>NC_135547.1:98550369-98860269 GCF_045843805.1 Urocitellus parryii
TATCCTTACATCGAAAGTTCCCTTCCAGCTTTCTCAGAGGACCATTACTGCTTATTAGAGCCTCAGAATTTAGCAAGAAATGCTCTGGAAGCCTTCTCCTCGGTGCATAGATTGAGAGATTGAACCTAGGGAAGTGGATATGTTGTCAAGATCACACTGTGAGTGGTCAGCAGTTCTGTTTTATGATTCAGTCTTTTTTTTTTTTTAAACAGAGAGTGAGAGAGGAGAGAGAGAGAGAGAGAGAATTTTTTTAATATTTATTTATTTTTTTAGTTCTCGGCAGACACAACATCTTTGTTGGTATGTGGTGCTGAGGATCGAACCCGGGCCGCACGCATGCCAGGTGAGCGCGCTACCGCTTGAGCCACATCCCCAGCCCCAGTCTTTTTTTTTTTTTTAAAGAGAGAGAGATTGAGAATTTTTTAATATTTATTTTTAGTTTTCAGTGGACACATTTTTAAATTTTATTTTTATGTGGTGCTGAGGATCGAACCCAGCGCCCAGCACATGCCAAGTGAGCGCGTTCCCTCTTGAGCCACATCCCCAGCCCATTAGTCTTTTGTTCTTTGGTCCCAGGGATTAAACCCAGGGACACTTAACCACTGAGCCACATCCCCAGCCTTATTTTGTAATTTATTTAGAGACAGGGTCTCACTGAGTTGCTTAGCACCTCGATAAGTTGCTGGGGCTGACTTAGAACTTGCAATCCTCCTGCCTCATCCTCCGAACTAGTTGCTGGGATTACAGCGGCCCCCATCCCCGCCTGGCTACAATGGATGAGGTACTGTGTGGTTAACTTTTCCTTTGAGGCATTAAGAGGTGCATATGTGTTTGCAGAAAAGGCCTATTTGGCAGCTCAAAAAAAAAAAAAAACCTTTTTCCCCTTCCCTTGCTGCCACAGGCCAGGGGCCAGCCAGCCATTGCCCTGAGGGGAAGACTCAGAGGAGAAAGGGAAAACAGAGATGTCAACTTCTTGGCTCTTGAATTTCAAGACTAAAGTTCTGAATGTGAGATTTGAAAGAACACACATTTCTGTTGGCGTCCCTAATTCTGTTCCCTTCCCCAGTTCATTCTAGCAGTGAGTTCTAAGTGACCCCAGAGAGAGCTTGGTGAGGTGGCCTGGACTGCAAACCAGCCCCCTGGAAGCCCTGTAGAGGCTGAGGTCATGCTCTGCCCCCAGAGCATGCAGCCTCCCACTCAATGATAATAATTATTATTAATGAAGAATTTCTGCTCTTCAAAATACTGGGGAACATTTTTTTTTTTTTTTGGTACAGAGGATTGAACCCAAGGGTGTTTTACCACTGGGCCACATCTCCAGCCCTTTTCATTTTTTATTCAGAGTCAGGGTCTCAGTAAGTTGCTTAGGGTCTCCCTGAATTGCTGAGGCTGGCCTTGAACTTGTGATCCTCCTGCCTCAGCCTCCTAAGCCTCTGAGATTACAGGCATGCACCACCATGCCCAGCTCTTGGGAATGATATTGATCAAATTATATGGTTATATTGTGTGCGCATACAAATATGTAACAACAAATCCCACCGTTATATATAATGATCATGCACCAACAAAAATATGAAAAAAAAAGGATTTCTGTTCTTCAAAAGACATCATATGCAGTACAGAAAGGTGGGGAAGGGAGAGGAGGATAGCTTTATGGTGCAGAAACCTGACTACACTCCCTCAGTCAGGAGATCAAGGTCAACATCAGCAGTGATAAACCACATTGATAGTATGTATCTGGATATGATATGATGCTTCACCTGTGTGGTCTTCCTCCCCCATGAGAGAAATATGGAACAAATTCTAGTAGAGGAGCTTTCTACAAAACACCTGATCACCACCCTTCAAAACTGTCAATGTTGCCAAAGATAAGGAAAGTCTTAAGAAACTGTCACAGCCAAGAGGAGCCTACAGAGAAATGATGATGGAATGTAATGAAGTGTCCTGCTTGGGCTACTCCAACAGAAAAAAAGGAAATATGAATAAAGTATGAACTTTAGTTAATAATAATACATCAATATTGGTTCATTAGTTGTGACAAATGGACCACACTGATGCTAATAATAGGGAAGGCTGGGTGTGAGGTATGTGGGAAATATCTGTATTGTATTCTTAATTTTTCTGTAAATGTCAAACTGTTCTGAAAAAAAAAAAAGCACTATAAAGTAAGTGAAAATATGAGCCAGAAAATGGGAAAAAGATAAGTTGTATCCAGAATATATGAATCACCCTGTGACTCAATAAGAACAAGACAACCTGATAGAAAAGTAGGTCACAGACTTTCACAGACCTCACCAAAGGGGAAATCAAAGGCCAGTAAATACATATTAAAAAAAGATGCTCAACCTTATTATTAGTTAGGGAAATGCAAATCTGAAACCACGAGATAGCACCACACACCACTAGGTTGGCAAAAGCTAAATGCCTGGCCATGCCAAGCGTAGGCAAGGATTGTGAATCAGCTGAAACTCGTATCTTGCTGGTAGGAGTATAAATTGATGCAATGGTATCCAAGAATATTGCCTAATCTATTAAAGTTGAAGCTATTCCTAGCCAATGAGTCAGCTGTTCAGTTGGAATAAATACTACACTTAAATGCATTTACATACGACAGAATACATGTACAAGAATGTCCCTACCAGCACCGGTCATAATCGTCCCAGAGTGAAAGCAGTTTAAGTGTCCATTAGCAATAGAATGTCTGGGTGTGGTGATGCATGCTTGTGATCCCAGGGACTTGGGAGGCTGAGGCAAGAGGATCACAAGTTAGAAGCCAGCCTCAGTAACTTATCAAGGCCCCAAGCAACTTAGTAAGACCCTGTCTCTAAATAAAAGATAAAAAGGGCTGGGGACGTGGTTCAGTGCTTAAGTGCCCCTGGGTTCAATCCCCAGTACCAAAAACAAAGCAAAAAAAAAAAAAAAAAAAAAAAGAAAAGAAAAGAAAAAGAAAAAAGAAAGAAAAAAAAGAAAAAGAGATTGTTACGTAAAAATCAGAATAGTGGTAGCCTCCAGGGTGGAGAGAAAACAGATATTTCTGAAACACACATGCAGCAGGATTTAGGGGTGCCAGTCATTTCTTAACCTAGGTAGTGGTTGCTACACTAGTGTTCATTTTATATGATTATCCATATTCTGAACATTGATGTGTATTCATTTGTGTGTTATATTTCACGGTAGAAAGCCTTTATAAATCTAGTTTGCTCCTTTGAATCTTGAGAAGGCACACTTCCCTTTGACTTGGTAGAAATTACATGTAGTGGATTCAATTTATGTTTGAAGAATCTTGTATTTACTGATCAGGTCTTCAGTGAGTGTGGAAGTTTCCAAAGAAAGGCCAGTGTTATGGTTGCCCATATAAGGGACTGTCTTCCCAGATATTTTATTTATTTATTTAGGTGCTGGAGATGTGAACCCAGGGATACTTAACCACTGAGCCACATCCTTTTAAATATTTTATTTACAGACAGGGCCTTGCTAAATTGCTGAGGCTGGCTTTGAACTCGTGATCCTCCTGCCTCAGCCTCCCAAGCTGCTGGGATTACAGGTGTGTGCCACTGCGCCTTGCTTGGTGTGTTCTCTTCAAAAATGCAAGTGACATGGGATTCCTACTTCATCAATGTCACCTCGGTGTGTATACAGTCAGAGCAAATACCCAATACATTAGGCTCAGCTGCACCCATCTCCTCAGCTGGAATGTATTGTAATAAGCCATCTTTGGCAGGGCGGTTGCATGGGCCACACCTAGCCATTCTTGAAAACTTCCCATTCCTTCTCATGTCCTAGTCTGTGCTTGATAAGCTACTAACCTGGCCAACTGAAATGGGATGGTCACATGACCCAGACAGGCCAATGGGCTTCTCAATCCTAGAATTTGGGGATTGGGGCTCAAAGATCCTACTGATTTCTTTGGTAACCCTTGAACAGAAAGACCTGGGAGTTACCATCTTTTGCCACATATTTAGAGAGGAGTAAAGCTGACATCCGAAGACAAGTAGACAGGAAAGACCAGATGTTTCCACCGGTCCTACCAGGTTTGAAATTCTTGGTTGTCAATCCCTGGGAAGACTCAACGGCTTTCCCTGACTTGGAAATAGGTGAAATGCCCCCAGAATCCTTATAACTCAACCCTGTCATTTAAAAAATAAATTTACTGTAATTATACTAAAATGTTTTACCATCTTAACCATTTTGGGGAGTAGGTGATACTGGGGATTGAACTCAGGGGCACTCGACCACTGAGCCACATCCCCAGCCCTATTTTGTATTTTATTTAGAGACAGGGTCTCACTGAGTTGCTTAGGGCCTTGCTTTTGCTGAGGCTGGCTTTGAACTGCGATCCTCCTGCCTCGGCCTCCCGAAACCGTGGGAATTACAGGAGCATCTTAACCATTTTAAGTGTACAGTTCAGTGGCATTAAGTACTTTGGAATTGTTAAGCAACTGTTACCACCATCCATCTCCAAAACACTTTCCTTGTGTAAATCTGCAACTCTGTACACATTAAACAATCATTCCTCTTTCCTCCCTTCCCCCAGCTTCTGACAACTATCATTCCATTTTCTCTCTATGAATTTGAGTACTCTGGAAGTTACATTGTATTCTTTTGCAACTGGCTTATTTGTTTTTAAAAATTTGTTTTCCCCAGTACTGGAGATTGAACCCAGGGGCATGCAACTCTGACTTACACCCACAGCCCCTTTAAAATTTAATTTAATTTTGAGATAAGGTCTCACCAAGTTGCCAAGGTTGGCCTTGAACTTGATCCTCTTATCTCAGCCTCTCCAACTGCTAGGATTATAAGCATGTGCCACTGCTCCTGGCTGCAACCGGCTTATCTTATTTAATATCCTCACAGTATCCTTGAGGTCCCTCCATGTTGTAGCACATGTCAGAATTGCCTTCCTTTTTAAGGCTGAATAGTATTCCACTATATGGATTTATCACATTTTGTTTATCCATTCATCTGTTGATGGACACTTGGGTTGCTTCTGTGTTTTGGGTATTATGAATAGTTCTGCTATGAACTTGGATTTGTAAAACATCGCTGTTTTCAGCTGGGCATGGTGGTGCACACCTGTAATCCCAGCAGCTCAGGAGGCTGAGGCAGGAGGATCATGAATTCGAAGCCAGCTTCAGCAACTTAGTGAGGCCCTAAGCATATCTGTGAGTCCCTGTCTCTAAATTAAAATATAAAATAGGGATTGGGATATGGCTCAGTGGTTAAGTGCCCCTAAGTTCAGTCCCCAGTATAAACCCTGTTTTCAGCTAGGAAGTGGGCTTTGCCAGATCATGAAATTCTATTTTAATTTTTTGAGAAACTACCATATGGTTTTCCACAGAAGATGTAGCCCTGTGCAATTTCACCAACCGTGCGTAAGGTTCCCAGCCTCTTTACATCCTTGCCAACACTTGGTATTTATTTATTTATTTATCTATTTATCTATTTATCTCTTTATTTATTTATTTTATATTGGTTATCCTAATGGGTATAAGGGCAGACTCTTCTTTTGCATCAGCTGATTTGACTGGTTGGGTGTGTGGGGCTTGTGACTAACAACCCTGACTAAAATAAGAATGTTTTAGGGCTGGGGTGTGGCTCAGTGGCAAAGTACTTGCCTAGCATGTGCAAGGCCCTGGGTTCCATCCCCAGTGCACGTGCACACACACACACACACACACACACACACACACAAAGCATGTTCTTTTTTGTTCACTGTTTAAGAACGCCTATTTCTATCAAGCTCCTTATAACATGCTTCTGATAAATTATCACTAATTCCTCCTTTTTTGAGGTCTGTTTATACTTTATATGTATTTATTTGATTCGTTCTTTTTAGCTATACATGACAGTGTATTTGGACATATCATACAGACATGGAGTATCACTTCCCATTCTTGCTGGGGTTGTGGCTCAGGGATAGAGCATTTGCCTCATGCATATAAGGTTCTGGGTTTGATCCTCAGCACCACATAAAAATAAATAACTAACTTCCCATTCTTGTGGTTGCACATGATGTGGAGTTTCACTGGTGGTGTATTCATATATGAACAGAGCAAAGTTCTGCCCCATTCATTCTACTGTCTTTGCTATTCCCATCCCCCTCCCCTCCCTCATACTTTTGATTTAACAATAGCAAAATCACGATGGTTCAGAAGCCAGTGTCCTGGAGGGCGTATGTAGCTATAGTCTCCTCTAAGACATGTCATGCTCAGAAGCTGTGTGCCAGACACTCAGTATCCATCTTCACCCCTCTTTGATTTCTCTCTTATCTCAGGGGCTGGAAAGCTAACAACTATATTACCCAGACTCTCTTGCACTAGAATTTTCCAGACATGATTGGGATTTCACTGATGAGATGCACTTGTACTATATTTTGGAAAGCGGAAGTAATAAGACAGAAGTCATTTTTCTTTTGCTTGGTGCTGGTGAACAGGTGCTGGTGTAGAGGGGGCCAGACTCTACTCTCTCTGTCTAGCTGCCAGCTTCATGGTGGGATTGGCAATTCTGGTAGCAAAGTGGCAGCTTCCTCATCTCTGGATCGCAGCTAAAGTCGTGTGATTTTTGAAACCAATAGCCCAAGGACAGTCCCTCCCCTTCTGCTCTTCAAGCTCTTTTGAGGATTTTGTAAGCACCTTAAATTCTCAGCATAGAATCTTTCTGTTTGAAATATTTTTTTTCCTGATTAAACCCTGACTGAGTCAGAGGGCAACCTTATTTCCAAGTTTTAATGGGAACTTCATCTTATTAAGCCACTGGACACTTACTGTGGTGATTTCACCACCACCCTGAAAAAACCTGTATCTTCTGACTCTATGATGAGAGTAGTCAAAATAGTTCTTATCTTTAAGGGTGACAGAGGCAGACTTGGAAGGAGCACAGGTGAACTTTCTCAGGTACTAAAAATGCTTTATATCTTGAACTGGGTGCTAGTTACATGGAGGATATACATAGGTGAAAATATAACAACTCGGTGTTCATAGAAGATGTTGTAAGAACACAACATCTGATGAATAAATGAATGAATTATTTAATAAATGATTTCTATTTATATGTGGAGAATGAAATAGAGGAAATCTAATAGCAAAGTATCTTGGTTTCTGTTACTATAACAAAATACATGAGGCTTAGTAATGGATGAAGAAAAGAGGTTTATTTAGCTCACACTTTTGGAAGCTGTACATTCAAGTCTAGCAGTCCCATCAGTTCAGCTTCTGATGAGGATTTCATGGAGGATAGCATCACAAGGGCAGGAGAACATGCAGAAGAAGTCACATGGCAAAACAGGAAGCCAAAGAGATTCAGAGGCCAGGCTTGCTCTTTTATAACAATTCACTCCTGAGGGAATTTACCAGGGTCTAAAGAGAGCTACATCAATCCCTTCTAAGGCCTAGAGATCAATGACCTAAGCCTGACCTTTTGTTTTCTTCCCTCCCTCCATACCTCCCTCCCTCCCTCCCTTCCTTCCTTTCTTCCAGTGCTGGTTATAGAACCCAGGCCCTCATGCATGCCAGGCAAGTCCTCTACCCCAGCCCAAGCATTGTCGCTTAAAAGTTCTACCACCTTGACACCACCACACTAGGGGTGAAGCTTCCAGCACATGAACCTTTCGAGAACAATCATACCCAAACTATAGCATGAAGGTACCAGTAAGTTTAATTTCTAGATAATCACACAGGCACAGACAAGGCAAAAACCATGTCTCCCCAGCAATTCTTTTCATGACAAATTTTTTTTTTTCATGAGAGCTGGTTGGAATGCATGGCCACCAGAGCAGGTCCTGTGTCCTCGGTTTCCCCCCAGCAGTTCCCCTTCTTTTCTGCCTTCCCCATTCTGCATTAAACCCCATAGACTACCTACCCCTCCCCCCGTACCAGGGATTGAACCCAAGGGTTTCTTAACCACTGAGCCCCATCCCCAGCCCCTTTTTAAATTTTTTATTTAAAGACAGGGTCTCCCTGAGTTGCTTAGAACCTCACTAAATTGCTGAGGCTGGCTTTGAACTTGTGATCCTCCTGTCTCAGCCTCCCAAGCTTCAGGGATTACAAGCATGTGCCACAGCCCCCGGCCCCCAGTCCCCTAAATAATATTATAGCAGCAGTTACATTTCAATATGAGTTTTGGAAAAAATATTTGAACCATAGCAGGAAGAAACAGACCCCACACCTCTCAATAGAGGCCTGTTAAAGCCAAAGTCCCACTGTAAGAAGAGACTGTTGGGCTACATGTCAGAGAGCTGTTTAGAAAATACAATCTGCCACAGGGTGTTTGCACACAGATGAGAAGTTAATGGTTGTCATAGCTAATATAATACTATTTTGCCTAACAATATGTGTGTAAACATTTCACCATATTCTTCTATAAGATCATTTAACTCTTTCTGTTTTATTTTGCAATGCTGGGGATGGAAATCTTTTTTATATTTTATTTAGATACAGGGTCTCGCTGAGTTGCTTAGGACCTCGCTAAGTAGCTGAAGCTGGCTTTGAACTCACGATCCTCCTGCCTCAGCCTGCCCAGGCAAGTGCTCTACCACTAAGCTATACCCCCAGTCCTGACAGTGCCAAGTTTTAAAATTCATGTGACCAAAGTAATACATACAATTTCAAAATATACAAATGCATGAAGAAAAAGTGGTTCTATCTTTTCCCTTCTGATTGCTCTTTAGATGTAACAACAGTATCTGTGTAGACTTTCTTCGATACCTGTTCAAACATATATGATTTTATTTTTAGTAAAATAAAGTCATATTATATATCCCTGCTTTTTTTGTACTTAAAAATTGTACCCACTACCAGGACCCTTCTCAGTTCTGTGTACTTGCTAACATTTGAGCTAATGTGGGAATTTAAACATCTTTAACACTCATCAGGGACTGGACCCTACTACTGCTATATCATAGAACTCAGGCTGAGCAGGACATAAAATATATATATCTCAGTTACTTTACCAAGGCAGGAAGTAGAGATGTATCTTCTTAATTTCCAGTGTGGTATTCGGCTTTAATACACGGCATTTATTTGCCATTTAGTAACATCATTACTGAGTTGATTGTATCTTATTCTTTTTTTACAGCTACATAGTATTTCATAGTCTGGGTTCTGGTTTCTGTAAGTTATTTGTTGCAGGTTAACCAACTTATTTATTTTTTTATTTATATTTTTGGATCCCCAAAGTGCAGTTTATTGTCTTCCTGGGGCAGTTGAAGAAGAGAAGGAGGTGGGTGGAAAGGAGGGTCTCAGCTGAGCTGAGGCACTTGACCACAGAGACCCAAATCCATCTGCCCAAAAGGAGCAGAATGGGGACAGAGGAGTGGAGATACAAAAACCCTGTGTCCCAGGCTGGGGTTGTAGCTCAGTGGTAGAGCGGTGCCTCACACATGTGAGACCCTGGGTTTGATCCCCAGAGTCACATAAAAATAAACAAATTTTAAAAAAAGATATTGTGCCCATCTACAACTAAATATATATATATATATATATATATATATATATATATATATATATATATATATATATATATATATATATAAACTTGTGTCCCCACACTGGGCCATCCCACCACATGACTGTCAGCTTGGCTGGCAGGAGAGCAGTGCCACCCTCTCTGATCACACCAGGGCTGGGTCCTGCTTCAAGGACAAGAATGTGAAGAAGAATGGTTTCTCAGGTGTCAAGATGAGGCTGAACTTGTGATTTAGGTCATTGGTCTGTAGGATTTCAATTCTGAAGTTCTCCAGCCCACAAATGAGGGGAAGGGTCGCCTCCAGCTCTGCCACCCACCACCCCACATGAGGCTGCACACTCCAGCCAAGCCCAGGTACCAGAAGTGGGTTTTGTCCTTGTTTTTGCTTAGCCATTGGGTGAGATGGAAATCACCAGGGTTGGAGAGGAAGATGGTTTCTTGGCCCATGGTATAGTTGGCTGCCTGCATCAATGTCTTGGCCGGAATCATGTAACCACGAAGAATCAAGTCATGCACAAGATTCCTCTGCATAGTCACGGAGCTGAGGTGCAGTCTGTGGGAAGAGAGCACTCAGAAGCTGACAGCCACAAAGCCTGGACACAGGCCACACACCCCACCCCCACCCCACTCCAGCATAGCGTCTCGGGTCCTGCAGCAGCTCCCCAGGGCATCAGAGGCTGACTGATTTTTTAAAAATATTTTTTTCACTGTAGATGGACACAATATCTTTATTTTATTCATTTTTATGTGGTGCTGAGGATCAAACCCAGGGCTTCATGCATGCGAGGCAAGCGCTCTACCACCGAGCCCCAGCCCCAGCCCCAGCCCCTGAGGTTGACCAGTTTTAACAGAACCAAAGATTATACAATAAAACTTTATATGCATTCACTAAAAACACCTTGCAACCTTTCTGAGAATTGTACAAAGCAAGCAGTAGAGAACACGACCTTGCGGAGACTCTCTAGTTACAGCTGGAGATTAGTGTGTTGGTTGTGTGTTTTCTTTGTTTTGGTAACAGGGGATTGAACTCAGGGACACTCTACCACTGAGCCCCATCCCCAGCCCTATTTTGTATTTTATTTAGAGACAGGGTCTCACTGAGTTGCTTAGGGCCTAAGTTGCTGAGGCTGGCTTTGAACTCGAGATCCTCCTGCCTCAGCCTCCCGAGCTGCTGGGATCACAGGCGTGAGCCACAGCGCCTGTCTCTCAAACATCTTGATAGCACAGTGGGCTACAGCTTTGGATCAGACCTCCTTCTTGTTCATGGACTCATGTTATTCTTCCAGAATATTAGCGTCCTAGCGGCACAAGGGCTCCTTTTTGTTATTCTGGTTTATTTTGGGGTACAGTCTCTCTGCGTCACTGTCCACAACCATTACGGCTGGGCAGCCCTTGCCAGAACCGTTGAACACTCCAAAAAATTCTCTCATCGGCTTTTTTCTGGCTTCCTTAGCAATTCAGTGCCTTCGCGGCCAGCAGGCCCAGCACACTTTTCATGAACGAACTTGGCAGGCCCAGGTCCTTTGTCCACACCCATGGTCCACTTTCAGCTTCTTGAAGCCAGGCCCCAGCTGGGCCTTCTCTTTTCCCCTGCATCTTGTGGACTCCAACTCACTCCCACTCTTGATCCAGGTCTCTCTGGCTCTTGTCCCAAGGTGTCTTGGTTGTGGGGGGCACATCATCCCCAATATCTCAAAAATGTCCATGTTGGCTTCTGGAAGTTTCTTCTCTCCAGCTTCCCTTTATCCAAATTCTTCTTGAGCTCGCTGTGGGCACCCTGCCTCAGGTACTGTGTGAACTTGCTGATGACGATGTCATTCGTGGCTAGTGTAGTCTGGGTCCCCCTCGTGGGTCAATCTGCCTTGTTGAGGATAAGAGTGGTGGGATATGTTAGCATCATCATTCAGGTGTGTCGCATAGGCTGGGCCACCTGGCAGGAGCAGCTCGTTCTGCTCACATGCTCTGTTCTGGAAAAGAATTGGGTAAACGTTGCTGCCCAGGAGTGTTTTCAATTTCATTTGATTCCCAGGATCCTCATGGTTCTTGGTTTCCTCCTGAGCCTTTGCCATCGATCCCGTCTCTCTTTGCTGCCAATCTGAGCTCAGATTTTTTGAAGCAGAGCAAAACCCAAGGCTTTCACCAACTGGGTATGTTCTGCGTCACCACCCAAGAATTTGGAGTCCTGGATGAGCTGCATTCTTTTCTGTAGCTGGTTCGTGGGCCTCTGTAGTGGAGGCCACAGTAGTTAGCTGCGTGGCTGATCAGCTTGGTTTGTTCATACCATTTTGTTTTCTTGGCACAATTCAGTACTTCTCAGCTCTCTCTCTCTCTCTCTCTCTCTCTCTCTCTCTCTCTCTCTCTCTCTCTCTCCCCATTTCTGGTTGGCACAGCTTGGCATCATAATTTTTCTTTTTCATCCTTTGGACAGCTGGGTCTTCACCCTCACTACACTGTCTTGGCATCTCATGGTGACATGACTTACAGGGTGCTACAGAGGTTATGTGCAGCCCTTGGGGTCATAAGAAATTTCCCGACTGGACTGTTTCATTGATGAGTTTTGATTGGTGGAGGGAGGGAGGATCACCCACCTTGTGGTCATCTGGGGCCAAAGGGTTAGAAAACGTTTTTCAATCTTGCTTTGGAAATTTCCCCCAGGTCTTTCAATGTCAGCAAGGACTGAGCAGCTAACAACACCACAACTTCAAGCTTTTTTCCCACGGTGCATCTCATAAACAACCCACAACCAGGTGCAGTGGTGCAGGCCTGGCATCCCAGCGACTTAGGAGACTGAGGCAGGAGGACCAAAGGCCAGCTTCAGCAATTTAGCGAGGTCCTAAGCAACTCAGCAAGACCGTATCTCAAAATAAGAAATAGAAAGGGCTGGGGATGTGGCTCAGTGCTTAAGCACCCCTGGGTTCAATTCTTGGTGCTGAAAAAAAAAAAAAAGAAAAGAAACAACCCACAGTGCTTTGTGCCCATAGCCTTTCTGCCTGCACCTTATCTCAATCATGGGTGCAGAGAAACCCGAAGTGTAATTTACTTAATTTTTGTTTTAAATTCTTTTTTTAGTTGCAGATGAACCTTTAATTAATTAATTGATTTTTGTGTGGTGCTGAGGATTGAACCCAGTGCCTCACGCATGCTAGGCAAATGCTCTACCACTGAGCTCTAGCCCCAGCCCCAATTTACTTTAAATATAGACAGCATAGGGGCTGGGGATGTGGCTCAAGCGGTAGCATGCTCGCCTGGCGTGTGTGTGGCCCGGGTTCGATCCTCAGCACCACATACCAACAAAGATGTTGTGTCCACCGAGAACTAAAAAGTAAATATTAAAATTCTCTCTCTCTCTCTCTCTCTCTTTAAAAAAAATCTATATATAGATAGCATGTTAGGAACATGTACAACATGTAGTTAAGCAGCCCTCTGGGTACAGTTCCTTGCTCTTTACAGGAAGTTACGCTCCAGAAGTGATCAGCTAGTTTTAATCAGAGAAGTCAACCTCTAAGTATTTCATCCACAGCACTTTTCTCTCCCATCCACACCAAGTGTTTTGCTAATGAGAATAATTAGTGTTCAAGTACATCTGTATAATGGCTATTAGGAAAGGGTTGTTTTTTGGGGGGTCGGGTACTGGGGATTGAACTCAAGGACACTCAACCACTGAGCCACATCCCCAGCCCTATTTTGTATTTTATTTAGAGACAGGGTCTCACTGAGTTGCTTAGGGCCTCACTAAATTGCTGAGGCTGGCTTTGAACTCTCCATCCTCCTGCCTCAGCCTCCTGAACTGCAAGGTGTCCTTTTTTAAAAAATATTTTTTAGTTGTAGATGAACATAATGCCTTTATTTTATTTTATTTATTCTTACGTGGTGCTGAGAATTGAACCCAGTGCCTCACCCGTGCTAGGCAAGCACTCTACCACTGAGCCACAACCCCAGCTCCAAAAGAGGGCTCTTATTGAACTGGGGTGTAGCTCAGTAGTAGAGTTCTTTCCTAGCACTCAGAAGGCCCTGGATTTCATCCCTAGCACCAAAAACCAAACCAAAACAAAATAAACAAACAAACAAAAAAAAAAAACACAGCAAAAAAAAAAAAAAGATAAGAAAAAGCTCTTCTTGTTGAAATTGAAAACTATTCGAGGCCTATGGATTGACTGAACCATTTGAGATATTGCTCCCCCTTGCACAAACAGGGTGGGGGGAATCAAGACGGGCACGTGGCCTGTGTTCAGTGGCACCTAAGGCTAAATCTCTAATGGCTCCTTTGTGCAGCCATGAATTTGGACACCGTGGTTTCCTGATTCTGGACACTTTGTCTCAAAAGAACCTTGCATGGGAAGACAGGGAACTGGAATTCCATTGAAAGGATTGTGCTTGTGATTGTGGCTGCTTCTAATATACATATGGTTGATTTGGGTCTCAGAGCTACTTTCATTATAACTTGGAAGCAAGGTGAGGAATACTTGAGCCTCACTCACCTTAAACTAATGGTGGCTAAAAGGGAGCTTCAGGTTTGCCTTACCAAATTGGCCTACGTCAGTTCACAACATTATGAATACATTACAATTTATTTTTCCTTTTTGCTGTGTCAGGGATTGGATCCAGGGGTGCTCTCCCACTGAGCTACATCCCCAGTGCCTTTATGAAAATTGTATCTTGAAACAGGGTCTCACTAAGATGCTGAGGCTGGCCTTGAAATTGCAATCCTCCTGTCTCAGCCTCCAAGTATCTGGGATTACAGGCATCCACCACTGTACCCAGCTTCACAATTTATTTTTTCCAAACCTATTTCAAAAGATATTTAAAATGCTCCCATTCATCTGTTGAAGGGCACCTAGGTTGGTTCCATAGTTTAGCTATTGTGAATTGAGCTGCTGTAAACATTGATGTGGCTGTGTCCCTGTAGCATGCTGATTTTAATTCCAAATGAATTGGACATTATTATCCTATGTGCATATATGATTACATGACCAATGTAATTCTACATCATGTACAACCAGAAAAATGATAAGTCATACTTCACATATGTAGAGTATGTCAAAATACATTCTACTATCATGTATAACTAATAAGAACACATTTTTCAAAATGCTTCCAGTATTTTGCCTTTATGTGAAATGCTGCACTACCATCCGGGTCACAAAGTATCTATATAAATCACTTCAGTAATTGCAAAATATTTTTTAGATTTTTACAGAATCTAGATTTGAACCTAGGTCTGGTTGATGCCAAAGCCCAATCCTTCCGAATATTTCTGAATAGAATTTTCTGGAAGATTGAATTTAAGAATAAAAGCTCCCGGGGCTCATCAAGGATGGATGCTATTTTCCCAGTTCCTATTTGGGATTCTAATCTCAGACCTCAGTTGACCTTTCACCCTTCTGGGTCAACTTCCCAATGACTCTCCATTCCTTTTTACGGGTATGGTGCTCTGAACAAATCCAGAAGAATCCTGTTCTAAGTTAATTTTCAAACCTAGGAAAGTACTAAGCTCAGATTGTCAGTATATGGAGTTAACTATTACCTCACACACTGAGCAGTGGATTTAACATCATAATGAATAATTTGGAGCATCAAGTGCAATATGGAGAGATACCATGTACACAGTACTTATTTATGGGACAATTTGCTATCTTAACTACATTATACTCACCTTCTACCTAGCAACTGAAAAGCAAACCAGCAACATTTGCAGGGAAGGAGCAAACATATATTAATGACAAAGGGAAGGAATGGTATTATTCTAAATTACCAGTTGTAGTGCTCCTAAATAAAAGGGATTTTTTTTTGGGGGGGGGGGCGGGGAGTGTTACCAGGTATTAAACCCAGGGGCATTCACCACTGAGCAACATCTCCAGCTCTTTTTCTTTTTCTTTAGAGACAAGGTCTCAGTGAGTTGCATAGACCTCACTAAATTGCTGAGGCTGGCTTTGGGACTCGAGATCCTCCTGCCTCAGCCTCCTGAGCTGCTGGAATTACAGGCATGTGCTGCTGTACCCAGTTCCTACTCATTTTTAAAACCAGCCTAATGGGTGCCCAGCACTAGTGTATCTTCCACACTGAGGGCCACAACAGTGCCATTATATCCATCGATTTCTTTCAAATTGACACAATATTCAGTTCCCAAAAGCCACATCTGCTCTGGGTAAACTGATAACACCAAATTCTTCTGAGTCTGTGTTGAGCAGTCTTTTCCTCCCCAGTATAGAATAGGACCTGCTGGGTATGACCCTGCCAGACAAGGCAGGTCAGAGGATTTCTTTATGGCTAGCTCTTACACAAAAAGGCAGGGAAAGTTAGCGTAATGTTTCTAGGTTTTATGGGGGAGCTTTGGGAGAAAGGGGTTCTAGTTTCTATGACCTGCCTTGGGAGATTGAGGGCATCAGGAGAAAAAAGTGAACGAGGAGGTTGGAGAAATCTTGCTTCTGAGCTCTGCAAAAAGCTTATGTTTATAAAAGGATTTTCATTAACAGATGCAGTGGTGCACGCCTGTCATCCCAGCAACTTGGGAGGCTGAGACAGGAGGATCCCAAGTTCAAGGCCAGCTTCAGCAACTTAGCAAGACCCTGTCTCAAAACAATATTAAAAAGGCCTGGGGATGTGGCTCAGTGGTTGAGTGCCCCTGGGTTCAGTCCCCAGGAAGGAGAAGGAGAAGGAGAAGGAGAAAGGAGAGGAACTTCCCAGGTACTCAGTGGCTATGCCCAGTTTTGAGTAGGTAGCACATGTCCTGGACTCTAACCACTGTCCTCCATGGCCTCCACCTGCCCAGCCACAGTAGAAAGATGTTTGAAATAAGTTTCTCACTTCAGGGAGGTGACCTAGAGTTGGAAAAAAAAAAAAAAGATCAATCAAACCTAGGAACAAATAGCACAGAAGCATACTTGGAGGGCAGGTTTCACCAGTTTGGGGTTAAGTAAGTTTGTATGGCTTTTTTCTTTTGGGGGGCAGGTACCTGGGATTGAACTCAGGAGCAATTAACCACTGAGCCACATCCCCAGCCCAATTTTGAATCTTATTTAGAGAAAACATCTCACTGAGTTGCTTAGGGCCTCACTAAATTACTGAGGCTGGCTTTGAACTTTCGATCCTCCTGCCTCAGCCTCCTGAGCCCTGGGATTACAGGTGTGCACCTGGTGGCTTTTGTTTATTAAACATTTTAGAAAAACATTTAACATTTTTAAGCTTACAGGAAAAGGGGGCACCCATGTACCATCACCCAGAGTAACTACTATCAATTTACGACCAATCTGGTGTCATCTATACCTCCTCTGCTTTTCCTTCCCCCTTACCTCCTCCCTTCTGGGTGTTTTGAAGCAAATCCCAAACATGACATTATTTCATCCATAAATATTTCAGTATATATCACTTAAAGAGAAGGAATCCTTGTAGACATAGCCACAATACCAAAATCACCCCCAAAGTAATTATCAATAATACCTTAAGGGTTGGAGCTGGGGCTCAGTGGTAGAATGCTTGCCTCACACATGTGAGGCACTGTTTTTTTTTTAAAAAAAATATTTTTTGTAGTCGTAGATGGACAGCATGCCTTTATTTTGTTTGTTTATTTTTATGCGGTGCTGAGGATCGAACCCAGTGCCTCACACATGCTAGGCAAGCGCTCCACCACTGAGCCCCAGCCCAGCCCAGAGGCACTGGGTTTTGATCCTCAGCACCACATAAAAATAAATAAAACGAAGATATTGTCCATCTACAACTAAAAAAGTATTTTAGAAAAACAATACCTTAATATCATTCCATTTGCTATGTTCCGATGGAGGAACCACATGCCCAGATTAACACAAAGCCCAGTTTGTCTCTTGGACTCTTTCTTTAATGAATTATCCAAGATGGCAGTCTGCTTCCAACCCAGTCCTGCTTCCAAATGCACGGAGGAGAAAAAAACAGAGAATCTGAGCAGTCCTGAAAAGACACCTTCTTTTCCTGAGTCCTGCTGATGGCAGCCAGCATGGTCTTTTCCATTTTACCACGCTTCATTCAGAGCTAGGCCCTAATGACTCACCAAGGAACCCTGCCTCTGGGGAGCCCTGAGATTGGGATCCCAAGTGGGAGACTCTTTGCTTTTCTTTCAAATACTTGGCTCTGTTTCCACAACACAAGGCCTCCAAGCCTGGAGCTACCACCCACCACGATAAGAATCTGCCTTTCCCATTCACAGTCTTTGCAACCATATTCCCATTCACAGTCTTTGCAACCATATAGACCTTCGTCCAACTTCTTCCTTCTTGGTGAATTTCCCAAGAGTTCCCAAGTCCCCTGCCTGCAAGCTGACCCCCACCCAGACCCTCCTTAAGCCTCCAGAGAAGGGAGATTCTTTCAAAGTGGAGGACTGAGGCCCACAACCCTCTATTCTCTGGACTCTCTTTGACTTCCACACTTCCCCTGGGACAGGTTCTGCATACCAAGGGCCACTGGGAAGGGCAGGTCCTATCCAGCCACAAGAAAGGCCTTATACCCGTCTCCTAGCAATAGCTATGTGTCACCCATAATAGTTTTATAGGTAAGAAAGGTGGACCAAGTTCTGCTCCAAGGTGTCCTGCTAACCCCTCCTAGACATCCCGGGTTGTTTTGATTTTCTTTTGTTTGCTATTTAATTTCAATCTTGTTCTTTTTTTTTTCAGGAGGTGATATATCTTCATGGTTCAGAATTCAAGGACACACAATCAGCTCTTCATATCCATGGGTTGTCCCTCTGTGGATTCAATCAACCATGGATGGAAACTATTCCCCTAAAATGTGTCTGTATTAAACATGTACAGATTTTTTTTTCTTCTCATTATTCCCTAAGCAGGGGATCATGGAACCAGTCCTGCACAGATCTTAAGGGATGCTATACTTCTAGATATTCACCCAATAATTGCATAACAGGGGTTCACTTGATGTTTTAAATATATCCCTTGTGGCTTGGAAACTACATTTTTTTTTCTTTTTCCCAACCTTCTACCTTCTTCTCCCTGATCTTCTCCTTTCTGATCGCTCCTCCCTAATCTCATTTTCTCTGAATCACCTCTTTTGTGGCCCAGTGGCAGAGCGCTTGCCTAGCATGCATGAGGCACTGGGTTCCATCCTCAGCACCACATAAAAATAGATAAAATAAAGGCATTCTGTCCGTCTACAACTACAATTTTTTTTTTTTTTTAGAAAATCCCCATTTTAACTACAACTGAAAAATAGATATTAAAAAAAGGGCTGGGGTTGTGGCTCAGTGGTAGAGTGCTCTCTTAGCTTGTGTGAGGCCCTGGGTTCAATCCTCAGCACTACATAAAAGTAAAAATATAAAATAAAGATATTGTGTCCAATTACAACTAAAAAATAAATATAAAAAAAATAAATAAAAATCCCCATTGGGGGCAGAATCACAGCCTCTTGGGACAGGAGTCCCCTGTGCTTCTCCTTTGCTACCAAAGTTTTTTCTTTTTTCTCAAAATCATGTCCTCGTTATTGGATTGGTAGTGGGGACAAGGATTGAAATTTTGGCAACAATTGAACTCAGGGGCACTTGACCACTGAACCCCATCCCCAGCCTTGTTTTGTATTTTATTAGAGACAGGGTCTCACTGAGTTGCTTAGGGCCTCACTAAGTTGTTGAGGCTGGCTTTGAACTCGAGATCCTCCTGCCTCAGCCTCTTGAGTCCCTGGGACTACAGGCATGTGCCACCGCGTCTAGCCCAACTAAATGTTTTCTACTGGTGGACTTTTGAGTTGTTTGCAATCCAATTACTAATAATGCCGTACTGAATAAACTTACAAACAAGACCTACGCAGCTTTTAATGAGCAACTTCTCTTCCTTAGACACAAAGTTCCAATCAAAGGAACTGGAGGGGATAGAGCTCTGTGGCAGAGCACTTGCGTAGCATGTGGGTTGAATCTCTAGTCACACACACACACACACACACACACACACACACACACTGTTGCATCTGAGCTAGGAATTGGGAAATACAGGGAAAGATATTGAAACTCAAAGAAAGTCCACACTGGAGAACCCTTGAAATGCAGGAAACACCCATGAACAACAGAAAGGCAGAAGTGCCCATAAACCCTTGCAACTCCTGAGCAACCCAGCCTACACCCTTGGCTGGCACCCTTGACCCATGCCGTTGTCTGCATATGTATCATGGGACATGCACAAGTAGAGGAAAAACTGCAATGAAATTGTGTAGCTCCGCCCTGGCTCCACCTCTAATCCAGGCCTTAGCAACCCTCTATAACTATTAACACCCACAGCAAGGGTCTGCTCTACTCTCCCCTCTGGACATGGCCTGCATTCTTCCTTGAAGGCAACTTCCTTCCTTTAGCCCAAGACATCTCTCTAGATGGCCCCCCACCTCCCTTGCATATATTTCCTAAATAAACCTATGACTATATCTCTACTGGTTCATGTTCAAATTGCTTCCCACCACATCAGCCAGGAACCCTGCTTGTCCTGAGTGGAGTTTCCCCTGCTCTCGAAAAACTCCTTGGGCCTTCTTTGGAGACAATTTTTCTGTCATGATACATTGAATATAGACACATAGAATGTTTGGAATGGGGAGTGAGTGGTTACTTCAATTTCAAAACACACATATAAATAACTCAAAAAACTTAACATCAAAAAAAAAAATACAAAAACCCAATAACCCACTCAATAAATGGGCAAAAGACCTAAATTGACATTTTCAATGTCTATTGACAGGAAATACAAATGGCTAACAAATATATGAAAAAAAAAATACATCCTTAGTGCTGGATGCGGTAGTGTAATCCCTGTAATTCCAGTGGCTCAGGAGGCTGAGGCAGGAGGATCATGAGTTCAAAGCCAGCCTCAGCAAGAGCGAGGTGCTAAGCCACTCAGTGAGACCCTGTCTCTAAATAAAATACAAAATAGGACTAGGGATGTGTTCAATGGCCCCTGAGTTCAATCCCTAGTGCAAAACAGACAAAAAAAAAAAAAAAAAATAGGAGCTGGGGCTGTAGCTCAGTGGTAGGGCCCTTGATTAGCATGTGTGAGGCCATGGATTCCATTCCCAGCACCAAAACAAAACAAAATAACAAAAACCCCACGTATTAACTTCCTTCCTTCCCCTGCAGCCACCAGTAACTAACACTTAGGCTTGGGACATTGTCCCTTTTGAATGGACAGGTTAGGCTAACTACTCTGACCTCTTTGTTTGGTGTGTGGATTTGAGACATGGTTTTGCTATGTAGCCCAGGCTGGTCTCGAACTCCGGAACTCAAGCAATCCTCTCACCTCAGCCTCCTGAATAGCGGGGTGCCCAGCACCATGCCTGGTTGGCCTCTCAGACTTTTCAGCTAGCAAATCAGCTTCAAAACAATATAGTGGTTTTGGGTGACATGTTGCTAACAAATCATCTCAAAATTTAGTGATTTATTACTTTATTATTTTACTTATCATCTTATGATTCTCCCTTATAGTTCTGGGTGGGGGTGATATGACTCAGCAAAAAGGGGTGATTCGGAAGGTTAGACAATCCGAGCCAGAATGAGAAGCGTAACATCTTAGAATGAGAGTATACTTTAAAGACGCCTAGCAGAGTTGACTTCAAAGTGATTTGGAGGGGCTGGGACTGGTGCTCAAGGGTAGGCGCTAGCCTACCACGTGTGTGGCCCTGGGTTCGATCCTCAGCACCACATCAAAATAAATAAATAAAATAAAGATATTGTGTCCAACTACAGCTAAAAAATAAATATTTTTAAAAAAAACTAATTTGGAGGCCCTGGAGATGTTGGAAAGTAGACATTACAAGGAACAACCAAGGTTCTGGAGATGAGGGCATAAAAGTATGCCCAGGGTCTTGATGTGCTGTAGACAGTCTGGTGTGCTGATTTTAAAAGATGTTTGCTAATCCTTTGATGTGTCAAGCATGGACTCTAATTACTCTCCTCTTGAACATGAGCTGGCCTTAGTGATTTGCTTCTAATAAATAGAATATGGCATCAGTGATGCTATGTGCCAGGTGCAGAGACGCATGCCTGTAAACCCAGGGGCTCAGGAGGCTGAGGCAGGAGGATCAAGAGTTCAAAGCCAGCCTCAGCAAAGGTGAGGCACTAAGCAACTCAGTGAGACCCTGTCTCTAAATAAAATACAAAATAGGGCTGGGGATGTAGCTCAGTGGGCAAGTACTCCGGAGTTCAATCCCCAGTACCCCTCTCCCCCCAAAGAAAGAAAGATTAGCCAAAACAACTCTTGTTTTGAAGATTTGAAACTATCATTACCCTCACATAAAACAACAAGAATAAGCAAATATTTTATCTCGGAAGGTGTGGATACAAGATTAATTTTATAATACCCAAGGGGAAATCTTAAAATAGGGAAAAAATACTAAGACGTGGACTTTATGAAAATCAGAAAAAAAATGAAGCAAATATATTATCGAAAATACTCTATGATGATTGGTTACTTTGGAGGCTCAGCAATCCAGCTTCTTTCCGTATTTCTACTATGCCATTCTGTGCTGTTAGTACCTTGTCTCGTGTTCACAATATGGCTGTATCAGCTCCCGGCATCATATCTTTATTAGCCTAGTTTTCCTTTGCTGCAATAAAGATATCAAATGCTGGGTACTTTGTAAAGAGAAGAGTTTAGCTCAGAGTGGTTTTTGTTGTTATTGTTGTTGTGTTTATTTGTCTTGTTTTGTTACTGGGATTTAACTCAGGAGCACTAAACCAGTGAACCACATCCCCAGCCCTTTTTATATTTTATTTAGAGACAGGGTCTTGGTAAATTGCTTAGGGCCTTGCTAAATTGCTGAGGCTGGCCTTGAATTTGGGATCCTCCTGCCTCAGCCTCCTTAGCCCCTGGGATTACAGGCGTGCACCACTGACACCTAGCTTTGAGTCTGCTTTTTAGTCATTAGTAAAAACTACATCAATAGCAGGGCACAGAGGCACACCCCTGTAATCCCAAGGTACTCAGAAGGCTTGAGGCAGGGGGATCACAGATTCCAGGCCAGTCTTAGCAACTTAGTGAGGCCCTGTCTCAAAATAAAAAAATAAAAAGGAGTAGGGCTATAGCTCAGTGGTTGAGTTTTCCTGGGTTCCATCCCAGTACCAGAAACACACATGTACACACACACACACACACAATCCCCGACAAACAACTTGCAAAACACTCTTCCTGAACCAATTATTATTAAGGCACCATTCTAAAATTCCAAATAAATACTCTGGGTCTGGCTCAGAGGTTGAGTGCCCCTGAGTTCAATCCCCGGTACTCCAACCCCCCATTAAAACATTTAGACAGAAAAATCACAAAGGAGGGGTCGGGAGAGGTAAGTAGGTAATAAATACACTGTCAGAAATGTGCATGTCTTGTACCTACCTACTCAGGACATAAGCCAGCACCCGTGGTCTGGGTGCCAGTGGGTGGGGGGTGTCAGCTTCTATGGGAGGGGCCAACTCCCCACGAAGAGGGAGAAGTTAAGTTACAGATCAGCCCATAGCACAGCCATTGGTGACCGTCGGGGATCAGGGTGACTGCCATTGATTCTTCAAGATCGTAAATAAATACAGACATAAATAGGAATTAAAAATAACTGATTCTTCACCATCCACCCCCAACTCCACTCGCAGCCTGGAGGGGACTGGCTTGCTCCTGAAGCACAAGGCCAGCTCCCCATGATTGAACACAATCAGGATTTGCTGTGGAGCGAGGGCTCGCTGCCTGACATGAGAGCAGCCAATACGTCGGCACCGGATTTTTGCAACAAGTAAAAGCTTTATCGCTTTATCGCACAGACACCAGCAAGAAGGCCAGAGGCTATAATAAGCTCCAACTGTCTCCCGATTAGTTGGCAGCAGGGGTGGTTTGCAGAAAGGAGGAGGGGCAAGTCGCTGGATGACTGGAAGGCGCCCCTCTTGGTGTGTGTGTGTGTGTGTGTGTGTGTGTGTGTGTGTGTGTGTGTGCTTCTTTATTGGGTCAGGGCTGGGGTTCTGTTCTATGCAGGGGATTTCAATCTTGTGACATCCATGACCAGCTGAGCTGGCTGCTTCTGCGCAGGTCCATCCTTTTTTTCGTTTTTGTCTCGGGGATTGAACCTAGGGACTTTGAACCACTGAGCCACGTCCCCACCCTTTTAAAATATTTTATTTAGAGCCGGGCTAGGTGACGCAAGCCTCTAATCCCAACAGCTTGGGAGGCTGAGGCAGGAGGATCTCAAGTTGCAGGCCAGCCTCAGCAAAAGCCAGGCTCTAAGCAACTCAGTGAGACCCTGTCGTCTCTAAATAAAATACAAAAATAGAGCTAGGGATGTGGCTCAGTGTTCCAGTGCCCCTGAGTTCAATCCCTGGTACAAAATGCACTCTCTCTCTCTCTCTCTCTCTCTCTCTCTCTCTCTCTCTCACACACACACACACACACACACACACAGACCCTCTCCAAGCTGGGAAGTCTGGCTTTGAATTCGCAATCCACCAGCCTCAGTCTCCTGAGCCACTGGGATTACAGGTGTGTGCACCACTGTGCCCCCGGGCCCTGGCCATCCTGGAAAAGCCGGTTCTAAACCATAAGATTCATTAGTGAAAGGCTTGGAGGCTTTTCCTGGAAGGCAAGTTAAGGAATTTATTTCCAGGTGTGTCCAGGTCTTAGCTCAGTTCAGGTTTTACAAGGAGGGAGAAGCCAGAGACCAGAAACATCCAGCCATGCAGAGGCTCTGCCACTGGGATCAAAATTTAATATTCTTTTTCTTTGTAAAATACTTCGCCTGTCTGAATGAACAAAACTTTCTCAAATATTAAATAATATTGACATAACAAATTAAACTTTTGAGTCCACTGAACCTAAAGTTCTCCTGAATATTCCAATAGTATACACAAACAATACAAATTCAACCTAAAATCCTAAGTCTACATCATTTACATATTTTAAATATAGTGTTACATGGCTGTTACTTGAATAGGCTAAATTCTCTGTCTCTCTCTTTTGTACTACAGATTAAACTCAGGGATGTTTAACCACTGAACAACATCCTCAAACCACCACCCGCCTCCGCTTTTGAAACAGGGTCTTGTTAAATTGCTTAAGGCCTTGTTATGTTGCTGATGCTAGCCTTGAACTTTTTGATCCTCCTTAGTCACTAGGATTACAGGCATATACCAACTAGGCTAAAGTCTCTTAAACAGTACAAGTATATAAAATGGTGGCTATTGCTCAGTTTCTTTATAAGAAAAAATGGACCACTCTTAAATATTTCTAAATTTAAACAGAGATCTTCCTTGGGCCAATAGGCATGGTAGTATATACCTGTCATCCCAGCTATCAGAGAGGCTGAAGGGGCAGGATCACAAGCTTAATGCTAGCTTTGGCAATTAAGCAAGACTCTCAAACTAAAAAGGACTGAGGGTATGGCTTATCCATAAAGTGCCATTGGGTTCAATCCCCAGTACACACACACACACACACACACACACACACACACGCACACGCACATCTTCCCTGGGTCAAAGTTGTTAACCAGTGAGGAACATGATCATTGGTCTAGAAATTTGGAAATAAAGGGAGACTAAGCTTCAAAGGGAGTGCCCATAAACCATTGAAGTGCAGGAAACACCCAGGAACCACTGAAATGCAAAAAGCACCCATGAACAATTGTGCCCTTGACCCATGCGCTTGTAAAATGAGGGTAATGGGCCAGCACAGGGAAACCTGACTTGAAATTGTGTAGCTCCGCCCTAGCTCCACCTCTAGACCAGCCCCTAGCAACCATCTCTCTATAATCATTAACTCCCTTCACAACCAGGTTGCTGACTGTCCCTCCAGAGAGCCCACATTCTCCCTTAAATGTGTATTCTTTGCTTTACTCCAAAGGTCGGTCTCCTCACCACCCTCGCTTTTTTTTTTCTGGAACCAGGGGTTGAACTCAGGGGCACTTGACCACTGAGTCCCACCCCCAGTCCTATTTTGTATTTTATTTAGAGACAGGGTCTCCCTGAGTTGCTCATGGCCTCACCATTGCTGAGGCTGGCTTTGAACTTGAGATCCTCCTGCCTCAGCCTCCCGAGCCTCTGGGATTACAGGCGTGCGCCACAGGACATGATTTCTAAGAGTACTGTGGCAACTTGGATAGAGGAGTAGTGCCTTATTCTCCCACAGCAATGGGCTGCCATGTCCTTACAAGTAACTGCTTAGTGCTCGCTGGGGATGCTTATTCTGGTGACAGGCCACTCAGTACCCATGTCTGATTGTGGGCTTCTGGTTGGTCTAGTCTCTCGCTTCCCAGGAGACAATCCTTTGCTTTGAGATCTTCAGCTAGCTTCCTCCTTGGGCCACCATTCTTTTGATCCCTTGGCATGCCACCCAGGGGCATTCCGGTTTCCTCTAATCCCAGGAATATGTGAAGCCCAGAGATCCTGCCCCTTGCCACAGAACCTTACTCTGGGGGTGACTGAGTAGCAAGTTTCAGGATGCCGCAGCTACAGGTGCTAAGGGGTGGCTTCCTTAATTTTGTTTGTTTGTTTGGTACCAGGGATTGAACCCAGGGGCGCTCAACCACTGAGCCACATCCCCAGCCCTTTTTATTTATTTTGAGACAGGGTCTTGCTCAGTTGCTGAGGCTGGCCTTGAACTTGATATCCTCTTGCCTCAGATCCCCCAAATCGCTGGGATTAGAGCAGGCGCCGCCATGCCCAGCAGTGAGTGATTTTTTTTTTTTTTTAAGCTCAATGGCCAGATGCTGCTGCCGAAATGTTGTTTCTTGGATCTCAGATTCTCCCTCCTTTTCCCAGAAATACATCCCTTAAGGAGCTCCTTCCTTAAGTGAGGATCAGTTGCTGGTAAAATCTCAACTGACCAGGAAAATTGTCATTTTTTTTTCACCCTTCTTCTTGAAATCCAGTTTATCTCAGCATAAAATTCAAGTACATGCTTATTTTATCTCAGCACGTTAAAGATGGCATTTGGTGCCAAGAAGATTCCATGGAGAAAGAATAGTCTTTTCAACCAGTGGTGCTGGGTGGGGCACAGTGACCGGTGACCGAATGACTCAGGAAGCTGAGGCAGGAGGATGGCAAGTTCAAGGTCAGCCTAGACAAATAAATCAGGGAGACCCTGTCTCAACATAAAAAATATAAAGAGCTGAGCATGCAGTGCAGTTATAGAGCACCTGTGGGTCCAATCCCCAGTACCAGAAAAAAGGGGGGCTGCATTTTGGTTTCTACTGTCGCTGTTGGGAATTCTGCTGACATTCGAAATGTCATTCTTTTATAGGTAAGTGTACCCCCCAGGTCGCTTTTAGAATCTTCAATGGCTAGGACTAAATACTACAAACTGGACAATACATAAAGAAAAGAAATTTAGTTTGGACACTTCTGGAGGCTGGGAGGGTCAAGGATGAGAAGCTGCATCTATTGACAACCTTCTTGTTGGTGGAGAGTCTGCAGAATCCCAAGGCGATGCAGGCCATCACAGGGCAGGACAAAGCCAGGGCGCTGGCGCTGGGCTCTCTTCCTCTTCTTATAAAGTCACCAATGCCATCATAAGGTCCCCACCCTCAGGACCTCATCTAATCCTGATTACGTCACCTCCATATGACTTTGGAGATTAAGTTTCCAATACATGAAATTTGGGGGACTCATGCAAAGCACACTATTTTGTTTTTTCATGGTTCTACAATATTATTGTGATGTTTCTCAGAATGGATTTCTTTTTATCCTGTTTGAATTTGTTGGACTGCTTGGACGTGAGGACTCATGTATTTCTTTAATTTTGGAAAATTCAAAGTTATTATCCCCTGAATTGCTGCTTTTCTTTCCTTTATTTTGTTCTGACACTCCAGCCAACATTTATTAGACTATTCTATCTCCCATATCTATGAGTCCCTCCTTTTCATCTCTTTTTCTTTGTTGTATCTGGGTAACATCTCAGAACTTTTTATTAAAATATTCAAGGCCAGGTGCGGTGGTGCACGCCTGTAATCCCAGCGACTCAGGAGGCTGAGGCTGAGGAGGATCTTGAGTTCAAAGCCAGCCTCAGCAACTTAGCAAGACCCAGAGAAACTCAATGAGACCCTGTCTCTAAATAAAATACCAAATAGGGCTGGGGATGGGGCTCAGTGGTTGACTGCCCCTGAGTTCAATCCTCAGTACCGAAAATAAATAAGTAAATAAATAAGTAAATAAATAAATAGATATTTTACTTGTCTGTCTCTTTACTTGTGTGTCTAAAATCCTCTCACATATAACACAGCCAAGACTAGACCCTTCCTCCCCCAGCCTTTCTAAATAAGTGGTAACTCCAATTTCCCAGTTACTCAGACCCAAATCCTGGTGTTATCCTCACCTTTGCTCTTTCCTTCACACCTTACATTTAATCTGTAAGCGTTACCCTTAAAATATATCGTGTGTGTGTGTGTGTGTGTGTGTGTGTGTGTGTGTTTCTGGGAATGGTACCCAGGCCCTTATGCATGCTAGGTAGGAAATGTACCACTGAGCCACATCCCCAGTCCTTTTTATATATTTTATTTTGAGACAGGGTCTTGCTGAATTGCTCAGGACCTCACTAAGTTGCTGAGGCTGGCTTCAAATTGTGATCCGCCTGCCTCAGCCTCCCAAGCTTCTGGGATTACAGGCGTGCCACCCAGTGCCCAGCTAAGCCTGTTTTTTTTTTTTTTTTTCATTTTTAAAATATATATTTTAGTTGTAGGTGGAAACAATACTTTTATTTATTTTTATGTGGTGCTGAGGATCGAACCCAGGGCCTCACACATGCTAGGCGAGCGCTCTACCACTGAGCCACCACCCTAGCCCAAGCCTGTGTTTTTGATTCGGTCCTCTCTTTGTCCTGAACATAAGCCTTTGATCTGTACAGGACATTTTTCCTTGAGGGTAGATCTACTTAGTTACTGTTTAGGAAGGAGAGAATTAGAACAAACAAATATTCCCATCAAGGTACAGAGTCTTAATAGACTAGAGTTCTTCACTCCAGGCCCCTGACCAAAGAACTCAATCATCCAGAATTAGGCATCTTGGACTGTCATCCAGACAAATGAAAGAAGAAATTCTGCTTGCTTCTGGCCTCCTTTCCTCCCCTGTCAAAATGCTTCATCAGGGGCTGGGATGGAGCTCCCTGGTAGAGCGATTGCGCAGCATGCACAAGGACCTGGCTTCCATCCACACACACACACACACACACACACACACACACACGCACACACGCAAAGCTTCACCAGGACGTCCACACTGGGCAGCCTCCCTCAGCCTCTCTCTACTCCCTCTGCATATCTCATGCCCTTAGAGATGTAATTTCTTCTGCTTGGACAGTTTTTCTGCTTGCTCATCACTCACTTGACTTTCCAGAACAAGCTTAGATGTTACCTCTTCCAGAAAGTCTCTCTGGACACCTCTAAACAGGACTCCCCTCTTTTACGAGGTCTAATAGAGGATGTTACCATTATTTGCTTTCACTTACGTCCCTTTCTGACACATGGAGCACCTTGGAGGGTGGTAATCCTGCTTCTTCTTCTTTTTTTATCCCCAGAACCTTAGCACAATGTGGAGCTCATGGAAGGTGCTCAAAAAGAATTTGATGAGGGCTGGGGCTGGACTCAGTAGTAGAGCACTTGCCTAGCATGTGTGAGGCACTGGGTTCAATCCTCAGCACCACATATAAACAAACAAATCAATAAATGCATGCTGGGTGTGGTGGCACACGCCTGTTATCCCAGCGGCTCGGGAGGCTGAGGCAGGAGGACCGTGAGTTCAAAGCCAGCCTCAGCAAAAAGTGAGGCCCTAAGCAACTCAGTGAGACCCTGTCTCTAAATAAAATACAAGGTAAGGTTGGGGATGGGGCTCAGTGGTTGAGTGCCCCTGAGTTCAATCTCAGATACCGTAAAATAAATGAATGAAAGAATAAATAAAGAAAATCCATTTAAAAAATAATTTGAGGGCTGGGGATGTGGCTCAAGCGGTAGCGCGCTCGCCTGGCATGCGTGCGGCCCGGGTTCGATCCTCAGCACCACATACCAACAAAGATGTTGTACCTGCTGAAAACTAAAAAATAAATATTAAAAAAAATTCTCTCTCACTCTCTCTCTCTCTCTCTGTCTCTCACTCTCTCTTTAAAAAAATAGTTTGATGAGTGATGTATTAATACATAAATGAATGAATGACCATTGTGGTCTACTACCATTCCCATCCACCTCCCTTCCCTTCATTCCCATTACTCTAATCCAATGAACTTGTAATCTTCCCCTCCTCCTCTTGTTGTGTGTTAACATCCACAGATCAGAGAGAACATTTAGCCTTTGTTTTTTTGGGATTGGCTTATTTCACTTAGTATGAGAGTCTACAGTTCTATCCATTTACTGGCAAATACCATAATTTCATTCTTGTTTAAGGCTGAGTAATATTCCATTGTGTATATATGCCACAATTTCTGTATCCATTCACCTGTTGAAGGGCACCTAGGTTGGTTCCAAAACTTAGCTATTGTGAATTGAGCTGCTATAAACATTGATGTGGCTGTGTCACTGTAGTATGCTGATTAAGTCCTTTGAGTATAGATCGAGGAGAGGGATAGCTGGATAGACTGCCATTTGGGGCCCTTAGTGAGCCTCACAGCTCCCCTGTATTGATGCTCTTCTGCAGTTCCTCCCACACTGATCCTGGGTTGGGAAGTAATATCGTTTCCTCTTACAGCCCAGCAGGTGGAACCCATCACATGGCCCCTCCTAAAAGCAAGATGGACAAACACTGGTATTGAATTATCTTCATGCAAAATATTCTTCCACATATGATCCTTGAAGGAATTGTTAAAAAGGTAAACTCAGGCGTGGTGGTGCACGCCTGCAATCCCAGTGACTCGGGAGGCTGAGGCAGGAGGATCGTGACTTCAAAGCCAGCCTCGACAATTTAGTGAGGACCTAAGCAACTTGGTGAGACCCTGTCTCTTTAAGAGAACTCCAATGAATGGGTTAATGCCTTTATCAAAATAGGAGATTCCTCACAAACTTTGCCCAAATCTTCCCTTCTTGCTCTCTCTTTGCCTTGCCACCATGGGGTAATGCAGCAGGAAGGCCCTCAGCATATGTGCCCCTCAGTCTTGGACTCCCCAGCTTCCAGAACCACAAGCCAAATAAATTTCTGTTCATTATAAAATCACCGAGTCTCAGGTATTCTGTTCTAGGAGTGAAAAATGGACTAAGCCATAGCTCAGGTTAAGTTTTGCCTATATTTGCAAATTAAGCAGGACTGAGGTTACTAGTATGGCCTAACTGGCTTTGTCTGCTTACAGATTCCTCAGGTCTGGTCTTGGTTTTAATTTACTCTAATAGAATTTTCTGAGATAAATATCACGGGTGCCATTTTTTGTTTTCATAGATGAGACATGGAAAAGCAAGTGTGTCAGTTAGGTAATGAGGAAGTTGGAGTTCAAGCTTCAAAACAAGACTGTTTGGTTGGGTCTGGTGGGCACACCTCTAATCCCAGCAGCTCAGGAGGCTGAGGCAGGAGGATCGTGAGTTCAAAGCCAGCCTCAGCAACTTAGTGAGGCCCTAAGCAACTCAGTGAGACCCTGTCTCTAAATAAAATACAAAATAGGGCTGGGGATGGGGCTCAGTGGTCGAGTGCCCCTGACACCAATGAGAAAAGTCTACTTTGTGTTCTCCATGCCCCCTTATGGGCTCTAATGTTCTTTGCTTTCCATGGGGCTGAACAGGAAGCGGCCATGTCTGGGGCAAAAGTGAGCCCACAGATTGGTAACTAGAAACTGGGGAGCTCCTGATTCCAAAAAGGGCTCATTCTTTTCTAGAAGGTCTGCTGTGAAAATCAAAGCTGAGAAGAGGGGCTTCACCTCAGCAGCAGACAGAGACCACAGACATTACACTGGGGCTTTGGTGTGGTGGGCGCCATGATTCCACTCCAAGGAACAGTGCGTTGCTGAGGATCAAACCCAGGGCCTCACATATGCCGCTCACATGCTCTACCACTAAGCCCCAGCCGCAGCCCTAAACCTCTATTCTTTATAAATCACCTCTCTCAGGTATTTTGTTATAGTAACAGAAAACCGAAGAAGACATGGACACTCAGCTCTGCCTCCAGGCCTCCTTCCTAGAAACTCAACCTGGAACACTTAGGCAAGTTAATTTGTCTCCCAGAGCCTGGCTTCCTTCATCTGTGGAGCAGGCATGATGACACCTTCCTAGAGGCTTGTTGTGGAGATTGAATGAGATACAGAACTCATAGTCCTGTTTCCAAGCGTGTCGCCTGGACATGAGAGGGATGCTCATTAGCATGTCAGACGCTGGCACTCACTTGCTGACCATGACAGGAAGCTGCCGCAAGGGATCATGGGAGCGTTCTGAGACTGTGCATGCTCCTCTGAAAGCCGTCCAGTGGTTCCCAGAGTCCCTCCTGCTAGGCCAAGGCTTGGTAGTTGACCTCCTTGCATGGCACCGCAGTCTACAGGGTGGTGACAAAAGTCCTGTCAAAATCCTGAAGGAAATGGAGGAGTTTCGTTGAGTCCCCGGATGGGGAGCCATCTCTGCAGGAGACATTTCTAATTTTTTTGAACCCTAGGAGGTAGAGCTACCAACTAGGGCAGGGGAACTGTTGTCCTCAGGGGGCCGCAGCAGGACCACTGTGTCAGCTAGGAGCAACACCAATTTTAATGCCTCCCAAATTCTTTTGGATGTGATGGAAATAGAACATACCTGGGCTTGAAGTAGAGGGCCCTGGGGTGTGGGGGAGCAATGCTTCAAAAATTCTCTTCATATTCCAGAAGTAACGCAAGAGCCACATTCAGGCTGTCCACTGGGGGGCAAATGTCAAACACACAGAACTGTGTGTTCACAAAAAGAAAAGAAAAACTAATTTGTCTTTTTAATCCTGACCCCGGAGAGACAAAGACACAATATTTTGGACACACACACACTTAACATACTGTTTTCTTTATAGGCACATTGTCAAGTTGTAGCAGGGTTACATCACATTCGTCATTAAAATATGTCAATTGAGGGCTGGGGTCGTGGCTCAGTGGTAGAGCACTTGCCTAGCACACGTGAGGCCCTGGGTTCCATCCTCAGCACCACGTAAAAACCATAAAAACAAACAAACAAATAAAATAAAATAAAGGTATGTGTCTATCGACAACTTCAAAAAATTCAAAAATGTCCATTGAACTGCATATACTTTGAAGAGTGAGAAAAAATGAGTCTAAATAATAAGGCCTATTTTGTCCATGAGTTTGCTCAAAGAATGAGGTTGAGATGGAAGCCGCAGATCTATTTCTGCAGTTGTTTTCCATTCAAATTGCATGTCCCCAATCTTGTCAAGTGATATTAGTGTCTAGGGTACATATTTTCCACACAGTATGGGCCCTACATATAAGCAAACTACTCCATTAGGAGCTCACCCTGAGAAACAGGGAACTTGCTGTGTAAGATTTAGGCCAAACCTCCCATGTTTCTGTTCTTTTGTTCTGAGACCAGACTTAAGGCCTTGCAGCATGCTAAGTGCATGCTCTTCCACTGAGCTACACCCCCAGCTTTAAATTTTCCAGGGCAGTTTTGACTACTGGTAATTTCCTTTTAATGACTGTCTTTAGAAGCCACCCCCTCCAGGGGGTGCAGTTTGACTGCACATTTGTTTACAACTCTTCAGATGGTTTCAGTGTTCCAGTAAGAACTATGTAAAATACAGCTGTCCATGACATCGGCTCTCTTGTGTAGTCATTTCTTTAGGATACACTTCTAGAAGTAGAGTCGTCCTGATTACAGTGGACTCAACATCCGCTCTTGTTAACAGTGTCAGGGAGGGCCTGCTTTCCTTTTTCTTGACAACACTAACTATTGTCACCCAGAAAAATTCAGGATGTGTGTTTTTATAAAATACACAATCCAGCCAGTGCAGTGGCATATCCCTGCAATCCCAGAGGCTTGGGAGGCTGAGGCAGGAGGACTGCAAGTTTGAGGCAAGCCTCAACAACTTAGTGAGGCCCTAAGCAACTCAGTGAGATTCTTTCTCAAAATAAATAAGACAAGGGTTGGGAATGTAGCTCAAGGGTAAAGCCCTGTTATTCTTTGGGCTAGGTCACCAGGGCTACATGTCCCCACACAGACTGAAGCCTGAGGCCAGAGATACAATCTTGCCTTTGGACAATCTGTAACATTTATCTGCTCTAAGTCATGTTTGTTTGTTTTTTAAACCAAAATAATTTTTGAACCCATATCGTCTTCTGGGCCACTAACTTGTCTACCAGAGACTGAAGATGTGGTAAATACGGGCCTTCATATTTTCTATTTTAACCTGAGAGGTTTGTTAGGCCAAGTCCAGGGAGGCCAAAATGAGATTGGCCTATGAATGTGAGGCAGGCTGTATGTCAAGATCCCTGAAATGGAAAAAACAAATGAGTTTTTAAAATAATTGCTGGGGGATGGCTGGGGTTGTTGCTCAGTAGTAGAGCACTTGCCTAGCATGTGTGAGGCCCTGGGTTCGATTCTCAGCACCACATAAAAATAAATGAAATAAAGATCCATCAACAACTAAAAAATATTTTAAAAAATAATTGTTGGTGAGCCAGGAGTGGTGGCCCATTCCTATAATTTTAGCAACTTGGGAGGCTGAGTTAGGAGGAGGATCACAAGTTTGAGGCCAGCCTCAGTGACTTAGTGAGGCCCTAAGCAATGTAGTGAGACACTGTTGCAAAAGAAAAAAAAAAAAGAAAAAGAAGCTGGGAATGTGGCTCAGTGGTTAAGCATCCCTGGATTCAATCCCTGGTTAATAATAATAATAATAATAATAATTGTGGGTGTTTTTCTGTGAAGTTACATTTTGTCCTAGAAAACACAAGCTATTCAATTTTTTTCTCCTCTGTATATATGAGCCAATAAAAAATAGAAAAAGAAAGAAAAAAGAAGAAGAAAAGCAATTTGGCGACCAGGGAAACGATACAGGAAATAAGAACATGTGAGAATTCCATTAAGTTCCCGGATGAAGCCAGGCCAGTCTGGAGTGTCAGTGCAGGAAAGACTGGAAAGGAAAGATCAATTGAAACCATCTGCTTTTGCAAGAGGGCCAGGTGCCACCCTGACAGATGGCCATGAGTGCTAGCCTGGCATAGGACCAGCTGGGGCTCAGTCTAATGGCAGAGAGCAGAGTCTGCCCTCAGCTTGTGTGGTGACCACCCAAACCTGGTCAAGGCGTGGCCACAGAGGCCTACAACTTCTGTCCTTCTGTTTTCTGAGATTGAAATCTGCAGGGTGCTTAGGGCCTTAAGTAAAGGTCATAAGGAGACTAGCAGCCGGGCACTGTGGGCCACATACCTGGTGTTTGTTTGCAAAAAGTATATTTGAAAAGCATTCCTGCCTCAGATTTGGTTGAAATGTCACAAATTAGCACTAAGGCCCAAATGTCCCATCACATTTCCCTAGAGTTCATAATAATGTACAATAGCTCCCCTTATCCACTGGGGACAGGGTCCATGACTCCCAAGGGGATGTCTGAAATTTCATGTAGTACTAAACTCTATGTTTTCTTCCTATTTGAATATATCTATGATAACTTTTTTTTTTTTTTGGTACCAGGGATTGAACCCAGGGGCACTCAACCACTGAGCCCCATCCCCAGACCTTTTTATTTTTTATTTAGAGACAGGGTCTCACTGAGTTGCTTAGGGCCTCACTAAGTTGCTGAGGCTGGCTTTGAACTTGAGATCCTCCTGCCTCAGCCTCCCGAGCTGCTGGAATTACAGGCATGAGCCACCATGCTGGGGCCTTTTTATTTTTTGTTTTTGTTTTGAGACAGCATGTCTGTAAGTTGCCCAAGCTGGCCTTGAACTTGCAATCCTCCTACCTCAGTTTCCCGAATTGCTGGGATTACAGGTATGCACCATCAATCCCAGCTGACATTTGTTTTGTCTTTCCTTTTCTTTTATCTTTTTTTTTGGGGGGTGGGGGGTACTGGGGATTGAACTCAGGGGCACTTGAACACTGAGCCACACCCCCAGCCCTATTTTATATTTGATTTAGAGACAGGGTCTTTCTAACTTGCTTAGCACCTTCCTAAATTGCTGAGGCTGGCTTTGAACTCGCAACCCTCCTGCCTCAGCCTCCCAAACCCCTGAGATTACAGGTGTGCACCACCGCGCCCGGCTGCTTTTCCTTTTCTTTTTAAGAAAATTATCCTAATCCATTCTTACCTGTGGTACCTAAATGAATGACCATGAGTCTCACCCCTCCTTTCACCTGTGCCCGTTGCCATGTGGCTCAGCCAGCATCAGCCAATGGGCTGTTAGCAGACATGACACAGAAGTTGGAAGCGGCTTGCGCATTGGAGCTTACTGTGTCCTGGGCCTCTGCCATCTCCATGATAGTATGTTCTGGCTAGCATGCTGGATGTTGAGGGACAGAGCTGGGTCGAGGCCAGCCTAGATCAGCCAGCAACCAGCTGATCCCCAAATGCTTGAGTGAGTCCAGCCGAGCTGAACAGGGCCAAGTCCCCGGATGCATAAGCTCTTCTTGTCGTCTGGCTCACAGCTTGAGTCATTGCTTAGGCAGAGGTTATTGTAGCAGAACCTAACCCACACATCCAAGGGGCTAGAGAACCTGGATTTGCCTTTGCTCCAGACAGGAAAGGGAAATTGGCTTTTCACATGTTTTGCTGTCCTGCTGCCCCACTGGTGATATTTATAGAGAAATTCGTGCAAATTTGTCTCTGATTGCAGGAGCCCCAACAGCAGAATCCTGGGAGAATTTCAGTAACCCAGAGCAGTCACAAATTATGCTGTGTTGGAACTGCACATGATTTTATAATACGATCAACCATAAAACCTTAAGAGCCCCTTTAGAAAAATCTTCCAAAATCATGTGTGGGCAAAAAACCCTCCATATGTGTAACTGGAGCTGGCTGGTGTTTGTTTTAGAAACTTCCTTATTTCCTGACTTGCAAAAGTTCCCTCTTGCCGACTCAGCAGGGTAATAACATCCGTATGAGCATGAAGGTCCTCTGCCCATAACTCGAGTCTCTTGCAACCACACAAAAGTCATCCACTCAGAGTCCTCACAGCAGGGCCGTAATTCTTAAATACTTAAAATATTATGTATGCTGTCTCTCCTGATGAATAGAACATTTTTTCATCTCGCTGTTAACAAACTTAGATTCTCTCAAGTGATTGAAAAGCACTTTGCAAGCCTAAAGTTCTATAAAAACTCTAAGTAATAGCAACAATAAAACCTTATTAGCCATTTCGGGCTCTGAATCAAGATTTTCAATCCTTGGCAGCTAATTAAATGTTATACATTCTACAGGAGCAACGTAGCATTATACCTCTCTCCAAAACTTCTTTTCCTGATTGGGATTAGGAAATTGGTCAAGACTTTGGTATGGGGCACACAGATGCAATTCTCAATCAAGATGTCTGTGGGATTGCTTTCAGATATGGTCCTGGTTTATGTCGTGAACTGCTGGGGGTGCAGGAGTGGGAAGGCTAGTAAGAAAGCCACTGTTTGGGGGTAATTCATGGCATGTTAGTGGCTTTGGGGGTGTTATCTTGTTAAAGCTTTATGCCTGCCTGTATTTTTTGGGGGGGGAGTGCTGGGATTGAACCCAGGGGTACTTAACCACTGAGCCACATCCCCAGCCCTTTTAAATTTTTTATTTAGAGACAGGGTCTTACTGAGTTGCTTAGGGCCTTTCTAAGTTGCTGAGGCTGTTTTTTTTTAATTTATTTATTTATTTATTTTTTAGTTTTCGGTGGACACAACATCTTTGTTGGTATGTGGTGCTGAGGATGGAACCCGGGCCGCACGCATGCCAGGCGAGCGCGCTACCGCTTGAGCCACATCCCCAGCCTGCTGAGGCTGTTTTTAAACCCGTGATCCTCCTGCCTCAGCCTCCCTAAGCCACTGGGATGACAGGCGTGCGCCACTGCACCCTGCTTGCTTGTATTTTGAAGTAGTTTTAATGTGATCCCTAATTTATGGGAAAATGAGATGTGTGGGCCGGGGAAAACCTATAAGTTCAGGCTTAAAACTCATTGACCTTACAAAAAGAAGTGCTCAGCTTCAAAATCCCAGACCTTCATACTCCCTTTTCGGAAATCCTCTTCACTTGTAATCTGTGCTTGTGCTGTCTAAACACAGTGGCTTTCAAACGAAGTTGGTCAAATACACAAACTTCCAAGATTTCGTGTGAACAAAAAGAATTTTTTTCTTTCTTCTTTTTTAATTTTTTGGTACTGGGGATTGAACTTAGGAGTCCTCTGCCACTGAGCTATACACTTCCAGCCCTGCTAAATTTTTAATTTAGAGACAGAGTCTCACGGAGTTGCTTAGGGCCTCTCTAAATTGCTGAGGCTGGCTTGGAACTTGTGATCCTCCTGTCTCAACCTCCCAAGAGGTGGGATTACAGGTGTGCGCCACGGTGACCGGCTCTGTAGTGCTCTTGGACTCACAGCTGAAACTGTCTGCAGCAATGCCTTCTGGTCCACCATGTGCCGAGAAGCCACTTCTGGTGTGAATACATCTTTGTGACTGGATTCTGGGGCTTCTGGAACTTCTGGTTCTTTCATGCATCTTTTGGCAAAGAACTGGTGGAATCTGTAGTAAGGGGGGGGGGTGGACATTAAGCATAGCACTGTAGCTCCTGGACAACCAACTGGTGAACTTTCCCAAGGTCACCATCACACTCTGGCTTTCCTGGGGAAGGTGACTCAGGTGTGGGAGGCTTATTAAGGATCTGCACTGGAGGAGGGAAGCGGAGACAGCAAGGGCAGGCTGAAAGAAGAGTCGGGCCCACTCCATGGGAGGCTTGAAAGACAGAATGAGGGCTGGGGATGTGGCTCAAGCGGTAGCGCGCTCGCCTGGCATGCGTGCGGCCCGGGTTCGATCCTCAGCACCACATACCAACAAAGATGTTGTGTCCCCCGAGAACTAAAAAATAAATATTAAAAATTCTCTCTCCCCCTCTCTCTTTAAAGAAAGTCAGAATGACCTTGGAAGCCACTCCAGGGTGGACTGAGAGGGTGGAGCCTCTTGCTATCAGTCACTGCCTGGGGGCTATCCTGGGGAAAGATCTATCTAAGGCAGTCAGTCCCCTAAGGGCTTGATGGCCCGAGGTGGGGTGTCTGCTGGTGACTTTCCTCAGCAAGAAGGAGAAATGCTTCACCCCTGAAGGGGTCACACAGGCTGCCTGTGACTCCTGGTCCCCCCCACCACCGTCTTCTATCTGCCACTAATTCTCCCTTCTGCCCCAACACAAGGCTCAGGGCTCTGTCCAGAGCAGGGCAGTTTAGAAGACAAAAGAGCACAATCCTGATTGTGCTAATCAGGATTTGAAACCAGAAAGGCATTTTACAGAGGAAATGCACCATGATGTTTCTGATTCTGTTCCTCTTTGAGGAAGTACCCATTGTCCCAAGGGATGTGTCAATCACGGAGCAGTCCAGGAACAAGGGGGAGTTCCTAAGGGTGCCGTCCAGATCTGCAGGGCTGGGATGGTGAGCTTTGCCGGGTCCTCTTGCACCCATATGATCCCCAACTTCAAGCAGCAGCGTCATCAGTGTGAGAAAACGAACTCACTGCCCGGTGCAGTGCTGCAGGCCTGTTAATCCCAGCTACTCAGGTGGCTGAGGCAGGAAGGCTGCAAGTTCAAGGGCAGCTGCAGCAACTTAGTGAGACCCTGTCTCAAAATTTAAAAAAAAAAAAAAATAATAATAATAATAACTCAGTTAAAAAACAGGAAGCCCGGGGTAAAAATGGGAGTTCATAACCCACTTGAATCAAATGTATGAAATATGATATGTCAAGAGCTTTGTAATGTTTTGAACAACTAATAATAAAAAAAAAATTAATAAAAAAAACAGGAAGCCTTGGTTTGATTCCCCGCATGGGTGGGTGGGTGGTGGTAGTGGAGATTTCCTGTGTTTATACACTCAGGAAAGCAGCGTGGTTGCTCATGGGCTGTGCCCTTTGCCCTCTCACATCTATGCCAAGAGCTCTCAGAAGTGGTAAAGCTTCCAAAAGGTCAAGAAGTGATCAGCCAGGCATGGTGCTCAGCGCCTGTGATCCTAGCAGCCCGGGAGGCTGAGGCAGGAGGATCATGAGTTCAAAGCCAGCCTCAGCAACTTAGTGAGGCGCTAAGCAACTCAGTGAGACCCTGTCTCTAAATAAAATACAAAATAGGGCTGGGGATGGGGCTCAGTGGTTGAGTACCCCTGAGTTCAATCCCTAGTACCCCCACCCCACAAAAAAAAAAAAAAAAAAAGAACTGATCAGTCCTGGTGGCCACCCCATGCTTTCTGTGCCATGTGTTCTGAGTGAGTCGCTGGCCTAAAAGAGTAAAGGGTGACAATGTCCCATGTCAGCTTGGAAAATAAAGAATTGAATGCAAGATTCTTCTATTTCTACCATTGTCTTTCTTAGGCAAGTTGCTCCTCTTTTTTTTTTTTTTTAGTGGTGAACACAGGAGTATTTCAAGCCTTCGCAGGGCCCCAGCAAAACTAGATGGAAGCATATCTCTCCAAGACAGGCGAGGATCGGGGCTGGTTTTTCAGATAAAGCGCTGTAAGGAACGCCGACTGGGGGCTATGGAGAAATGCACACGAAAGTTCCAAGCAGAGCAGCAAATAATCAAGCAATTATTGAGCTAAGACTATAGCTTTAAGTCCTGAAACTTCTGAGTCAGAAAATTCTTCTAATAATAGTTAATAAGAACATAATCCTTAACTATAAGACGCAGGGAAAGTTGTCTAGAAGACAAACTGCGGGTTACAGCCGAGTTAACAAACAAAAACGCAGATTTGTGACGACTTTAACCAAAAAGAATGGAACAATAGTAAGTGCACTGAAGCTTGGCAAAGGGGAAAAGGCTCGGGCAGGGAACATGAAAAACCTGCTTTGCCTTGATTAGCTCTTAATGAGTTTTTTGACTCAATGGACAGACCACTCCTTTACCGCCATCTTGTGGTCAGACGCAGAACTGCAGCCCACTTGCATGGGTCTGTCCCCCTCCCCCACTTCTCTCTTTTGTTTGCCAATGATTCAGGTGCCTCAGTCCCCAAAGTGGGAGCAGACTGGGTTTGTCCCGCCTCTAGGGCTTCACTTCTGTGGCTTCCAAGTCTCAGGCATATTACATGAAATAGCTATAGCTCTTTTTACTTGGCCCTTTCTTCCCTCTGTCAAGCATGACCTGCTGTGGAAATGTGTGTGTTGTGTGGAATGTGGCACGTACACAATTTTGGGATCCCCAAACAAAAGAATATAAGATCTCAGGTACAAATTTAACTATGACAAGAAATCCCAAGAATTCTGAACTTCAAAGAGTTGACAAATGCCCTAAATCCCACAAAATCTGGACAATTGTAGCATAGCATTTGTGTGTGTGTGTGTGTGTGTGTGTGTGTGTGTGTGTGTGTTTTGCACTGGGGATTGAACACAGAAGCAGAAGCCCTACACCACTAAGCCACACCCTCAGTCCTTTTTTCCCCCTTTGGTACCAGGGATTAAACTCGGGTGCACTTAACTACTGGGCCACATCCCCAGCTCTTTTTTGTATTTTATTTAGAGACAGGGTCTCTCTGGGTTGTTTAGGGTTTTGTGAAGTTGCTGAGGCTGGTTTTGAACTCACGATCCTCCTGCCTCAGCCTCCCTAGCTGCTGAGATTACAGGCATGGGCCATTGTGCCCAGACCCCCTGTCCTTTTCATTTTTTAAAAAAATTTTGAGACAGATTCTCCTTAAGTTGCCAAGGCTGGCCTCAAACATGTGATCCTCCTACCTCAGCCTCCCCAGTAGCTGGTGTGTGCCACTATGCCCTGTTAATACATTTCCATAATACTTTTTTTAAAAAAACATCTCCATAATACTTTCTATCTAACTATTTTGGCCACATACTGGTTGATCAATTTTTGGTTGGATCAATAATTCTAAAAAAAAAACTAATAAAATTGACTTGAAATGAGAGCATATAAGAGCAATTCAAATGCCTTCTTAAATTGCCACTATATTGTACTGGGCTTACATAATTATGTAATTGAATCACTGTTATGGGATAAAAATTGACTCATTGATAAATATGTTTCTTTAGGGTATTTTGCTGTGTCTGTGGCAATTTGGCCTGCTGTTTCATCTGGATCTGCCAGATTCCATCAGGATAAGGCCATCCGATACTACAAGATAGGGTCCAATTAACCAGGCTGGATAAAACATGTGACTTCACACACAGGTCTATTCACTGTTTGTTGTATGGCTCTCGGCTTTGTGCCCTGCAAACAAGGAATTCTGACTAATTCTGTTTCACCCACATTACACTGAAAAAGCAAAAGAAATGTATGGGGCATTCATAAATATGTACACTGTGTCCCAGAACAGATTTCCAACCAGAGAGAATCTCTGCTTTGTCTAAGCAGGGATGAAAACTGAATCCCCTGTTTACAATTTCTCATGTCTGATGAGTGCAAGAATTTTCCGCAGAATAACTTCAGACTCTGGATCTTTCAAACCTTTTTTTTTTTTTTTTCTGCATTACCCAAATACTTCTGGTTCTGGGTACCAAAGGACATGTTTACATTGAGATCTAACCTCTGGGCTTGTGTCTTCATGTTCTATCCCTTGCACAGTCAACCCTGTGGGTGGTGAGAGAAAGCTAGCATTGTCTTAAAAGTACACAGAAAATATCCCCCTGAACTCAAATTAAATATATCCTCAATCCAACTTCCCCTTGGCTGAATATAAAAAAAAAATCCCCTAAAAAAAGAAAAAGACTCCCACACACCCCGCCAAAAGAAAGAAACAAAACAAGAAACAAACATAAATGAAAGCAGAAAATCTTTCCCCAAGCTATTTCAGCCTTGAGATCAGGTAGATTGTTGGAAGTAGAGGAGTGGAAGAAGATACCAGAGATAGGTAGGTAGATAGATAGATGATCAACAGATGAATATGTTGCTTCCTGCCTTCAATAATCTTGAAGACCAGTAGGCCATTTAAAGATGGTAGGTACATGCTGGGCACAGTGGTGCACACCTGTCATCCCAGCAGCTCGGGAGGCTGAGGCAGGAGGATCTCGAGTTCAAAGCCAGCCTCAGCAACAGTGAGGCCCTAAGCAACTCAGTGAGACCCCGTTTCTAAATAAAATACAAAATAGGGCTGGGGATGGGGCTCAGTGATTGAGTGCCCCTGAGTTCAGTCCCTGGTATCTGCCTCCCCCCAAACAAAGATGGCAAAAACAACAATAAAAAGCTAACACTGATTGAGTGCTTAATGCTGCAGTCTGAATATGTCCCCCCAAATTCATGTATTGAAAACTTAATTCCTAATGCAAAAGTATTGAGAAGTGGGGCCTTTGGGGAGGTATTTAGGTCGAGAGAGCTCCATCCTCGTGAATGGATTAATGCTGCTTAAAAAGGGCTTGTGAGAGTGGCTTCTCTTTCTTCTGCTCTTCTGCCAAGTGAGAACACAGACTTTGTCCCTTTTTGCCCTTCCTCCTTCTGTCATGGGAAGACACAACATTCCACCTCTCCAGAGGACACGGCCACAAGGGGCCATCTTGGAACCAGAGATCAAACCTGCCAGTACTTTGACCTTGAACTTTCCAGCCTCCAGAACTATAAGAAATAAATTTCAGTTCTTTATAAGTTACTCAGTCTGTGGTAGTCTGTTATAGCAGCACACCCTGGACCGAGATGCTTCTTCTAAACATCTTACACCTATAATATCTTTGGAATCTCACAGCAACTCCATAGAGTAGGTATGATTATCAACAGCCTCTTAAACTAAGGCTAAAAGAGGTTCAGGGATTCTGCAGAACAGAGGCTGAGGCTGGGGAGACTGATGGGTGGGGTGGGTTTCCTTCAGAACAAGGAAGAGTTAATGGGGCTGGAGTGCACAAAAGGCCCCAGGGAGACTGGTAGGAGGTCAGGTGGCTGCAGGATAACTAGAGACAAACAACAGTGATGGTATTTGCTGAGAGAGGGAATGCAGGAAGAGAAGCTGGCAAGGAATTCATTCCTGCTGTGTTGATTTGAAGAGTCCGTGGAACATCTAAGTAGAGAGGGTGGGACATGTTTGCACATATGGGTCCAGAGCTCAAGAGAGAGAGATCTGGGCAGGAATCTGGCAGCATGGGTCATCTTTGTGGAGTGCCAACTGACTCCAGGTGACTGACCGAGATCTCCTGAACTGTGTTGGGAGTGGGCAGAGGAAGAAGGGCAAGCAAAGGAGTGATCTGAGAGGAAGCAGGAAACCCAGAAAGTGGAGGGAAGCATTTCAAAAAAAGAGCTCACAGTCACAGTAATTCTGGTGTCAGAGTTTGAGTTATCCCAGGAGCAGATCAAGGCAAGGACTTGAGAGCAAGTAGATTTTAGCAGATTCAGAGAATATGGGTTTAAGACTGAGGAAGCGAGATGGGGAGGGAGGGTAGCCAACTCCAACTGTGGGCAGTTTGGCACTCAAGGCCACAAGGGACCTTTGAAAGATGGTATGGAGTGCTAAGAGCCACAGCCAAGTAATATGATGCATGGCATTTTTGGTTGAAAGGTGACGCCAGCTAGCCATTGAGATGATATGATTATGTTAAGATTTGCATTCATATGGATATTGGACTCCTGCTGTCCACCTTGGCCTGCTGGAACTCCTGGAGAGTTCCCATTGGTTGGGGAAGTGCAGTAGGAGGGAATTCCAGGGGAGGAACCTCCTCTGGGGTGCCAGGAGAACGCCGCATGTGTGGATCGGCAATCTTCCCGGGCGCGTAAGGGGCATTGGTGGCAGTTTCAAAAAATAAAGTTTGTTCCTGCTTGAGTGGCTCGTGATTTTGTGCCCAGCCAGACTGCGGCAATGGAGCACACAGGGCCAAGTTATCCATCACAGGTTAGGTTCTTGGGAGGCAGAAACTGAAATGGAGTTTGACATGGCAGATAGTTACTCGGGCAACATCTGCAGAAATAAGGAGAGGAAGCAGGATGGGGTAGAGAGAGGGTTCAATTGCCAAGTAGCACCGACAAAGCCTGGAGTGATCATGGGGACTGCTGAAGCATGGGTGTCCCACAGTGGGTTGAAAGGACCAGCCAGTAGACATGGGCTACCCCAGGACAGAAGTGCCTGTGGGTGATGTGGTTCTGAGACTCTGGCTGCAGGCTAGCTGCGGATAGCTGAGGCCACTAATCCTACTTGTCAGGGATGTGGGGGCACATCTTTGTGTCCTACATTAGCCCAGTCAAGGCTTCAGAGAGCTGGGGGCACCCAGCAGAAGAGGCCGCCCCGGCTTCAGGCAGACATCAGCAGTCACAAGAAACAGCAGCACAAGAAGAGATGGAACCCATTATCAAGAATACAAATAACAATAAGTGTTGGTGAAGGTGGGCAGAAAAAGTTCACTCACACATTGCTGGTGGGACTGCAAATTGGTATAACCCCTCTGGAAAGCAGGATGCAGATTCCTCAGAAAACTTGGAATGGAACCATCATTTGACCCAGCTAACCCACTCCTTCGTTTATACCCAAAGGACTTTAAATCAGCATGCTATAATGACACAGCCACTTCAATGTTTATAGCAGCTTAATTCACAATAGCTAGACATTGGAACCAACTAGGTGACCTTCAACAGATGAATGGATAAAGAAATTGTGGCATATATACACAATGGAATATTACTCAGCTATAAAGAAGAATGAAATTATGTTATTTGCTGGTAAATAGATGGAACTGGAGACTATCATGCTAAGTGAAATAAGCCCAATCCCCCCAAAATCAAAGGCTGAGTGTTCTCTCTGATATGTGATACTAACACACAATAAGGGACGGGGGGAATAGAAGTTCATTGGATTAGACAAAGGGGAGTGAATAGAAGGGAGGGGGATGGGAATGGGAAAGACAGTAGAATGAATCTGACAGAACTTTCCTATGTTTATATATGAACACATGACCAGTGAAACTCCACATCATGTACAACCACAAGAATGGGAAGTGATACTCCATGTGTGTATAATGTGTCCAAATACACTCTACTGTCATGTATATCTAAAAAAGAACAAATAAAAAAAACAGGTGGAGCCTGAGCAAGGTGAGTGGGTCCCCATCAGGTGGGTGGGGGTGGTTTCTCTGAAGTGCAACTGGCAGGAAGGAAGCCAGTCAAACAGCTGCCTGGTGGCTTCACTTTCTATGGTTTTCTCTCTGCTGTATGACTGCTAAAGTTTGCGTCTTCAGTGTCCCCCAGAGGTTTATGTATTAAAGGATTAGTTCCCAGCTTGGCACTACTGAGAGGTGGGGGAGCTGCTAAGAGATGGCACATAATGGAAGGCTTTAGGTTAAAGGACACATGCCCTCAAGGGGCAGCACGTGGCCCTGGTCTCTTTCTCTTTCTCTTCCTCTTCCTCTTTTCTATCCTCATCATTACGTGAGCAATGGGCCCCAACACATGCTCCCCTACATGATGCACTTCACCACAGGCCCAAAATAATTGGACCAACCAGCCAGGTACTGAAACCTCCAACACTTTGAGACAAAACAAAACTTTGTCCTTTATAAGTTAATTATTGCCACAGCCCGGCTGGCTGGGCAAACTAAGAGGGGGGCAGGGGGTGACCAACAACTTGTGTAGATTGATACAGCAGGAGTGGGAGCCGTTTATTGTAGGAGAGGAGGGGTAGTTATACATTCCACACAGCTTATCTTAATTAACATAAACTAGATACAGCAGTCAACCAATAAGGAATCTCCACACTTAATGGCTCGCTGGTGTTATTTCACAAACCACTCCCCCTGGCAAAATGCCAGGCGCCATCCTGACTTGTTTATAGACCCTAACAAATTATCTCAGGTATTTTGTTACAGTAACGGAAACCTGACTAACACAATGACTTTGACTCCTGTGTTCACAGCTCATTGACTCATGGGAAGATGCTTTGACCCACAGTGAGACAATCAGAGTCCTTCTGTGGAATAATAAAATTAAAACTATGGGAAACAAGGAAGATGAACTTTCCCTGGAGGTGGAACCCACTGGATACAAGGCTCTTGAGCAGCTAGAAGTCCTGTGGAGGAGAGTATGTCATTATTTCAAAGAGAAAAGCAGGTCCCATCCTTTCCCTTCTTTTCTTCCTGTAGCCCAGAGACATTCCTAGCCTTGTCCCAATAAGATGCCCTTTGTGCTAAGGAGGGCTGAGCTGGGTTTCTGGTCTTGGAGAGGAGTTAGCTAGGAGAGTTTAGGAACGGGAGGGATGGGAGGAAATACCGAGAGTACTGATGACTTCCAAGGAGCTGACAAAGACAAGGAAAGCAAGAAAAAAAAGAGAGTATGCAGAAACTAGACAAGAACAAGGGGTCAAGAGAGGGTTTTTTATTTTATTTTATTTTTTTAGGATGTGGAAAACTTAAACATGTTTATGTGCTGAGGGTAAAGAGCCAGTAAAAGCAACATAAATCATAACAACAGAATGTACTAAAACAAGGCAGAGATAGAAAGCTATAAAGCCTTAAAGATAAGGAAAATATGCCCTCAATAAAAATAAAGAGAAAAAGCAGAAGGAAAATAATTCTTTGCAGCCGAACGCAGGCATTGGCATGAACACCCAGGGTGTCTGCCTGGTCTCAGGCCACCACTTACTCTGGAGGCCAAGAACAGTTCAAACCCTGTAACCTCTGGATTCTTTCTTGTCCTGGAGGTTCATTCAGAGCACGTAGAAGGGACCTTTAGAAGCAGTTACTTGGTGATTAGGACATGACACGTCCATTCTGTCCAGTATACACAGCATTGGGTACCGACTCAAGACCACCTTGGGGGTTGTTTATTGTAGAAATTGGTGCTGAGAAAGGGGTTGTTGCTGTAGCTAACCTACATGGTTCAGAAGCATTTGAAACTGGTTTGTGGAGAAGTTTGGAAAAGTTTGTAGATGCAAGCTGGAGAAGCCTTAGAATGTTGTAAGGAGAGCTTAGTGGACGATTCTGGTGAGGCCTCAGAAGACCAGAATGTGAGAGGAATGTAAACACTAAAGGCTATGTTCATGAGGTCTCAGAGGAGGATAAGGATTCTACTGAAAATTGAACTAGAGGCCATCTGTTATATCCTAACAAAGAACTTGTCTATATTTTGCCCATATCCTGAGAATTTTTGTGAGGCTGAATTTAAAGGTAATGGACTAATGGATCTGGCTGAGGAAATTTCAAAGAAGCACAGCATTGAGGTACTGCCATGGGTATTGCTGACATCTTTTATCCAGGTTTACCGTGATAATCAGGAGCAGAAAGCAGAGAGGCAAGCTTGGGAAAACTTGCAATTTGGCCAGAGAAGAAGTATGTCTGAATTAGTGGCCAAGGAAGGTGTGGTTGCTGAAAAGATTACCACCACTAAAGAGAAGATAAGTGCTTTGCACAGACAGAATAGAAAAAAGTACCTTGACGTCATCTCAGGACTCAGCAAGAACACACCAGTGGCAGGCTTAAGGTTGTCAAGGTGAAAACTAAAGGTGCCTAAGAAGTTGTTTACCCCATAATTTATTTCTCCCCCATTCTTAGCTGCCCAGGCACTCAGAGGCCACTGTAGCTATGGTCCAAGGGGGCTCAGCTACTGTCCGAGCTGGCCGCAGATGTTGGAGTCATCTATGTGGTGCGGTTCTGCAGAGGGCATGAGTTGGTGGGGATCACAGAGGCTTCCATTGAGATTTCCAAGGAACACCTGGGAGGCAAGGCAAAACATAGTTGGGTCAGAAGTCCTGTGGGCAGCCCAGTAGGGCATCAAGCTGTGAGAATGAATCTGAATCTGAACTGGAGAACCTGGGGATTAAGAATGACAGTAATATGGAACATTGGCTGAGGAAAGCTGGTAGCTGCCAACAGAGCCAGCCCTGTGGGCTGTAGCTAGAAAGCCACGGGGCAAGGCTGTCCAAGAGATCACATCTCCCCATTATGTGCCCCAGATGCTGGACATGGAGCTACAAGACCTCATGTTTGCCTGGCTACATTTAGTTTTGTCTGGGGGCTCCAAACCTTTTTTATGTGTCCTTATTTCTCCCTTTTGGAATGGGAATGTTTACTCTGTGCCATTGTATATTGGCTGTATGTAATTTTTTCAAAACAGGGATTCAAAGCAAACAGTGTGCCTTGAGTCTTGGAGGAGACTTTGGACTTGGACTTTTGCACAGTGCTGGAACAGGTAAGACTCTGGGGACTCTTGGAGATTAACCAAATGTATTTTCAATCATGAGATGAACATAAGCTTTTGAGAGCCAGGGGCAGAATGTCATGCTTTGTATATGAGGTGTCTCCCCCAAAAGCTCATGTTATAATGCAGAAATGTTCAGAGATGATATGATCAGAACATGACAGCTGTAACCCGGTGGATTAATGCATTTGACAGATTAATAATTTGAATGGATTAATTGGTAGTAATGTAGGCAGGTGAGATGTGGTTGGAGGCAATGGGTTACTGGTTACTTTGCAGGTTCTATTTTGTCCTTGCCTCTTGTGTTCTCTCTCTCTCTCTCTCTCTCTCTCTCTCTCTCTCTCTCTCTCTCTCTCCTTCTTGTCTGCCATGAGCTGAGCAGATTTCTTCTGACACACCCTCTGCCATGATGTTCTATCTCCCCTCAGGCCTGGAGCAAAGGAGTCAGCTGACCATAGACTGAGACTTCTGAAACTGAGAGCCCAAAGAAAACACCTCCCTCTTCTAAGTTGTTCTTGCCAGGTATTTGGGTCTCAGCCACAAAAAGCTGAGTAATAAAAGGGGGATTCTGGAGAGTATGGAGTGGAGATGCAGGAGGGAAAGGACTGGCTGCATATGAGAGAGATTAATCTCAAATCAAATAAGAAACCCTTGGCCGTGAGACAGAAGAGAATGGAGAAATCTTGTGTGTCAGTGGGGTGGGGTAGTGGGTAGAAAGGAATTCCATTTTCTTGGCAAAGTCAAAGGCAAGGCTATATGCTGAGAGTTATTGAAAATGTGTTAGATACAATAGTTAGGAAGGATTTTGACTTTAAATAACTAAAGCCCCAACTAACAGTGGCTTAAAATTTAAGGATCTTTGTTGAGAGACACAGCTGAAGGGCCCCAGCAAACTTCTAGCTGCCAACTGATTGACTCCTCTGCGGTGATGCTCATTGGGTTGTTTTCCCGCCCTTTCAGACCATGGAGTTGCTCATTGGGGGACTTTTTTTGGCTCCGCCCACACGACCCAGCCAATCGGCCTCAAGAGCAGGAGGAGTGGGGGAGGTTGAGAGGCTTGTGGGAAGTTGGTGGTGGCAGTTGGGCTCTGAGGGTTTTCCTGAAGAGCTGTGTGGTTTGGTGTGTGTGTTCTAAAAATAAAGTTTGTTTCTTTTGACAAGTGGCTCCTGAATTGTGCCCAGCCAGACTGCGGCAGATCTTTACTACTTAATTAGCCAGAAGTCCAAAGATAGACAGTTCATCCTATCTGGTTTGCCTGCAGTTCATTGATTGCTTTGAGGACCCAACTCTGTTGGTCACTCTGCTTTGTTATCCTTAGCTATTAGCTTTTTCTCACCATTCTCATGGTATCAAGATGGTTGCTGTTGCTCCAGGCATCAAGTGCCTTTTGTAAAAATATTCATGGACAGTCAGGCAATGAGAAAACTTTTTTACATTGCTCTTGCTTCTTAGGAAGAAAAATTCTCTTCAGGAGCTTCCCAGGAGACTTACTCTGATTGGTCAGAACTGAACTGCAAGCCCATGATGGAGTGTATTAAATGAAGTCAAGAGATCTTTTTCTCGGCATCCAGGCAACACTAGATTCTGTTGACAGAAAAGAATTGGAGAGATGCCTTTGACAAACACTGTCAGGGTCTGGTCTACTGAAGTGGGGAGTTTGGCAAAGGGGGAATTTTTCTGTCCTTTGAAATAGCTGTAAACGGGAATGGAGAGAAATAGAACATTGTTCCACAGCTGTAGGGTCCAGCTAAAGTGTCAGGCCTTGGAAAACATCAACAATGCTGATCTCTATCAGGTGCCACCAAACATTTACAGATCAAATGATCGGATTCCAAGAAGAGTCCCCTAAAGTAGTCATCATGTGCAGCTGACACTCAGGGTCCACTTAGGAAAAATAAATCACTCTTTGCATTTTATGATATGGTGTTAGGTTGTAGATTGTTAGAGTCAGTTTTCCAAAGAACTGAATCCTAATTTTTTTTGGATGCTGGAGATTGAACCCAGGGATGCTTAACCACTGAGCCACATCCCCAGCCCTTATTATGTTTTATTTTGAGACAGGGTCTTACTAAGTGCTTAGACAGTCTTTGAACTTGTGATCCTCCTGCCTCAGCCTCCTGAGTCACTGGGATGACAGGTGTGTGTCACCGTGTCCCACTCCAGGTATTTTAAACAGAAAGGGATTTAATTCAGGCTATTCTGTCTTTGTCTGTTTAGGCTGCTGTAACAAAATATCATGAACACTGCAGCTTATAAAAAATAGAAATTCATTTCTTACAGTTTTAGAGCTCTGGAAGTCAAGATCAAGACTCTGGCAGATTTGATGTCTGGTGGAGGTTCTCTTTCTGATTCATGTAGAACAACTTTTCACTGTGTCACCTTTTACATGGTGAAAGGGATGAGCTGATCCTCTGGAGTCCCTTTTATAAGAGGATTAATCCTAATCACCTACCAAAGGCCTCATCTCCACAACTTTGAGGGTTAGGATTTCATAAATGAATTTCAAATGGAGACATTTGTCCATTGTAATTGAGTATTTGCAAAATTGATCTTAGGAAGGGAGGATCAGGTCTTAGACTGGCCCCCAGAAATGACTGTCAAAATGACACCACAGAACTACTGGTGTCTCATGGGAGCTATTCCACCTCCATCTTGATCAGGAAGGTGGGAATTAGAAGGCTCTGGGGGACTGGTGACTTCAAGAACATAGTGCTTTAGCTGCAACCCAGGGATCATGAAGACACTTACACTATTGTCACAACTGGCAATTGTGCCAGTAGTATAAGTTGGGGCTGAACACTGGAAAACTGTTGCAGAAATTCTCTGGCCTTCAACAGTATTTGTCAATGGGATGTAGCTTCTGTCTCATTGCATGTTTCCAATCATATGCAAGAAAAGCCCTTTAGGGGTGGAGCAACAGTTTTCCAGTGTTCAGCTCCAACTTATACTACTGGCAATGGATTAAAAAATGTGGTATATATACACAATGGAATATTACTCAGCCATAAAGAAGAATGAAATTATGGCATTTGCTGGTAAATGAATGGAACTGGAGAGTATCATGCTAAGTGAAATAAGCCAATACCAGAAAACCAAAGGCTGAAAGTTTTCTCTGATATGTGGATGCTAACTCACAATGGAGGAGGGGGAGGGAAGAATAGAAGTTTATTGGAGTAGACAAAGGGTAATGAAAGGAAGGGAAGGGGGATGGGAATAGGAGAGACGGTAGAATGAACTGGAGAGAACTTTCCTGTGTTCATATATGAATACACGACCAGTGAAACTCCACATCATGTACAACCACAAGAATGGGAAGTGATCCTCCATGTATGTATGATATGGTTATGTCCTATTTCCTGGCTGACTTTAAAGAAAGAGATAAATTGAGCAGGCCTGATCTACTCAAACAGGCACAGGTGAGCTCTTAAAAAAAACCCTGCTCTTCCTAAAGGGAGGGATTCAACACAGGAGCCATGTTTGATATCAGGGAGATTCTATATTTGAAGATGGTGAGGTCTTACGTCAAGGACCTGAAACTGGCCACTAGGTGTTGAGAGTAATCGCTGGCTGGTAGCCAGCAAAGAACTGAATTCTGCCAGTAACTTGAATGAGCTTGAAAGAGAATGTTGATCTTCAGGTGGGACTATAGCCCCGGCTGCCACCTTGATTTCAGCCTCAGAACAACATGAACGGAGAATCCAGTTTCACCAGGCCTGATTTCTGACTGCAGAATTCCAAGTTAAGAAGTGGTTGTTATTTTAAGCTGCTAGACTTGTGATAATTTGTGATAGAGCTTTAATTACGGACAAATTAAAGTCTAGAATTAAAATTTGAATATGGTTTAAGCATGTCCCCCAAGAGTTTATGTGTTAGAAGCCTGATCCTCAGGGGGGTGATGTTAGGAAGCAGAGCCTAGTGGGAGTCTTTGGGTCATTGGGAGTGTACCCTCAGAAGACAGGAAGGTCTGGATCCTTGAGTTAGTTCTCATGAGAAGGTTGCGATAAAGAAGCAAGCCTGTTCATCTCCCTCTCTGGTTTCCTGTCTTTCAATGTGATCTTGCTCTTGTACATGTTCTTTCATCAGGATGCTATCTGCTATACAGTCCTCACCTGATCCTACCACCTTGCCCTTGAACTTTCAGAACTATGAACTAAATAAACCTCTTTTCTTCATAAAGTTACCCAGCTTCAGGTGTTTTGTTATAGTAACAGAAAATTAACAAATAGCCACAGAAAGCTAATACATCCATTCTAACATTGTTCCTGCCTAAAGGTTACTGTGTCACCAAGCGACACTTAACCTCTCTGAGCTTCAGCTTCCACAGTTAATGAAGATAATAACTCATTCCTACCTGCAGGATTAATGTGAAATAATCAAATTAGTAAATGTATGTGAGAACACTTTGAGTGTTATAAAGTGGAAAATTTATTATTGTCATATTACAAATAAACCTCCAACTTTGACCACAGGAAATGATTTAGAACCAACCCACTCAGGGCTGACAAGCACTGATTCGGTTACAGGCCTTCAGTCATAATCTCAGCTGGATGTGGGTATGCTCTGCATTGGATCTGGTGAGCTGGGGCATGAGGTGACATGCCACCTGCATGTCATTTTATCTCTGCCACAGAATTAACAAAGGCAAATGCCTTCACATTTATTTACTACTATTTTTTAATTCCTCAAAGTGAAATAAATAGAAATTTTATTTTTCACCTGCTAGAAACTTGTATGCCTTCCAGAACTTTCAGTTCTCTCTCTGATGGGGAAATATTGCCCTGTCCATATGCTCCTCAGCTTACCCAAATCCTGTGCTTCCTGCCTCTTAAAAGGCAGTATTATTGTCACTATATGGTTATAAAAATTTCTTTAAAAATTTCTTTTAGTTGTAGATAGACACAATATCTTTTATTTATTTTTATGTGATGCTGAGGATCAAACTCAGTGCCCCACAAATGCTAGGCAAGCGCTCTACCTCTGAGCCTCAGCCCCAGTCCACTATACGGTTCTTATTTTAACAAATTTAAGTCTGGAATGGATTAAAATACCTTTCACTCATATTTGTCAAATTAAGGCATTCTTCTTCATTCATTCATTTTTTAAATATTTATTTTTTAGTAGTAGTTGGACACAATACCTTTATTTTATTTATTTATTTTTATGTGGTGTCGAGGATTGAACCCAGGGCCTCCCACGTGCTAGGCAAGCACTCTGCCACTGAGCCACGACCCCAGCCCTCATTCATTCATTTTAAAAAATATTTTTTCCATTTCTTCTCCTGCCTTTTCTACACACTGTGTCTTTCCCTGTCCCAGCGTTCCCTGTAGAGTTAAACGGTGTTTTTGAATGGATCACTATTCAGTGTTGATCATTGTTGATCTTATTTAATGTTTAAATGCTTTATAGGGCTGGGGATGTGGCTCAAGCGGTAGCGCGCTTGCCTGGCATGCGTGCAGCCCAGGTTCGACCCTCAGCACCACATACCAACAAAGATGTTGTGTCTGCCGAAAAAAACTAAAGAATAAATATTAAAAAGTTTTTTTTTCTCTCTCTCTCTTTAAAAAAATTTTAAAAAATAAATGCTTTATAATTTTTTGTAGTACTAGAGATTGAGCCCAGGGGTCCTCTACCACTGAGCTACGTCCCCAGCCGTTTTAATTTTATTTTGAGAACAGGTCTTGCTAAGTTGATGAGGCTGGCCTCGAACTTGCCATCCTCCTTCCTTAGCCTCCCAGGTCACTGGGAATACAGGTGTATGTCATTGTATGCATGTTGATTCATGTAGGGAATTATGGCTGTTACTCTTTTTTTGCACCTTCATTCCCCTGGAGCTAATAGTCATTTTCTCAGTTTTCTATGTACTTATTAATAACACAGCTATAAACTTTGCCAGATGTCTAAATCTCCTTTGAAGATAGTTGTACATACTAAATATTCTGTCAATGTCATATTGTGGAAAGTCTCTTGGAGATTTCTGATGCAACCCAACTGGGACCAGCTGCCCTCCAGGCCTGGTAGACCATGACTTTTAGGACTTTGGATCAAGCCCTTATTCTGTGCCAAGGGGGTATGGTTTTTGATACTCAAACAACCTTGTGAAGTAGATACTTGTTTCTTTCATTCTTTCTCTCCTTCCTTCCTTTCTTTCTTGGGATTGAACCCAAGGGCACTCAACCCCTGAGCCCCATCCCCAGCCCTATTTTGTATTTCATTTAGAGACAGGGTCTCACTGAGTTGCTTAGGGCCTCACTGTTGCTGAGGCTGGCTTTGAACTCACGATCCTCCTGCCTCAGCCTCCCCAGGCACTGGGATTACAGGTGTGGACCACTATGCCCGGCTTGAAGTAGATATTTGGATCCCCAGGACACTGAGGGATAACCTGACCAAAAGATAGCCAATAAGCATCAGAACCAGTATTTCAACCAATTATTGCTAAACTCCAAAACCTATGCTTCCCTCTCAATACTGACTGTATAATATGCATATGGTAATGAGCATAGACCTTTATTTTCTTTTTTATCTTATTTACTTATTTATTAGTGCTATGGTGGAACCCAAGGTCTGGCACATGCTAAGGATGAGCTCTACCACGGAGCTGCAACTCCAGCCCCAGAGCACAGATCTTAACTGGGTATCTTGATTGCTTTTTTAATACATATACACCCATGTGATCAGCACTCAAATTGATGTATTGAACAATTGTATCACCCACTGAAAATTCTCTCATATTCTTTTCCAGACAATACCTTTCCACACTTCACCTCCTAACAGTGATGACTATGGTGACTTTTACTACCATGGGTTAAATTTTATCTGTTTTTAAGCTCCACATAAATGGAAGCTTGTCTTATTTTCTTTTCTATGTCCGGCATGTTCCATGCAGTGCAATGGATGCGTGATTCATCCATGAGATCAGGCATATCCATATCTTATTCTTCCATATCCTGTTGGACAGCCAGGCATGGTGGTGCACACCTGTCATCCCAGCAGCTCAGGAGGCTGAGGCAGGAGGATCGTGGGTTCAAAGCCAGCCTCAGCAAAAGCGAGTCCCTAAGCAACTCAGTGAGGCCCTGTCTATAAATAAAATATAAAATAGGGCTGGGGATGTGGCTCCGTGGTTTGAGTGCCCCTGAGTTCAATCCCCGGTATCAAGAAAAAAAAAATCCATATCCTGTTGGACAAGTACCATCGGTGATTCCAAGCCTGTGTTCTTAACCACTCAGTTTTGCAGGAAATAAATATTATCCTGTTGTGGATTGGCTTTGCTTGGACTTCCCTTTGCCAAGGCTGGTAGGATTGATGGGGTGGATTTAGCATCAGAGATGAAGCAAGGGTTTCTGGGGCTTGAGGCAGGAACACCCTTGCCCACCTGAGAGGGGTCCGCCCTGCAGCCTCCCTGTGCTGGCTCGCCCTATGGGGCTGGGGGCAATTCTTCCCCTGAAGTGAGTTGTTTGGAAATTTCCATGGAAACCCAAGGCCCCCCCCCCCCTTGGTTCCCAGGCAATCCTTGAGCTCTGGCTGACCACGCATTCAGAGTTAGAAGGGATTGTCTGGGCTCAAAAGCCATTTGTAAAGCTAACAAACAAATCACAAGGCAAATTGAGGCCAGTCCGTTTCTGGGGGAACCCAGCAACCATTTCATTGTGGGCTTAGGAGTGGGTTGGCTGAGCCACAGGCCTGCCGGGTCACTCTCACAAAGCCTGGGGAAGTTTTATGGGTCCTTGGTGAACTTGTGCTTCTGTTACAATCAACATGCCCAACAAAGAGGCCCTTGAAAGAAAAGAAGTTTTATGGCCTTCCACAGCAAACTGGGGCTTGTTCTCTGGCTCTGGGAGGAGGCAAGCGAGAGGGTGATTTACAGCGGCTAGGGGACCTCCCTCCTGCGACTTCTCGGGGCGCAGCCTGCATATGGTGATCTCTAGGAGTCCGCAGCCTGGGGTACCGTGAGCAGCTGGGGGTGACGGTTTATAGCCTCGAAGATGATTGAGAGTCTGGAAAACAGGCTTGATGAGCAAGCTTAAAAAAGACCTGGATTATTCAGTCTGGAGAAGTCAAGATTAACACCCACGTTCAAGTCTATGAGGGGCTTTTAGCCCAAGGTTGGTGGTCTGCTCGGCTCCATCTCTCAGAACAAGAAAAAGAAATCATAACATGAGGAAGTGGTTTGAAATTCTGGCAGGAAGGATTGAGGGCTGAAAATCAAAAAGCCACATTCTAGCAACGAGAATTGGACATTTGATTGGGTTCCCTCGGGGCCCAGGGGGAGCCTTCTCTGCAGAGCTGTTGCAACACACCAGTGTCACCTCGGCCTGAGACGTTTGGAGACTGGCAGTGCCTAGAGGTCAAGAAGATGCAGGGTGACTTTTCAGGGGGCTTCCTTTTTGCACTGTGGTCCCACGTCCGCTCCCTCAGAAGCAAATGGTGCGATGAGGGCGGGGCAGGGCTTCACTTGGAAAGAGATAGGAAATAGCATAGGGGTGGCCGGGGTGCCAAAGAAGGAAGGATGCTAATGGGGGTGGCGCTAAGCAGCAGGCTACCTGCGTGAGCAATGGGATGCAAACCCACTGGGGACCTGAGGGACAAGAGCATCTAGTAGAACTGTTCTCCCTCATGTGCAAAGAAGCTAAAGCATGGCTGTCCCTTGGTATGCATGGGGGACTCGTTTCAGGACCCCTGAGCATAGCAACATCCACGGATGATCAAGTCTCTTATATAAAAAGGCACAGTATTTGTATAGCACCTACGCACATCCTCTTGTATATGTAACTCGTCTCTAGATTATTTATAATAACCCAAACAGTGGAATTGCTATATAAATAGTTGTACTTTATTGTTTAGGGAAATAATGACAAGAAAAAAATCTGTGCACGTTTGATATCAACATCCCCTTTTTTATTGCTACTGGGGATTGAACCCAGGGGCGCTGAACCCCTGAGCCGCATCCCCAGCCTTTTTTATATTTTATTTTGAGTCAGGGTCTTGCTAAACTGTTGAGGCTGGCTTTGAACTTGCGATTCTCCTGCCTCAGCCTCCCGAGCTGCTAGGATTACAGGCATGTGCCAATGTGCCTGGTTCAACATCATTGTTTAAAGAATATTTTCAATTGGGAGTTGGTTAAATCCAGGGATATGAAACCACTGGATGGATCATGGTGAACAACAGTGGACCACTTAACCAAGAAGTAGCCTAAATTGTAGCTGCTGTGTCTGGTGTGGTACCTTTGCTCCACTACATAAAATGTGACCATGGATCCAGGGACATTGGTATGTGCTTCACCATGTGCTCCCTACTACAATGGGAAAAATATGGGTACCAAGTAATAAATGGAGTCCTGGCCCATTTTTTTTGTCTCTAATGATTTGCATTCATGTGGGACAGATGATGGCGGGCATAGAAGATCTTGTTCCAGGATGGATAACTTTCCCACCCTCTTATAATGTAATCTCAGGACCATCTAGACATTCAAAAATATGACACGGATGCATCAATTTGATGGCATTACATTAACTGGACCAGATATAGGGATGAGCTTAGCCTGACTGCAGTTATCTTGAGTTGAGGCAAACAGAATTGCCCCTGGGTAACCTTGGTTGGTTTTCCCTGCAGAGTTTCCCAGCATACTATAAGTCAACAAAACCGCTAGGATGATATATTGAGCTATACAACCCAGACCCGGGTGTTGTCAGTGTCAGGAATGTGTCTAATGTCCTTGATATTAGCTTGACATAACCCAGGTATGTTCCAGCTTGGATGAAGCCACTTTTGTCTTGATCATTATATAAGCCTCCTCCTTCTGACCTAAATTGTGGGGATACACTGGTCTTGCTGCTGTCGGGGGTCATGCTTCTGTCAATAAGTCCCCAACAAATTGCACTCTGTGCAATCTTGGACCTGCTGGCCTCTTTCTTTGGTGTTTCCACGCCTTGGGGCCAAATTCTCATACATTGGGACTGGGTTTTTCTGGAACACCAGCTGAGCAAGAAGTGGCAAGTAGGTTTAGAGGTCTTGATAAAATATTTGAGCTCTAAAGAGTGGGAGATTGATCGTTTGAGAATTAGAGACCTATCATGTCAGTGAAGGTCTCAGGGATCCTGAGGGCTAGGGCTTGCTGGGATATCTCCCATGATGCCATGGACTGCTTATTGCATTTTGCACACGCCGCCACCAAGAGGTGAGGTCTTGAGGCAGCATGTTCTGCCCTTGGAAATAAATACCTGTTAACTGTGATGACAGAGAAGTTTGCCAGTTTTGAGTGGAGCCCAGAGCCAAACAAAAACAAAAACAAACAAACAAAAACCAAAAGAGTCTGCAACAAGTATGGGCTGTGTGTGTGATGCTTGCCACAGCAAGACAGCAAGCAGCCCGTGACTTGGGCTGTATGTCCTGGTACTTGGGAAAAGTGTTGTGGGCAAAGATGTTGGGTGGGTTCATGGTAAGACCCAATGGAAGAATCACAGTGCAGATGCCTGAGGTTCTGGATTGAGGCCATGCCTTGTATTCAGAAAGAGCTCCCTACATATTACTGTGGTAGAAATAGAGCATCTAAATATAGGATCTTAAGTGAGCATGTGACCAGAACTGGACATCATGAGCTGGGACCCCGAGACCTACCAAATTATAAGTTTGAGCAGGCCCAGCAGTGATCCATTGTCTGATGAGAATGGTGTTCTTGGATTGGGTACAACTAGGACGAGAGGGCACAAGAAAGTTGCACAAACAGGTGGCCTAGATGTCCATGTCATCCACCACTGCTGTGCCATTAGGTTTCCTTATCTGAACTCCAATGGCTGCATTTGGAAGGTCCTTTAAGACCAGGTGATGGATAGGAAGAAAAACCGAGCTTGAATCCCAGAGGGGTCAACTTGTGAGGTTGGTGGAAGCCACGAATGCACTGTATCCACACACTAGCCCCACCCAGGGATGGCCCCCCAAAATCCTCTCCATGGATGGATATGAGCCTGGAAAAAAACTGTCTAGAAATAGAAATAAGAAAATACACAGCTTTGTGAGTGATGAATGACAAATGGCCAGGTTGGTTGTTCAGGGTCCTGGAAGGAGAAAGATTACAAGATCAGATACAAGGAGTTCTGGCGAAGAGGCAATGGGGGGACATGTGGGGATGGGCACAAAGGGTGAAGACCTTTGTATCACACCTCAATGTCCTCCAGAGAAGATCTATCACAGAAGAAAGACTAAGCAACCAAACAGACAAAATGACACTGCCAGTTGACATCAGCCATCCTCTGTCATTGTCCCCCTCAATGCTGGCACAATGGCATAATGGTGTATAAATAAAGTAGTCATGGTGGCAGTGTTGGAAGTTGTATGAATCCATTTTTGTTACTATAACAAAATGCCTGAGGTAATCTAACCTTATAAAGAAAAGAGGTTTAGTTAGTTCATGGTTCTGGAGGTTCAAGGGCATGGCACAAGCATTAACTGAGCTAAGGAGAGAGGGCATATCACCAAAGAGGAAGCCAGGGAAAGAATGGGGTCCCCCAATTCCTTTTGAGGGCATACCCACAATGACCTAAGGGCCACCCACTAGGATCCACCTCTTAAAGTTTCTACGTCACATTGCCATACTGAGGACCAAGTGTCCAACACATGAACCCGTAGGAGACAAACCACAGCCAAACAACTGCAAAGGTTATTCCTGGACCCAACAGCACAGGCACCCCTTTCACTGAGATTGATCTAGCCTCTGGCACTGTTGAATACCTAGCCTGTCATTAGCAGAGACCTTCCTTAAACTCCCAATTTGTCACCTGCTTCTCAGAGAGAGCAACTTCCACTCACTAGCAAGTTGATTTCCACCCAGGAAATCACTGATTAGGGTCAATACATTTTTAGGAGGCGAGTTTACCTTTCCTGCCTGCTGGGCCTCAGCGAGGCCTTTAGAGAGCATTTAAGTCACTAACATGGGAGCCTGCATGTCACTTCAGGCGCAGGGATCCTCTTAACAGGATATGAGTTATGACAGTGGGCACGTGCCACAGAAGGCTCTGGCTCCATCCCATGCAGTGGCCCCAGAAGCTACTGGCACCACAGAGCCCAGAAGTGACTTGTGTTTGATTTTTATTGCGGTGACCAGAATAGCTGACACAAGCAACTGGGAGGAGGTGAGGTTTGTTTGGGCTCATGGTTTCAGTCCAGGGTCGGCTGGCTCGTTGCATTGGGCTTGAGGTAAGGCAGAGGTCATGGTGGAAGGGTGTGGTGGAAGAAAGCTTCTCAGCTCGTGGCAGCTAGGAAACAGAGAGACACAAAGAGGAAAGGGCGAGGGATAAGATACAGTCCCCAAGGACACGCCCAATTCCTCCAACTAGGCCCCGCCTCCTACCGTTTCCACCAACTCTCAATTGTCCCTCTGGATTATTAGTCTATCCATTGATGAGGTCAGAGCTCTCATGATGCAACCAATTCTCAAAATCCCTACCTTTGAGCCGGGCAAGGTGACCCAAGCCTGTAATCCCTGCAGCTGGGGAGGCTGAGGCAGGAGGATTGCAAGTTCGAAGCCAGCCTCAGCAATGGTGAGGCGCTAAGCAACTCAGTGACACCCTGTCTCTAAATAAAATACAAAATAGGGATGGGGATGGGGCTCAGTGGTTAAGTGCCCCTGAGTTCAATCCCTGGTACTAAAAAAAAAAAAAAAATTCCTTACCTCTGAACATTGCTAGACTAGGAACCATACTTTGAACCCATGAGGCTCAGAGGGACATTCCATATCCAAACCATGACATGACCAGTTAATGGTATAGCTGATGTACCAGCATGGGGAGGATATTTATTCTGTAAGGATGGGATGCCCTCCTCTGGGCCATAGTACATACTCTCAGTCAATGGTTACATGGGTGCGACCCCTCCAATAGATAAGATATAGGAATCAGGGAACCCAGCAGTCAAGTAGGAGGGGCCCCACTAATATCAATCCCACAAGTCAGCTTGAGGGATTTGTGCTTCCGGTTCCCATAATGTGGACTCTCAGAAGAGAAATGCTCACCCCAGGGGAATACAGCAGGACTTTCATTGAACTTGAAGAGTTAGTGGGCTTCCAGTCTCTTTGGGCTCCTTATGCTAAGTGGCCCGCTGGCCAGGAAAGGCATCACTAGGCCAGCAGTGGACACAGATCCCTGACAACGAGGAGGGGACGGCACTGCAGTCAACAGTTGGGATAGTGAGGAATAAGGCTCCCGAAGGATCCACTGAGGAATCTCTTAGGAAGGGCCAGTGTTAATGGCAAAGGGACAGGGAGAGCTGTCACCACCTAAGAAGGCCATGGTGGGCCAGGGTATAGACCCTTGAGGTCTTTATCACTTCACCAGGAAAGGGAACTGTAAAGAATTGCCAAGGCCTCGGATGATCCTCCAGCAATTCTTTACTCCCTTATGGAGGCATCTCCCAAGACTCCCCAGTAAGGAACGTTCTTCATGCAACTTGATCTTGGAGCCTGTTATCTGGGATCCCTACATAAGATGGGGGTAAAAAAATCTTCCTTGTGAAGCCAGAGGTGTCATGCCCAAGAAGTCTTTCCTCTGCATCTTTTAAAATGTACTTCTTTTTATTATTATCAACAACCAGGTAAATAAAATGAAGGGGCCGCTGCAGCGCAATGAAGAAGACCGAAGTCACAGTGTCAGGCCTAAAGGCCAAAGGCCTAATCTCCCTGTCCTGGAAAAACTGGCAAGCGAATTGAGCAGGCTGGGGCACCTACATGATCTGTGGGGCTCAGTACACAATGAAAACGTGAGATGCCCTGTTCAAAAACCAAGAAGAGTTGAGCATAGTGACGCCTGCCTGTCATTCCAGTGATTTGGGAGGCTGAGATAGGAGGATGGAAAGTTCAAGGCCAGCCTAGGGCAATTTAGCAAGATTCTATCTCAAAATAAAGTTGAAAACAGTTGCTGGGCAGGGTGGTGTATGCCTATCATCCCAGCGACTTGGGAGGCTTAGAGAGGAGATGGCAAGTTTGAGGCCAGCCTCAGCAATTTAGCGAGGCCCTAAGCAACTTAAGAGACCCTGCCTGTTTCTAAATAAAAAAGGGCTGGGGATGTGGCTCAGTGGTAAAGTGCCTAGGGGTTCAATTCTCAGTACCAGAAAAAAAAGAGGGGGATTTTGCTGGGATGTGGCTCAGTTGTAGAGCACTTACCTAATGTGCGAGAAGTCTTCTGACACTCAGTACTACAAAGGAAAAGTGGATTGGGAGTGTAGCTCTGTGGTCCAGCATGCATGAGGCCCTGGGTACCATCCCCAGCACAGAAAAAAAAAAAAAAAAAAAGTTTTGTTAAAGCTATAAAATACTAAAGCTTTTCCCTTTAAACATGTTTTATTTTTGAATTTTTAAATTTTTTTTTAGTTGTAGTTGCACACAATATCTTTATCTTAATTATTTTTATGTGGTGCTGAGGATCGAATCCAGGGTCTCGCATGTGCTAGGTGAGCGCTCTAGCACTGAGCCACAACCCCAGGCCTCAGAATGCTTTATTACATATAAAACATAATAGGGATAATAATGATACAAAAATAACAACATAAACTTACAAACTACAAAACAATAATATTTTTGGTGTCGTAATTTTATTTAATACAATAAATAAGACTTTATTAATCATAATATCTGGCTCACTTTTCTGCAAATTCATTTATTAGGTCATCAGAATTTATACTTTTAGCAACTTCATTTTCGATTGGTGTAAACTGAGACAGCAGTCACTCTTGGCAAGTGTGAGATTGCAGATAACTGATAATTTTTAATTTTGAAAAGGATCCATGTGACTGCTACTGAAGCTGTTAAGACATATTTTTATAGACTGGGACAACATTGGGATACATTTCTGATAAATTATTTCAAAATATATATTTGAGTACAACTAGAGCTGATGATTCTCATGTAGTCATTTTTCTAAACCATTTAACTCTTTATATGAATCAGTTTCGTGTACGTCTGAATTTAATGTTAAGTGTAAATTTATACAATGGCATTTTCATATTTTCTCTGACATTTCCTATAACTTGCAGTGGTCAGAGAAGAAGCTGAGAGAGGCGTTATGATTTATATATTGCCGCAGGCCAGCTGCAGCAAAATAGCTGGGGGGGTGACGAATAACTTGTGTACGTTGATACAGCAGGAATAGGAGCCATTTATTGTAGGGCAACAGAGCTATTTATACATTTTGCACAGCTTATCTTAATTAGCATAAACTAGAAACATCAATCAACCAATAAGGCATCTCCAAACTTAATGGTTCGCTTTTGTTACTTCTCAAACCACTCCCTCTGACATTTTGCCAGGCACCATCCAGACTTGTTTACGAACTCTAACATTTCTCTGGCAAAATACCAGGTGTTATTTTTGACTTATTTACAGACCTTAACAATTCCCCCTTTTGTTTAATTTAAATAAAGACCATAGTGGTTTTTACAGAAACACCATAAATAACCTGCTACAAACAGAAAGTGAGGATACAAAATGTAACAATACCAAGCCAACTTATGGCTCCATGCAAGAAGCCCTTGGAAAAATTATACCAGCAATGACACCGTTAGCAAAGATACCGAGTTACAATTTGTTGTACATTACAGTTTGTTGTCTCAGTCCAGGTAATGCAGTATCTCAATAGAATAACTCACAGTCCAGGTAAATCACAGTCCAGGTAAGTTCTGCAGGCAGCTAGCTTAAATCACAGTACAGGTAAGTTCTGCAGGCAGCTAGCTTAGATCACAGGCAAGTTCTGCAGGCAGCTAGCTTGATCCGAAGTCTCGTCCGTTTCTCAGCCTAAGTTTCATCCAGTTTTCAGCAACACTGGAAATTCTTCCACCTTTGTCTTTACCGGCACTGGGATGAAGGCAGGAACTCCGCAACGCTGGCTAAAGAAAATCTTGTAGCATTCTACTAAGAAAACAACCTTCTGAACAATTTAGTACATTATCTTAAGGTTTTTTACATTTGAAATAAGCCTTAATAGTGCTCATTACTCATTAGCTTCCTGGTGTGGGAGAACCATTGTAGCTTAGTTATTGGCATTGAAAATGACCAAACATCAGGGACGCTGGTAGCGTCTTCTGCTGGCTGTAGTGTCCCAGGCATCCCCGGATGGCCCTGGGAAGTGTCCCGGACTCAAACTGCTACTGGGCACAGGGAGCAAGAGCCTGCTAGACTGTGCCTCCAGGTCAGGTCTAGATTTGGGCTCTCGGCAGTGGAAGAGCCGGCTGCTGCTGCCGCTTGCAAAGTACTTGCTGCACCATGACCCGCTCCCGCACGTGGCAGCCGCTGCACAGATTCCGATTCACGCACCCTCCGGTAACGAAAAGTATTTAGTAATAGCCTTTTGCTGCAACTTTTTTCCTGATAATTCTTTTTCTTCTGAACTTTCTTTTTCTTTTTCTTTCTGACTAGAGTTCTTGGGCTTTTATCAACACATGCCCTAACTATTCTTGGTTTCATTGGGGTGTCTCTTTCCCTTATTAATTTACTTCTCACCTCTTCCATGTTTTCATCACAAAGACAATACAATACACTGAGACAAAACAAGACACAAACATACTGTATCAATCTTCTCCATTTTCTCGAAATGGCCATTTTTCCTCTCGCCCTATCTGTCTAGGGACGAGCAGATTGCTCCCGTCCTATCTAGGGACGGGCAGCTTTTTTTTCGTCACTTACCCCCGAGTGTCCCGGGGCTCCCCATAACGGGCCACCATCTGCCGCAGGCCAGCTGCAGCAAAATAGCTGGGGGGGTGACGAATAACTTGTGTACGTTGATACAGCAGGAATAGGAGCCATTTATTGTAGGGCAACAGAGCTATTTATACATTTTGCACAGCTTATCTTAATTAGCATAAACTAGAAACATCAATCAACCAATAAGGCATCTCCAAACTTAATGGTTCGCTTTTGTTACTTCTCAAACCACTCCCTCTGACATTTTGCCAGGCACCATCCAGACTTGTTTACGAACTCTAACATTTCTCTGGCAAAATACCAGGTGTTATTTTTGACTTATTTACAGACCTTAACAATATATAATTCAATTTGCCTGTTTATGCATTCTATCACTGTATCTTCAATTCCAAGGAAAAATCATTTAAAAAATTTTTCTCTTTGTTAATAATTGGTTCCTCTGAAGCATCCAAGGAAAATAGCGTTCTTTTCCTTTGAAATTGATGATCTTTAAATTTAATTTCTATTTCTAAGCCGGTGGGTATTTGTCATGCAAAACTGCAATGGTTTTTACAACCCCAGATTCTAAATTGTTTAAAAATAAACAAAAAACAAGGGGCTGTGTGTGGCTCAGTGGTAGAGCACTCCCCTAGCATGGGTAAAGGCACTGGGTTCGAACCTCAGCACCACATAAATGAAATAAAGGTATCGAGTCCATCTAAACTAAAAAATGTATTTAAAAAAATTTAAAAATGTTTAAAACAAATAGACAAACCTAACAACTCCCTGATCGGCTTTATGACAACATCTGCATGTATGATTTTTTAAAAATAATTCACTGACAGTTTCTTGTAGGAGCTCTGGCAGTTCCTCTTCTGAGGTTCAGGCTGGAGAGTTCATCCACAGGGATGGATTCCAGGGATTGGCCCACAACTGACCCCTCACTATGGGTCCCAGCACTAATCCCATGCACATAGAACCCATCCTCTGTCCCCTGCCACAGCTGCTACTTTTGTAGTGACAGCTATTGTCATTACCACCACCACCAGTTGGAGTCAGGACAGCCCGTGGCTGCCCTGTGGACCTATGGTTAGTCAGTTTCTGTCACCCGAGATAAACAGCTTAGAAGGGCTCATGGTTTCAGTTCTTGATCACTTGGTCCCACTGCCTTTGGGTCTGTGGTGGCAGAGCCATCACAGCAGGGAACGTACGGTGAGAAGCTGCTCACCTCCTGGCAACCAGGAAGTCGATAGAAGAGAGAGAAAGAGGAGGGGTCCAGGGTTCCAATATCCACTTCAAGGACACGCCCCCAGGAACCTAACTTCCTCCCACTTGGCCCCACCTCCCCAGGGTTCCACTATCTCCCAATAGTTCCACAGGTTGGGGACCAAGACACATGGGCCTTGGGAGTATTCAAGGTCCAAGCCGTAGTGTTCCCCAAGACGGTGACTTGGGCCATGCTACCTGCCAAGCCTTTGCTGCCTCCAGACATATCTGTGCAGCTTACACATGCTCCATTATGCAATCAGAGCTCACTTACAAGACATGAGATCAAAGAAAACATTACCAAGAATTTCAAGATGGCGACAGCAAAGCATTAAACCAACCATGCAGCCCTCTGAGATCATGTGTGTTTGAGTCAGGCTTTTTGCTTTTGCAACTAAATAGACCAGACCAGAATAATTGTGGAAGAGGAAAGTTTGTTTGGGGCTCACCATTTCTTAAGTCTCAGTCCATAGATAGCTGGCTCCATTCATTGGGGCTCCAGGTGAGGCAGGGCATCATGGTGGAAGAGTGTGGCAGAGGGAGGCAGTCACAAGATGATCAGCAAGCAGACAGAGAGAGACTCCACTCTTTAGGTACAAGATATATACCCCACAGCCACGCCCCCATGCCCACCTGCTCCAGCCACACCCCACCTGCCTTCAGTGACCACCCAGTTAGTCCCAACAGAGGATTAATTCTCTGACTCGGTGAAGGCTCTCACAACCCACTCATTTCTCCTCTGAACCTTCCTGCATGTCTCACACATGAGCTTTTGGGGGACACCTCACATCCAAACCAGAAAAACGTGCTATGCTATTTATGGCACACTTGGCACACCCACAAAGTTGATCTTGTGGGCGGGCTTTTGGCGCTCTTTCCTGACCCATTCATGAGTCAGCTAGTGTAAAACTGCCTGTCTCTGTTTGAGTCCTCCCTAAAGCAGCCAGGCCCTGAAACAGGGATCAGGGAGCAAGTTGGAAGCGCATCCCAGAATGCACAGCGAGAAGCGGGGAGTAAGACTGGGAAGAGGGGAAGGCGGCTAGAACTGTTCGTGAGTGTATTACCCCTGCGGGCCACTAGGGGGCAGTCCTGCCGCCCTGCCCCAGGGCATGTGCAGAGCACACCCTGGAATCCTACTGAGAGGCCAGGAAGGCAGGTGTGGAAAGTCGCCTGCAGATGACCTACCTCCAGGGTGGCGCTTGGGGGAGATGCTTGCTTGTATTTTGGCCCCAGGACCCATGAGGGACTACAAACCTAATGCCTTTTCTTTCCCTTCTCCCGCCCGGGGCCATCCCCACACATGCGCACAGACTGTGTGGGCTTTTTCATTTATCCTGAACGCTGTAATTACCACTTAATTTCCTCCTTACATTAGTATTGCAAATGCTTTATTTTCTTGTTTTATTTATACTAGGAAAAGGCACTTAGAAGCAAATTATGCTCGCCTCCATATATCTCCCTACCTGTTTATCTCTGTGTTTATGGGGTGCCTATCATCGTGGTATCTGGGCATTTAGACAGTCCCATTAGATCAAATTCATTACCTAAGAGAAGAAGCAAACCCTCCTCCTCCTCCTCCTCCTCCTCCTCCTCCTCCTCCTCCTCCTCCTCCTCCTCTGGCCTTCTGCAGAAACTGCTCAGTCGCACACACTCAGGGCTTGGGGCGCAGGCAGACCTGCCAATCTACACGATCTTGTTTTCCAACCCAAGGAGAGGAACATTTTTTGGCAAAGATGTGAATCCCCTCCTGGAGAGAGGCATGGGGAGCTTACAAACTAATTTGGAAGATCTATCAGAGGGTGGGTCTCAATATGTTGGGCATTTAAAATTTGAAATGATTTCAATTTCCTTGCTCTCCAAATATCAAATTGAGTCCATTTTTCACAAGCGTGGCTTCATGCTCTGAGCAGCTTCCACAAGAAGATTCTGCATGTTAAACTCCTTCTCTCTCACCTTAAAGTTACAGTTACTTGGGGGGGGGGCAAGTTCAAATATTGCTGATATCTCTCTGTTGCCATATCTGCTGTACCTGTCTGGAGACGGCTGGCCTGGCCTTACTGTTCACAGACCCAGATCCCTACCCTGCTGGGGTTTTATTTTTGTTTTGTCTTCCTGGTGTCTGCCTTATGGTTTCTCTCTGTGCTGATGGCCTGGTCTTGCCTGTCAGACAATAGTGACCACAATGAGCCTCCTGGTATTCTGTCTGGATTCTGTCTCATGATGTCAGTGAGCCTGTTCTGGCCAAATGCCCCACTAATCCAAGTCTTTCAGAATCCCCCTCTTGTGGAAGTTTCTCCCAAGGGAACGCACACAGGCCCGAGGAGAATCCAAATACCATTACGGAAGTGGGGGGATACAAGCAAAGAACCCCATTCCCTTGCCTTTGAAAATCACAAAAGACTTACATGTTAACTGCACTATTTATTTATATATTTTTTTTTGGGGGGGGTACCAGGGATTGAGCTCAGGAGCACTCAACCACTGAGCCACATCCCAAGCATCCCCTCTTTTTGTATTTTATTTAGAGACAGGGAGGGTCTCACTGAGTTACTTAGGACCTCACTTTTGCTGAGGCTGGCTTTGAACTCACAATCCTCCTGCCTCAGCCTCCCAAACTGCTGGGATCACAGGTGTGTACCACCGCACCTGGCTTCTACTATTTATTTATTTATTTATCCTTTTTTTTTTTTTTGGTACTAGGGGTTGAACTTAGGGGTGTCTAACCACTGAGCCATATCCCCAGCCCTTTTAAATATGTTATTTAGAGACAAGGTCTTGCTGAGTTGCTTAGGGCCTCGCTAAGTTGCTGAGGTGCCTTGAATTTGCCATCCTCCTGCCTTAGCCTCCTGAGCTGCTGCGATTACATGTGCCACCATGCCTGGATTATTTATTAGTTCTTATTATTTTGTGGTACTGGAGGTTGAACCCACTGCCTGGCACTTGCTAGGCAAGCATTCTATCACTTAGCCACACCCCAGCCCTGTATTTTGAACGTGGAAAGAAAACCCTAACAACAGAGACCAGCAGCAGAGTGATAATGTAAGTCATTCGAAATTCCACCTACTCAGGATGACCCCTGTTAACACATCACATCAAGCCTTCACCTATATCTGCATATACAGATGGCCCTTGACTTAGGATAGTTAGACTTAATGATTTTTCAACATTATGATGGTGCGACAAGGAGACACTTTTGGTAGAAACCACACTTGGAGTGTTAAACTTGGGTCGCCTCATGTGATGTGATTGCTCCTCCCTGTACTACCTCCTTTGGTACAACTATTGCTGGCCCTCATGCTCCAGGTGAGGAAACTGAGGCTGTGCCCAGAGTTCGAAGCTAGTAAGTGGCTGAACAGAGACTCCAACCTGTGTGCTCAATCCCAACACTTGTATGAGATTCCCACTGCTGCTGTAACAAAAATTGCCACACACTTAGAGGTTTCCCATAATACAAATCTATTATTTTACAAGTCTGGTGGTCAGATGTCCAAGATGAGCCAAGAACAGTGGCTCACGCCTGTAATTCCAGCAGCTCAGGAGGCTGAGGCAAGAAGATTGCAAGTTTCAGGCCAGCCTCAGCAACTTAGCGAGGCCCTAAGCAACTTGGAGAGAGCTTGTCTCTAAATAAAATATAAAAAGGGGCTAGGGATGGGGGCTTGGTGGTTAAGTGCCCCTGAGTTCAATCCCTGCTACCAAAAAAAAAAAAAAAAAAAAAAGAAAAGAAAAGAAAAGAAAAAAGATGTCCAAGATGAGTCTGATCAAGTTATAATGAGGATGTCAGCAGAGGTAGCCCCTTCTGGAGGCTTCTATGGGCTTCCAGGATTCCTCGAATGTGACTGTACTGTTCCAGCCTCTCCTTCTGTGTTCATGTGGCCTCCTCCTAGCACTCTGGTCTCCTGCCTCCCTGTTATAAGGACGCTTGTGATTACATGGGGCCCACTCACCTAAGCCACAATAACCTCCCCATCTCTAGACCTTTAACTTAGTCACATCTGCACATTTCTTCTGCCATGTAAGCTAACACTCAGGTTCTGAGAATTAGGGCGTGGATATGTTTGGGGGTCCATTACTTAGGTTCCTGTAGCCCCCTGCATTGCATTCCCTTATAAATAGTGCTTGGAAGGATTCCTGAAAGATTGAGTGATGGGGGGCAGTGTGCCCTTACTTCAGGTTGTCCCCAAAGCAGACAAGGACAGATGGGGTGCGGATGGAAGCCCCTGGAGGGCAGTGGAGGCAAGAGACAGGAAAGGGAGAAAGACACATACATGGGCTGTTGCCCCTTTGGGAAAATGGGGCTCTATCCTTTAGGGCACCCCCTGAGGAGTGGTTTTGAACATTCCTCAGGATGATCCCAGAGATCACTTGGCTGTTATAACAATGTACCACCAACTGGGTGTCTTGCGACAGAAATGTATTGCCTCGCAGTTCAATGGAGGTGGCAGTGGAGCTGGAGACTGGGAGAATTCATCCCGCGCCTGTCTCCAAGCTTCGAGTGGCTGCCAGCGATCCTTGGCACCCCTTATCTTGTGGTGACATCTCTCCTGTTTCTGTCTCCATAACACCTTCTCTGTGTCTCTCTTCCCCTTCTTTTCTAGGGACACTTGTTGTTGGATTTGGGGTCCCCTGGAGTCCTTCAGGGTGATCTCATCTGGAGCTCCTTATTCGTGTCTGCAAAGACCTGCTTTCTATATTTACATTTATAGGTTCCAGGGGGGACATTTTATCAGACCCAGTAGAGATGCAGAGCTGAAATTGGCTTTTTTGTTTGTTTGTTTGTTTGTTTGTGCTTGTGTTTTGTGGCGCTGGGGATGGAACCCAGGCCCTTGTGCATACTGGACAAGGGCTCTGTCTCTGAGCCACGCCCCCAGTCCCCAAACTGATGTATTTATTCCCATCTATTTCTTGCTGTGAAGAGTGTCAAACCCTTGCTCAGGAACTGTTCACTGCTGTCACGGGTGAGCTGAAAGGTGGGCCCAGGGGACACGGTATGGGACATCTTCCAGGGATGTGGAGACTCTGCCTTCCTGCATCCCAATGTATCCATCCCTTCCCTCCCTCACCCCCGCCCCAAGGTACCCTGGCCCTGCTCAGCCCCTGGAATAGATGAATCAGCAGGAAAAACTCTTGTCAGCCCAGAAAGCCAGAGAAATATTGAGGCTCAGGGTGCTTGGGGGCCCCCTCCTCCACAAGCAGGCCGGGGAGTTTGGCTTTGGCGCAGCCCAGACGACAATGACGAGGCTGTACATCTTTCTGAGGCAGCCAGGCGGAAAGAGGGGTGGGGGTGGCCGGGGGTGTGGAGAGAAGTAATTAGTTTGATGAATCTTCTTTTTAAGTTGTTCTCTACATGGGGCTTTCCCGCCGTTCTCGGCTCAGTGATGCATTCCCCGAGTTATATGAATCCTTAAACATGGGCCATTTTTCAAAACAGAGAGGTGAAAGTAATCATCTGTCGACACAAGCCCCAGGTGTCCCCAGTCGGGGACAAGGACACCCGATGAGGCCCCTAGGCCACAGAGGGCTTTGGAGAACCTGCAGGGGACTTAAGTCTTTTTGCTGCCTACCTGGTGGCCAGAGGTGACATACTGGATCCACATGTCACATTCAGTATCCATCTGCACCCTCCACAAGCCTCTTCTGCATGCCTACCTGGTGCTTGGACCTGGCCCTGGGCCTATCCTGCATGAGCCATGCCTGATCAGAGGTGTGGCTCGGGGCCTGCATTTCCTCTGGGAAAACTGTGCTAGACTGGGTGACCATGCCTGGTCACATTGCTTGTGGTAGATTGCAAAATCTGTCCCCAGTTTTCCCCTGATTTTTGGTCGTGCCCTCCCAAGCTGAATTTGGACTTGCTCGTTGACTTGGCTTGACAAATGGCAAATATAAGGGAAGTGCAGTTTTCAAAAGAGCTTACACAGTGGCGCTACTTGCTCCTCTTGGGCACTTTAGCCACTATGTGAATACCCCTGAGTATTTGGCTCTTTCTCACAGTGCCATTTTTCTTTCTGCTTCGCTGCCATATTGTGATGCAGTCGGGAGGGCCCTTGCCTGGGTGCTGGTGCCATTTGCTATGCTTCCAGAACCATGAGCTACATCATAAACCTTTATTCTTTGTAAAGCAACCAGCCTCGGGGATTTTGTCATAGCAACATGAAATGGACTAATCCAGGGATGCAGTCAACGAGAAAAATGTTACTAAGTTCCCACTGAGGGCAGCAAGCTCTCTGGGAGACAGTGAAGACTTCACACCAAAACTTATCCCACTCATGGGGTGCAGGAGCTGGGTGGTTAGTCCCCAATTCCTTTCAGCCCTTGATTGAGGACTGTTTGTGGGGGTCGGCCCATGCTCCACTAGCTCAACCCAGGAGAGTCCAGTAGGCTCCATATGTCAGAGAAAGCTTTCAGGCTCAGAGTTCTAGAGTCTGCCAGGTGCTCGGGGAAAGACAAATGCTGGCTCATCCCTCATTCCGTATGGGAGAGCCTGCCGGGTCCAGCCCACGTGACCTATCCTAGATTCCTGAGCTAAATACGTTGTGGTTATTTGAAGCCAGTAAGTCTTGGGGTGGTTTATTGACTTAAGACAACTGGCATGATCTTGATTGCGGGGGTTCCCAGGAACAATCCTCACCTGAACCCCCAATATTCTGCCAGCAACATTAAACTCACTTTCTGTTCCCTTCGGGGCTTTTTGGATGATGGGACTAATGAAAGAAACTCAAAAGGCTTTGATTCCCCCCCCCCTTTTTTTTTTCAATTTGAGGTCCGTCTGCAGAACCCTGTTCATTGTAAAGGGTGGGGAGAATTTCCAGGGGGTCAAGCTGGACTCAACAACCAGAGCAGACTTCTGCCTCGGGAGTTACCCAGGTATTGGATCAGTGCCCAAGTTGGGTGGCTTCCCCTCTTGCTGGGCAGAAGGATCTTATCTCTGAGATGGCCCAACTTGGCACATTCTAGATTCTTCTACTCTCCACTGACGGGAAAACACAGGGTGGATCCCATGAAACCTTGCATTTCAGAGTTATCCCACCCAAGGGCTGCAGGTGCTGTGTAGTTAGCTCCTCATCCTCTTTGGCCTTTGACTGAGGCCTGCTGGTGTCAGGGACATCGGGGCTCCACCAGCCCAACCAGAGAAAACTTGAGGCCAAGACTCGCAGAGCCTCGCAGTACGTTAACAGGTACTCAGTAAAGGCAATTTCTGTGTCTTTCCTCATCCTGCAGGTGACCCCAGGACATGGCAGTTTGGCCATTTCCCCACCTGCAGGCTTAGGCAGTGGGGGAGGACAATTAGGGGATTCTTTGGGGGGGGGATCCAAAGACAAGGACTTACCGAATTGAAGAATCAGGGCCAAGAACCCAGGTTCAGATGACTCAGCCCCTTCTGAGTCTCAGTTCTGCCTTTAGCTTGAGTGGGTAAGATCAATTGTGGGGCAAGTGTCAACAAGACAATCATGGTGACAGACCTCAAGCCACCTCCAGCAATATAGCCTTTTCTGTAAGGAAGGACATTTTGAAGTCCACCTTTGAGAATTCCATATGTATTTCTCAGTTGTTTAGGAAGAGGAATTAAGGAGTGTTATTAAGCGACTCTCTCAAAATCCCCATGTTTACCAGTATATCCCCCAAACCTAAAAGTGCCAGCAACATTATGGGAACTCATTGATATTTGTGGAATTGAAAAAAGTCTCTGCCCAGGCCACATTACTTTCTGTAGATCGAATCCCCAAGGAGCCAGGCGCAGTGGCATTACTCGCCTGTCATCCCAGTGGCTTGGGAGGCTGAGGCAGGAGGATCTCAAGTTCAAAACCAGCTTCAGCAATTAGGGAGGCCCTAAGTAACTCAGTGAGACCCTGTCTCTAAATAAAATATACAAAAGGGCTGGGAATGTTGCTCAGTGGTTAGGCATCCCTGGGTTCAATCCCTGGTACCAAAAATAAATAAAGGATTCTAAGAGGAGAGGGTTGGAGAGAGACTAGGGGAGTCTGGGGAGCTGTGAGGGGACCCTCAATGTCCACCTTTGCTGCCCTTCTGCAAAGAGAAAGTTCCCTGTCAGCCCTAGCCAGGGACAAGGTCGAGGTCAGGAAGTTGTGCCCTGGAGAAGCCAGGGCTTGGCTGGAGAGACGCAGATCCCCGGGTGTCACCCTGCCAGCTCCGTCTAATCACAATGCTGTGTGTTTTGACTGAGCGGCTCTCCCTGCCTCTAGGGATTGATGTGAAGATTAATGCCTGTTTAGCAAATTACAGCTTCCACGGCACCTCCCGCTCCTGGGAGAGAGGGAGCCCTGGAAACGGAAAATAAAAACAAACGCACTGCTCTGTCAAGGCTGGGTCTCAAAGTGACAGCCAGGCCCAACTCCACAAAATGTGGACGCGTAGCAAAGCTTGGGGAGGCCGCCAGAGACAAGGTGAGGGAATGCCAAGCCAGCCCTCGGGCCCTTGGGCAAGCAGGGGCTGGGAGGAAAAGCAGGATGGGGCAGGAATGTTCTAGAAAGACAGCAAGGGGCAACTTATAGCTTGGATGTATCCTCTACAGGCCAAGAGCAGGCAAGAGAGGCAACTGTCAGCCATACACAGGAAGGGACAGGCCTGCCCTCTCCAAAGCTGTTGCTCAAGGCAGGTTATAAGTGCCCATTCTGTTCTTTCAACAACTCAGAGGCGGATCCACGGGGCTCCTTTGGCTCAGTTTCAGGCCTTGAGATTGTGTCAAGTGCATGGTCAACTGATGGTGTGAGAATAAAGAGCTGAGAGACAGGTTTGAAGAGAGAGGGACTGTAGTAGGCACAGGTGTCTCTCTGGCACAGGTGATCCCCATGCTCCTTGATTCTGTGTGGCCAGGGGAGTTGGTTGACAGTTGAGGTGACCTCTGCAGGAGGGCTTGCTCATGGCCTACTTGAAGGGCTAGATCCTCTCCCTCCCTCCCTCTCTCTCTTGGTACCAGAGATTGAACTCAGGGACACTTGACCACTGAGCCCCATCCGCAGCCCTATTTTGTAGTTTATTTAGAGACAGGGTCTCACTGAGTTGCTTAGGGCCTCGCTAAGTTGCTGAGGCTGGCTTTGAACTTGTGATCCTCCTGCCTCAGCCTCCTGAGTCACTGGGACAACAGGTGTGCGCCACTGTGCCTGGCTCTCTGAGGGGGCCTCAGGCAGAGACAGACAGGAGTTAGAAGATAATTACCTCAGTTTCTCCATCCCACACCCTGAGGTGGGAGGCCCTGATGTGTTCTCTATGTGGTCTCACAGAGGTGCCGGGGGAATCTGAATTCTAGTGGCCCACTGTGGGGTGACCTTCTTGATAATAGCCCTTGTTTGGCAAGGAAAAGACCTTTGGCATCCATCCCTTCCCCATCTCACCTCCACTCCATTGTGTTTCCCCCAAATAAACCAGGTATGTTCAAATTTCAGTCTCAGGGGCTGCTTCTGAAGGAGTGCGGACTCAGTCAGAACTAGAAGAAGGGCCAGGTGCAGTGGCACACGTCTGTAATCCCAGCAGCCCGGGAGGCTGAGGCAGGAGGATCTCGAATTCAAAGTCAGCCTCCGCTACAGTGAGGCTCTAAGCAACTCAGTGAGACCCTGTCTCTAAATAAAATACAAAATAGGGCTGGGGATGGGGCTCAGTGGTTAAGTGCCCTTGAGTTCAATCCAAGTATCCAAACAAAAAAACAAACAAACAAACAAAAAACAAGAAAAAAAAAAACCCAGAATTGGAAGAGGGGATGTGGGGAAGCAAGGTAAGAAATTGTGTGGAAAACACCCCAAGGAGTGGAACCCAGCTTCAATGGAGAAGAAGGGTCCTATCAAAGACTTCATCTTCTTTTTTGAGACTCCCAAATCCACCATCTCTTCCTAATGAACCCTCTCTGTTTTTTCCAGAACAGTGACAATGTGCTAACAGAACTTGTCCATCTGCGAGTGAAAGAACACTTTCCAATGACAACCATCGGGGTGGGGCCCTGTCAGCTCTGCTTCTGGCTGCCTGGTGCTGTTGACCTCCCTGGCTGGACCTGGGACTCGGTGGGCAACCAATGGGCTGCGGAGACAGAACCTTCTTTATGGCCCAGGCCTCTCCTTGCTCTCTGTATCCTGCTCCACCATCTCGTAGAGAAGTCAGAGATCTGGAACCCATTAGTTGTTTATGCAAGAGGAGCCTGTCCCAGATTGTGTGGTCCCCTGGGCATCTGCAAGACAGATTTTGAAGGGGCCACCACCAGGGTTGGCTGTGATTGGTTCAGAGGACTCGTGTTTGCTTCACTTTGTTTCCCCATGTGACAGTTCTGCTCTCTAGTTGCCCAGGGAAGACAGAAAACCCTAAAACTGCTGGGCTTGGTGGTGCACACCTGTCATCCCAGTGGCTTGGGAGGCTGAGGCAGGAGGATCTTGAGTTCAAGGCCAGCCTCAGCAACTTAGTGAGGCCCTAAGCAACTCAGTGAGACTCTGTCTCTAAATAAAATACAAAAAAAAAAGGACTGGGGATGTGGCTCAGTGGTTAAGTGCCCCTGGATTCAATCCCTGCTACCAAAAATGTAAAACTAAATAAAAAGGGCTAGGGAAGTGGCTCAGTGAATAAGTGCCCCTGAGTTCAATCCCCAGTACCGGAAGAAAAAAAGAGAGAAAGAGAGAAAGAGATAGAGAGAGGGAGGGAGGAAGGAAGGAAAAGAAAAGAAAGCAAGCTCTAAAACCAAAACATGACCTGCCCACAAGTCTCCAAGAGGCCTGCCTCGAGGTGCTCTCTCTTAATTAAAGGGAACGTGCCGGAGCCAGTCTTGACTCAGGGGTGAGCCAGGAGAGGCCCCAGAGCCCTGGGGAGGATGGTCCGGGCAACTCAGCTTCATTCCCAGTGTTCCAGAAAGTCACCTCATTCTGCCTGATCAAAGTGCAGAAAGTTCAGGAAGACGGAAAGGAGGCTCCCAAGAGGAAACACACTGGCTGGAGTGGTGGGGGTGAAGTGGCTCTTGTGTGCACCACAGCTGTCCCCTATTTCCCCTGGTATAACTGTCACATTGACCTTGGGAATGGAGATCTGAATCCTTTGAGCAAAACCAGCAAAGCCAAGAGGGGAGGAAGGCCGGCCTCCACCCCAGCCCTAGCTGGCTTCTGAGCCTGCACTCATGCTTTGGCACAAAGCCTCACCTTGTCCCTCTGGGGGGTCTGAAGAGTCAAACGCCAAGTCCTGTTTCTGAGGGCTGCCAGTGGCCTCACGTCACTGGAAGCTCAGTGGCCTCAGCTGCAAAGGAAGCAGGACCCCTCCCCCAGACTTCCCGGCCCAGCCTTGCTGGAGCTGAGGCTTCTCAGCCCAGCAAAGAGCAGGCCCCGGGGGAGCCAGAAGGGGCACGTCCTAAGTGTGGGCGTGGCATTATCCCCAGGGACGAGGTGGTTGGTTTCTGATGGATCAGGCTGTTCCATGAGGGAGCCCAGCCCTCACATGTCCCCCACCCAGAATTCCCAGAAACATCTTTTTCTCAGGGTATGGAGGGAAGTGTATTGGTGGTACCTGGGATTGAACTCAGGGGCACTGGACCACTGAGCCCCATCCCCAGCCCTATTTTGTATTTTATTTAGAGACAAGGTCTCACTGAGTTGCTTGGGGCCTCACTAAGTTGCTGAGGCTGGCTTTGAATTCACCATCCTCCTGCCTCAGCCTCCCAAGATGCTGGGGTGACAGGCATGTACCATGGCACTTGGTATTGCTTACACATCTAGAACCCAGGCAGGGGTGGCTGACAGGCTAGATGGTCCAGTCCTATCCAGCAGAATGGTCTTTCCAGCACACAGGCTCAGAGGATGGAACTTGTCACACGATGACTCGGGACTCCAACAGCAAAGAAATGGTCCAACTGACAGGAAGACAGAAGCCACATACCCTTTTATGACCAGCCTCCGAGGTTACAAAGGAGGCACTTTGGTCATCTTCCTCTGGCTGAAATAGACACAAATCCTACCCAGATTCAAGGGGAGAGGACACAGACCTCACCAATGGAAGGAGTATCCAAAAATCGAAGTCTATTTTAAAAGCATGGTAACTGGGCCAGGAGTGCAGCTCAAGGTAGAGTGCTTCCCTGGCATGGGAAGGCCCCAGATTCCATGCCCAACGCCAAACAAACTAAACTAGAACACAAGCATCATAATGGCCCAGCTGTTCCGGTTTCCCACAGTCCTCCACGCCCCCTGCCCCTTTCTTCCATGCTCCTCATCTGCTGGTAGCCACACTCGCCCTGGTGAGGCAGCCAGCGCTCACCTCCTCTCCCAGAAAGGATCTAAAACACTCATTTATCCAACGTGTCAAGGTTCTCCACATGTTGCTCCCCTGAGGCACATTTTCACTTTAAAATGGTGGCCCCAGAATGGTGCAGCAGAACCAAAGGAATGCATCCCTAATGGTGGAATTCCAGGCATTTACCACAGGCCAAGAGGGGCTATATTTTTCGGCCAAGGGACTTTCCTGTTGCAGACAGCTGCTTGTTCCTTGTCCCCTGAAACTGTAAACACTGAACTGCAGCCACCAAGACTCTCTCTAAAAACAACCTGGACAGCAGCTTCTGTCCAGTGGTTCCCCAACTGTCCCCGAGAGTCAGTCCTCAGATGACACAGAAGGGGTGGGGGTGATGTGGTGGCCAAAATTTGTTTGAAATTTAAAATATTGCTGTAGCGGTTCCTTGGAACTCTCTCTTTTTCTCTTTATCGTATTTCTCAAAACTCACAGACCTGGATGTTAGAAATGGGGAATGTAGGATAACGCCTTGTTCTAGAATAATGCTTATTTCATCACACACACACACACACACACACACACACACACACACACACACACACACACACGAGCCACCTATTGATTCTGGCCCTCTTCCTTCCGCCTATAGTTCTGATGCAAATCAAATTCAGTCCAAGGCTGACTTCAAATAGATGAGGAGTCTTCTCTGAGCATGGCCAAGGGCAACTGCTTTGAAGGCTGAGGGACTTGAGGTCCCCCCTCCAAACAAAAGTTGTCTAGTCCCTAGAACTCCCAGACCCTGTGGCCACAAGGAGGTCTCCAGGACCTCTTTTCCTAGACCAAATGCTTCCAGGAATCTTTTTCTCAAGCCATATAAAAGCCAGGTGTCGTTTCAGCTGGGCTTTACTTTGCAAACAGTGCTGGTGTTTGGTTAAGAGTTATTTATGGATCTTTATGCACAAAGCCTGTTGCTAGGAGCAGGAAACCTGGGGCCCGGCCTCAGCTCTGCTGTGACTTGCTATGGGATCTTGGGCATGTCCTCTCTCTCTCTCTCTCTCTCTCTCTGGGTTTCTGTCTCTTCATGTAGAAACTAAGGGGTTGTGTTATTTGATCTCCAAAATCCCGTGAGACTTGACATTTTGTGATTCTTCAATGAATCAGAAAGCGGAGTCAGTAACCAGCCAGGTTTAGGAGGCTGAGGCAGGAGGTTTGCAAGTTTGAGGCCAGCCTCAGCAACGTAGCAAGATCCTGCCTCAAAATAAAATAAAATAAAGGGCTGGGCGTGTAGCTGAGTGGTAGAGCACTAGCATGCATGAGGATCTGGGTTCCATCTCCAGCCCTGTAAAAAAAATTGATGAAAGGAAGGAAGAATGGAGGAAGGTATGAAGGAGGGAAGACCAGTCCCAGGAGTGAAACCTGAAGAGGGTAAGAGAGTCTGGAGGGAAGAAGTGAAACTTAAAGCAGACTGGGTGAAAGCAGGACAGATAGTTGAAGTTGTAGGATTTCCAATCTACCAAACTATTTTGTCCCTCATCCCCACCCCACCCCATGCCTCTCTGCTTTATGGGATTATGAGTTGAAATCCCTTTAATGGGGACAAAGCTTTCATTGTAGACTAATTTCCATACAGAAAGATTTAAATGCAAATCTTCCAGGGAGAGAATTATTTCACAGGTTTAAATTCATACTAACATGTAAATGACTGATGCAAAATTCATTCCAAAGAGTAGGCTTTGAAAAAGGATGGGGGCCTGGGCAAGGAACCTGAAGACAGAGAGAAGAAAGAGCACCCCCAATCACTCTTTGGCAGGGCCTGGAAGAGAGTCCAATAACATGATTAGTGTACAGTTCAATGCTGCTTTGCCCACTACTGTATTGCCACCCTGAGAAAGGAGCCGTATTGGAGAGACTTCTGTTTTTTTGGTTGCAGTTGTTTGTTTTGGAACCAGAGACTGAACCCAGGAGTGCTTAACCACTGAGCCACATTTGCAGCCCTTTTTATTTTTTTTATTTGGAGATAGGATCTCACTGAGATGCTTAGGGCCTCCCTAAGTTGCTGAGGCTGGCTTTGAACACCATCCTCCTGCCTCAGCCTCCTGAACTGCCAGGATTATAGGTGGGTGCCACTGTGCCCAGCGAGACTTTTGGTTTTGAGAACCAGAGAGAAGAAGCCAATCTAGCTGAGGTGCTGGAGAGGCACCTGAAGGAGCTGGATCTCCCAGCCTCCCTTGTGCCCAGCTGGGAAGACAGACTTGTTTTCTCAAGGGCTAGGGAGGAAGAAGTGGTGCCCAGCTGATCTGGAGTTTTCTGCAGAGGGGCACAGGGAGGGACGCCACATGTGCTGAGCTGGCGGGCTGGGTGCTGTCGGTGCACAGTTCTGCAGTTTCTGTCTTCAGTGTTCTCACCTTGTAGGAAAGTAGCAGCTCATGTTCTAACCAGCTGTCCCTGGGTGTGATGTTTCACATGATTTACTAAAGGAAGAGCACATTGGTTTCTCAACGCAATCACTGCAAGAGAGCCCTGGTGATGGATGGAAGAGGCATCAGCACAGTGGCTGCTGGGACCCTGGCCCTGACTGTGACCATGGTGCTCTGAGCCACACGGAGTAAGGGAGGAGTTGGAGCCCAGGAGCCACGGAGGGGAGACAGAGCCCCTGAGGGTGGAGGAGGGGTGGAAGCGTTTGTGCTTGTCTGTCAATAGGGGTGGGGGACAAACCGCACCACAAGTGTGGCGAGCAAGACAAACAAATCCACTGGGTGGCCCGGGGGGAATCTGCAGCTGCGCCCGCCTAGCATGTGGGGCTGAGACTGGGCGGGGGCGATGGGCCATCAGACTCCTTTCCTAACTGCTCAGGCTGTCATTTCTCAGTCCCCTCACTAAAAACGGAGCAATCAGCTAGGCGCAGTGGCACACACCTGAAATCCCAGCAATTTGGGAGGCTGAGATAGGAGGATCTCAAGTTCAAGGCCAGTCTCGGCAATTTAGCGAGACCCTAAGCAACTTAGCAAGATCTTGTGTCAAAATAAAACATAAAAAGAAAAAAAAAAACATAGAAAGGGCTGGGGACATGGCTCAGCAGTAGAGCACCCCTGGCTTCAATCCCTAGTATCAGGGAGGCGGGGGGTGGTGGTGGGGGGAGACAGGAATTGTTCCCGCTGCTCTGAGGACACAGTGAGCCTGTCTGCCCTGTGGGATGGGAGACTGCTGAGGACCAGGGCTCTAGCGCCTTCCTCTTGCTCTTCTGAATCCACGTGGAAGCTTGGGCTTTGTTGCTGTCCTCTGACTGAACCCAGGGTCACAGTGCTCACCCAGCCTCGAGTGATGCTCAGGGTGGTGGAGCTTGGTGGCCAGGCAAAGTGGCCCTTTCAGGAGCGCTGTGGCGGCTGGGCAGGGGTCTGAAGGGTCTGAGGCTGAAGCTGGATATGAGCCTCTGGCAACGTGGCTGCCAGAAAGAGGCAAGCTGGGGAGTCAGCAGATGGGCAGGTGAGCAGCACTCACCAGCACCTCCATCTTCCTGGGCAGGACTTGGGTGTCATGAGGAGAATTCAATGAAAAGACTCTTTATTTTTTTGGTACTGGGGATTGAACTCAGGCGCGCTTACCCACTGAGCCCCATCCCCAGCTCTTTTTTGTATTTTCTTTAGAGACAGGGTCTCACTGAGTTGCTTAATGGCCTCGCCATAGCTGAGGCTGGCTTTGAACTCGTGATCCTCCTGCCTCAGCCTCCCGAGCTGCTGGGATGACAGGTGTGTGCCACTGAACCGAGCGAGATCTAATGGAGGTGCCTGTCCACCTCAGCCTCCTGGGCACAGGATGGACACAGGTTGGAGAGCGGATGGCCCAAGGTAGGTGGGAGGAAGTGGGAGGGCCAAGGTTTGTGGCTTTCAGATCGGGCTGGGGAGAGAGCAGTGCGTCAGCCAGTTTGGTGGTGGCCTCTTGCTGTCACCCCACCTGTGCTGTTGCCATTCTACTGCTAAGAACCCTTCTTCAGCCTCCAAGAGCATCATGTGGCCCAGCATGATGGCCAAGGGTGGCCGCTGTGCTGAGGCTCCTTCTTGGATCATACTGAGTTGTCCCTGTTCTAGATTAACTACTATTTATCCCTTCAGACACCCCACCAATGCTACCTCATCTGGAAAGCCTCCCCTGGTTACACCTCTTTCCCCCAAACTGGGATAAATGCCCCCTGGCATTCCACTCTCAGTAGCTCACTCTATGCTTTTTCATATCCTTCCTTGTACTGATGACATATATGAGGTCATCCAGAGACCCCTGCCTCCACCCCAGCCAGGCACAGTGCTGCACACCTGTAATCTGAGCAACTCAGGAGGCCAAGGCACGAGGATCACAAGTTGGAGGTCAGCCTTGGCAACTTACAAAGGCCCTGTCTCAAAATTAAAAAAAAAAAAAATACAATGAGCTGGGGGTGTATTCCATTATAAAGAACCCCAGTACCAAAAAGAAAAAATGAGAGGAAAGAAGGAGCTCCCCATGCCCCCCAGGGCCCAATCTAGGACTGGCTCCTATCAGGAAAGCCAGGGGCTGGGTTAGCTGCAGATGCATAATGGGTGCTTAATCAATAGTCATCATCCACATAGGCACTGACCGGAACTGATGGAGAAGTGCAAAGGTGGCCTCAACTTTGCTAGCCAAGAAGTCTGTAGTTTTCATTTTGATCCCCAACACAAAGGCCGGGCGGTAGTCTAGTGCCCCGGCTTAGGAACCCCTAAGAAGACACGGACCCCACCTGAATCCTGGAGCACGACAGTCCGTTCTGGTTTATGTGGCTGCGCCTGCGCAGTGGAGGATTCTTCCCGGGTGATATAATTTCAATAGCACAGGGTGAGAGCAGCGAGGGGCATCGCCAGCCTCCTATTTATGAAAACAATAGCTCAAGTTTATGGTATTAACAGTAACCACCATCACTTCCTGTCCTGCCACCCTCCCTGCACGCGCGCGCACACACACACACACACTCACACACACACACACACACACACACACACACACTCACACACACACACACACACACACACACACACACACCTGCATTTCCAAGAATGCACAGAGACCTCGTTCGGGGAAAATGTGCACTAAGACAAGCGGCCCTGTAGGAAGGGATCTCACTGGTGTTGCAATGAACACCCTCAATCATGTTCTGGAGCTTTCCAGCTCTTTATTGGACTCCATGGGACACAGGGGAGACAGACGAGCGCCGCACAGGCCCTGCCTGGCTCCGGGTTCTGGGCGGAGGTGGCAGCAGGGCTCCGAGCAGGAGGCACCGGGTGCTGGCTGCAGGATGATTTAAAGTAAAAATAAACCGGTGGCCGCAGCAGCAATAAGAGCATGGCCCGGGCCACCGCTGCCCGAGCAGGGGAGCCGCCTATGGGCCTGGGAAATCGGTCCCCCTGAGCAGGCTCGCGTCTCTGTCTGGGCTCCAGCCACAGGACATCTGGCTGGCTTAGTGTTCCATTCCTGGGATGGAAAGGGAGCTGTGCCACCCAGGATGCGTGCGAGACACCGGAATCGCCCCAGACAGTCCAGGCAGAGCGGGCTTTACCAGAGGGAAGCTGGGGCTTAAAGGATTATGGGAAGGTGTATCCGCTGCTGAGGCTGCGAGTGACCAGGTGGCTTAAAATAGCGAAAATGGAGTCCCTCGGAGTCCTGGAGGTCATATGTCCAAAATCAAGGAGTCAGCAGGGCCACACGCCCTGCAGAGGCTCTGGGGGAGAATGTGTCCTTGTCTCTTCAGTTTCTGATGACAACTGGCCTTGCTGGGGCTGTGACACTCCAGTCTCTGCTCTTTCTTCATGGGGCCTTCCTTTTCTGTTTGGTGCTCTCACGTTAGAAGGATGGAGGCTCACCCTGCTAATCCAGCAGCTCTGATTTCAAGACCTTTAACTTAATTACATTGCAAAGTCTTTCTCCAAAAAGGGTCACGTGAGCAGGTTCCAGGGAACTTTTTTTTTTTTTGGTACCAGGAATTACTTGGGGGCACTTGACCACTGAGCCCCATCCCCAACCCTATTTTGTATTTTATTTAGAGACAGGGTCTCACTGAGTTGCTTAGGGCCTCACTTTTTGCTGAGGCTGGCTTTGGATTCATGATCCTCCTGCCTCAGCCTCCCAAGCTGCTGGGATTACAGGTGTGCACCTCTGCACCCGACTACTTCCCAAATATTGACCCTCATAACGACCAAATGCAGTAGGCATTGTGATTTCCAGGCTTGGAAACTTAGGCATGGGGCGGGTAAGTAATTTGCCCATGTTGTCAGAGCTGGTGTGTGGCAGCATTGGGATTCCAGTCTAGGCCACCGGGCTGCAAGTCCCAGCCACAGCCATTGACACTGCTGATTTTGGGGGAACAGTAAGAATGCAGTAGGTGGCCAGCAGCTGCTGGGGACATGGGAACAGCCTGAGCTGGGTAAGGGAGATGATTTGCAGGTACCTGGAGATCGTGTGTGTCTGAGAGTCCTCAGACACATGCTTTGGGCACAAGGGCCTTACATAGATATCGAGGAAGAGGGCTTGGGGCTATTTGACTACTCAGGTCTGGCATGGGATTAGGGCTCAGTAAATAAGAGTTATGGTTGGCATGACTACGACTCCTGATCACTTCCACTATGTCCCTCTCTGGAACTGCACAATGTTTGCAATGAGGTCAAAATATGACTTCCTGGTTCTGCTGGGCTTCTGGGAGGATCAGCTCCTTTTTTCCTATTCTTTGCCAATAACCTTGACCTTCTGGGCTGTTGCCACTGTGGCTGCTTCAAATCCTTGCTGCTTCATCTCTCTGATATTCCAAGCCCCCAGCACAAGATCCAGGGCACGTTTTTCTGCATTTTAAGGCAAGATCACGTAGACAGGCAGTAGGCAGCAAATAACTCAAGAGGAGAACAAAGAAGTATATTGATGCTCTTAAAATTTGTTTTCCGAGCAGGCTGATGATCAGGTAAACACTGGAAGCGCTCACGAGTGGGCAGAGAGACCAAATTATATAAAACACTCCCTGCGTGCACCTCGGATCGGCTCCCAGCCTCCTCCCCGTTTCCTCCTACCCTAAACATTAATTCCTTCTCCACAGTCAGCCCAGAGTGAGAGCCTGAAGATCTCAGTAGCGCGTGCTCTCAAAACAAGTTGTTTTTCATCCACAAATTGGGGAATTTTGCTTGAAAAACAACCATCTATGGCATGAACGTGGCAGCGAGGTGTGAGCATGTGGAATGGGCTCGTGAGGGGCTCTTTGGGAAGATAGTGAGCCTGGGAAAAGGCCTTTCTGCTCCCCGGGGTCCTAGCAGACAGACGGCACCGTAAAATGCAGGTGGACCTCTGGGGACAGTCTCCAGGTGGGGTGGTCCTCTTCAAATATGCCAGCTTTTTACTGCAAACAGGGTCTCCCAGCTTGAATCATTCACCCAGGCCAACTCCAAACTGAGTTCCAGAACCCCCACCTTGGTGCTGATCAAAACTGCCCCATTATCTTTTGACTTAGCCATTCTAGTTCTAGAAAGTTAACCTTCTTTACAGAGTTGATACTGTGCAGAAAGACACGGGCCCAAAGCTGTGAGTTGTTTATAGTGGCACAAAACTGGAAGCAAACTAAATGTCCATCAGAAGAGGACTGGCTCAGTTAACTCTGGTGAAGAGGACTAGCTCAGTTAACTAGGCAAAGAGGACTGGTTCAGTTAACTAGGCAAAGAGGACTGGTTCAGTTAACTATGCAAGGAGGACTGGCTCAGTTAACTAGGCAAAGAGGACTGGCTCAGTTAACTAGGCAAAGAGGACTAGTTCAGTTAACTAGGCAAAAAGGACTGGCTCAGTTAACTAGGCAAGGAGACTGACTCAGTTAACTAGGCAAAGAGGATTGGCTCAGTTAACTAGGCAAAGAGGATTGGCTCAGTTAACTAGGCAAAGATGACTGGCCTAGTTAATGAGGCAAGGAGGACTGGCTCAGTTAACTATGGTGAAGAGGATGGCTCAGTTAACTAGGCAAGAAGGATTAGCTCAGTTAACTAGGCAAGGAGACTGGCTCAGTTAACTAGGCAAAGGTGACTGGCTCAGTTCACTATGGTGAAGAGGACTGGCCCAGTTAGCAAGGCAAAGAGGACTGGCTCGGTTATACTGTGTGACCCTATTCTCCCTGTTCTTATTAGGGTTTCTTTGAAGATGACCCTGAGACAATAATTTGGATACAACTCAGCATTTGGGAGGTGGTCCAGGAAGCACAGTGCAGGTGTGGGCGAATGAGCAGGGCAGGAAGAGAAGCCGACAATGGCTGCATGGGCGAGCACTTTACCCCTGGGCGCAAAGGGGCTCAATCCCTGGGGGCTCTCTGAGAGGTGGAATGCACCTCTGAATCATGTCATCAGGGGGCAAGCTGGGGTTCTTATCCATCGGGGCCTGCGCCTCATTGGTAAGGGGCCTTCATTTCCAGGTGTTTCCAATAGCCCCAAGGGCAAGGAGCTCCTTGGCCAGAGAACATGGTCCAGATAGGGGCAAAAGTGAGCTCTGAGCCAAACGAATGCAGGGGCTTCTGGAGGTGGGTGGGGTGATCCAGGGACTCTGAGCAGTGTGTCACATCATTTGCTGTGTTCCCACTTGCATATCTAGAACATTCAAATAAATATATATTTTACATATAATATATAATATAAATATATTTTACATATTGACATAGAAGTATGAATAGATAGCAGGCTTGAGGTATGGTTCAGTGGTAGAGCATTTACCTAACATGCGTGAGACCCTGGGTTGGACTCTCAGCACTGAAAACCAAAACAATACATAGATATATTTGGAGAAATCCTAGGGAATAGTGTTTGCATTTTAAAAAAAAAATCCCTATACAATGTAAATAATTTTAAAACTGGTAACTCACTTTAAGGCTGTTCTCTCTAAAGCCACAAAATTCCTCACTTAGAGGCTCAGGTCTCCTTGAGTTTCCCCTAGCACCAAACAATAATTCCTGCTGGCATGTGTTATGTGCCAAGTGCCAAGCCCAGCACGATCCATTTTAGATGCATTACTGAAGCTGAGTCCTATAACAACACTGAGAGGGGGGATCAAGAGTCCCAACTAGAGAGATGGGGAAACTGAGGCTTAGAAAACTCAGCTGGGCACTGTGGCATTAACCTGAAATCCCATATTTCCCTATTTGTGGATATAGACCAATGAGCAATACTCCTAAGGTTGTCACAAGTTGGAGGTCAGCCTCAGAAACTTAGTGAGGCCCTAAGCAACTTGGTGAGACCCTGTCACAAAGTAGGGAATAAAAAGGGCTGGGGATATGGCTCAGTGATAAAGCACCTCTGGGTTCAATCCCCAGCACCAAAAAAGAAAGCAAGCATGGTTTAGAAGCTGCTGGTCCCTCGTCAGCCTTTTCCAACTGATGTGCCCAGACACGATGATGGGGCAGGGCTTGGGGTGGGGTAATTCCCTTCTGGTGTGGTCTGAATTGTGTCCCCTCCAGAAAAATCTATCTCAAAATCCTAATCCCTGTACCTAAGAATGTAACCTTATTTGTAGAGAGAGTCACAGATTCTCATCACGTTCAAATGAGGTCATTTATGTGTGCTCTGGCCCAATGAGACTGGTGTCCTTTTAAAAAGAGGTTATTTGGCCACAGAGAGAAAGACACATGCTGAAATAAATGATCATGTGACCATGATGGCCAAGATAAGTATAAATGCCTCTACAAGCCAAGGAATGCAAAGCTGGCCAGGAAATTGCTAGAAGCTATGAGGCAGGCACGGAACAGGGTCTCCTTTATAGCTATCACAAGGAATCAACCCTGATGACACATTGATCGTGGACTACCAGCTTCCAGAACCGTGAGACAATACATTTCTGTTGTTTATGTTTTGTTGTTATAGCAGCTATGAGAAACAAATACATCCTATTTCAAGGTTGCCACCACCTTGATACCTTCTGCTGTAGCAGGTATTTGCTCTCCAATCCAGGAATCTAGGGAAAAAGGAAGGAAGTAATTTCTATAGAAGTACTAGTCTCCACCCTCACCTTGGACTTTTACCCTAGATGATCTGAGAGGCCTTGTTGTTGATAAAGGGAACATGTAGAAATGAAGAATTTTGGGCTGGGGATGTGGCTCAAGCGGTAGTGCGCTCGCCTGGCATGTGTGCGGCCCGGGTTCGATCCTCAGCACCACATACCAACAAAGATGTTGTGTCCGCCGAGAACTAAAAAAATAAATAAATATTAAAAATTCTCTCTCTCTCTCTCTCTCTCTCTCTCTCTCTCTCTCTCTCTCTCTCTCTCACTCTCTCTTAAAAAAAAAAAAGAAAGAAATGAAGAATTTTGGTCTAGGTCTTCCAGAATCACATTGCAGTTCTTTCTGTCTTTGAATGAATGAATAAGTCATAAATCTTTAGTGCCCTATGGGAACTAAATGGAAGCTTCTCTGCTTATGAAATTTCAGTCGACAAACTTTAATAGAAAGCTAAGCACCAGAAAAAAGTGTACAGTAAGCCAGGTACAGTAGTGTACTCCTGTCATCCCAGTGGCTTGGGAGGCTGAGGCAGGAGGATTGGCAAGATCAAGGCCAGCCTCAGCAGCTTAGCGAGACCCTGAGCAACTCAGTGAGACGTTGTCTCAAAATTAAAAAATAAAAAGGGCTGGGGATGTAGCTCAGTGGTTAAGCCCCCCTGGGTTCAATCTCCAGTACCAAAAAAAAAAAAAAAAAAAAAAAGTGCCACCATCAACACAAAAAACAGACGGACAAATGCACACTGGTCCCTTTTTACAAATGAACCAAATAGATTCAGGCGCAACCATCAGAATCTGACGTGTTCACCTACAGAGGCCTGTCTGCATTTCCTTTAGCCCCCCTCCTCCTCTCTCTCCCACCTTTACTGCAAACCTTTCTGGAAGGCTGGCATACAGACAGTACAGGCAGCAAATCATGAGAGCGTGCAAGTCCATGAAGTCACCTCACCTGCTAGCTCAATATCCACATCATTCCTAACACCCTAGATGGCACTTTCATGGCTTCCTGACAGTTAGCCATTGTTTTACTGATTTCTGCCACCACAGATTCCTTGTGCCTGGTTTTGAACTTGATATCAAGTGAAATTACACAGAATGCATGATTTTGTTTCTGTCTTCTATCCTCCATATTATGAATTTGAAAGTTGTCTATGTCATTGTCATTGTCTGAAGAAGTTTCCTTTATTATTGTTGTATAATATTCCATGGTATAGCTACTCTATAATTCATCTATTGTATCTCTGATGGACATTTGGGAGGGTTGTCTCAAATTTGGGCTATTTTCAATAGTGCTGTGATAGAGATTGTTTTGCAGTTTGGGGGAAAAACATATTTACCTATTTGTGGATATCCACCAATGAGTAGTCCTCCTAAGGTTGGCTGTAGGGCAAACCTCTGTTCAGCTTCAGGGGTTACTGACAATTCTTCACAATGGCTGAGCTAAATCGCACACCCATCAGTAGCTCAGGACGTTCCAGTTGCTCCGTGTCCTAACCAACACTTAGTGTTATCAGTTTTGATTTGTTTGGTTTAGTCTTCTCATGTGTTCTGGGAGGATAATGCTATTTATTTCATGGTGGTTTGAATTTACATTTCCCTGATGACCAGTGTTGCTGGTCACATTGTCCTGTGTTTACTGATTTCTCTTTTGGGTCTTTACTACATTCCTCCCTCTATGACCTCTCTTTCTCTTAGAATCCTCCCTTTCCTTTTCTTTGTTTCCTGATTTTTAAAAAATTTTTTAATTTTGTATTTTATCTAGAGACAGAGTCTCACTGAGTTGCTTAGCACCTTGCTTCTGCTGAGGCTGGCCTCAAACTTGTGATCCTCCTGCCTCAGCCTCCTGAGCTGTTGCGATCACAGGTGTGCACCACTGTGCCCGGCTCCCCCTTTTCTTATTTAAAAGCCAGCAGCCTAAGCTAAGCACGGGGAGAAGGTCCTGTGCAGAGCTCAGTAAAGGAATTGCATGACTCTGCCTTCATCTGTGCCCTCTTATCATCTGGAAGTGCCACAAATGTCATCACCCTAACCCAGATGGCCCCAGCAGGGTTGCTGCGCATGTGTGTTTCTGTATTCTGGCCTTGCTGGCTTTGCCTACCTTGCAGAATTATTTTCCATTACAAAAGACTCTGCAAAAGGCCTTGAGTCGCCCAGAGGAAACCACCACATAAAATGCAAAGTAACAAAAGCATTGATATCAAGTAATGGGAGAAATCCATCATGCCTGTCACCAGAGGAGGCCGGTTATCTGATGGCTCTGGCAGACTTGTCCAGGTAGAAAAGGCGAGATCTGCAGGCTAGAAACAGCTCCTGGCCCTCAGCCAGGCCAAATACTCAATAATTTGCCTATCAATTAAGCCAAAGGAGGGAGGATGTGAGTAAGAGGGAGGGAGAAAGCCTACTGAGAAGTACCTATTTTATCCAGAAACGTCCTCCAGGAACTTTACCCTAGTTTCTCCTGAAAAACTCATTTAAAAGTATTCAGTTTGTCCATCAGTGAAATGGGCCTCACTGAACCAACGAGGACTCATTTCATACTTCGCAAAAATCGCAAAGAAGTTGGGCGCAGTGGCACATGCGTGTAATCTCAGCAGCTCAGGAGGCTGAGGCAGGAGGATCGTGAGTTCAAGGCCAGCCTCAGCAACTTAGTGAGGCCCTAAGCAACTCAGTGAGACTCTGTCTCTAAATAAAATACAAAATAGGGCTGGGGATGGGGCTTAGAGGTTAAGCACCTCTCAATGGAATTCATGTCACCTGCAAGAAAGGGACTTCATTCCCAGTTCAGAGGCAAATCTGGAATGTTCCTGGCATCCAGCATGTTCGTTAGTTGTATTTCCATTGCTGTGACATGGCTTCAGTTCTTGGTCACATGGCCCTGTGGCCTTTGGACCTGTGGTCATGGCGGGGAAGTATGTACTAAAGTATGGTGCTTGTGGCAGGCAGGAAGGAGAGAGAGAGAGAGGAGAGAGAGAGAGAGAGAGAGAGAGAGAGAGAGAGAGAGAGAGAGCGCGAGCGCCCAGGGTCCCAATATCCCCTTGAGTGCACGCCTGAATGACGTCACTTCCTTTCCCTACACCCTGCCTCTTAGAATTCCACCACCTTCCAATAGTGCTTCAGGTTGATGACCATGCTTTTCATATATGGACTTTTGAGTGACATTTAAGATCCAAACCATCATAGTAGGCCTGACCCAGCATAGGTGGACTGGTCAGCTCCCTACTTTATCTGTTGTTCAGTATTTTGAATGTCATCTGAATGTCACCTGGGACAGTTCTTTGCCACTGGAGGTTGTATATTTACATGTGATGTCTGGAATCACAGCAGCCTTTTTGTGATCCACTGGAGGCTGAAACTAACACACACCAAGGGGGACAGACCTAAGAGGATCACAAGAGAGGAGTTTTGAAGTATCCGTCTCAGGGCCCTTCCTGCCTTGCGGTTTCTAGTTATATAATAATAAATGCCCTTGTCATTTTGTCTTGGAGGTTTCTATTACACTCAAAGCATCCTAAGTAGGCAGCCTACATTTGATGTTAGAACACAGGACAACACACGTTTAGGGCAAAGAAAACGGGGGCATGAGCCAATGAGCAGAGCCCTGGCTATTCCAATTCCTGGCCTGTGGCATCCTGGGGCATATGGGTGATGCTAAGGATCTGTCAAGAAGAGACCATGGGAGAAGCCATGTCTCCACCTGGGTTGCATGCAGTAACCACGTGTTACAGAGCTGGGGCCTTCTGAGAAACTGAGACAGTGGGGAGACCCCCCCCTCTTCAAACCCCTTTTGCCTCCCTGTTGCTTAATGTACCCTTTTTGGGTTTCTTTCCCACGCCCATCTCGTTTCCCTAGCCCCTCCCTGTGCTTCCGGGAATCACCTCACCAATAAATTCCCTGCACCCAAATCTTTGATTCATGATCTGCTTATAGGGGGAGCCCAGGCTAAGCTAATCTCGAGTCCATTCCTTCTCAACAGCGGCCAGAAAAGAACTCTCTGCTATCCCGACCAGTCTAACCCTAGTTGTACTGGTGTGGTTCCTTCCCTCCTGGATCTTAACTCTTACCCATTATCACCTTCTTGGGGGAGGTGGCACAGGAGATTAAACCCAGGGGTGCCCTTTTTATTTATCCCCAGCCCTTTTTATTTTTTTTATTTTGAGGCAGGGTCTTGCTAAGTTGCTGAGGCTGGCCTCCTGCTTTCGATCCTCCTGTCTCAGCCTCCTGAGTCACTGGAATTACAGGTGTGCACCATGGTGCCCAGCCCAACCTCACCTCTTGACAACAGCTCTGTCCTGCCCCATTTCTATGTCCCCATCCCCTCAGGCAAAGTTTTCCATGTAACTTAAGGAAATGAGAAAGTTAATGCCCAGATATGGACATGACCCATCAGAAATCAAAAGGGAATGAAATGACATGGTTCGTGTGGTTTTATGTGTAGATCGGCAGCAGAGCCCATCCCTGTCAGCATTGAGGTGACTATGCAGATTGAAGATGGCTTCCAATGCTCCCACCCTCCTGAAAGTCCACGTCCCCTCTCTTCAATCTTGATGAGTTCTGGGATGTCGTGGAGCAACAGAATACAGCAGGAGTGACGTCATCGCGGCTTCTGCAGCCTGTGTGTTAACACTCACTCTGAGACACACCACGGAAGAAGTCTGCCTACCGACCAGAGACGTCGCATACAGAGGCCCTGAGATGCACCAGCCATTGCCTGTCTTGCACCCTCCAGAGGAGCCAGGCTACCTGCCAACAGTGCAGAGTGTTCCCAGCAGGAGCCGCATGATGAGCAGGGGAATCTCCTAGCTGAGTCCTGAATTCCGACACCAACCTCTCCCATACACCCAAACCTGAAATGTTTTCCCCTCCCCCTCCCTTCCCTTCATTCCCCTCCGTCTAATGCAGCGAATTTCTGTTCTTCCCTCCGTGACCCTCACTGTGAGTCAGCATCCATGTATCAGAGAGAATATTCAGCCTTTTGGGGTTTTGGGCTTATTTCATTTAGCATTGGTATTCTGTAGCTTCATCCATTACCTACAAATGTCATCATTTTGTTCTTCTTTATGGCTGAATAGTATTCCATTGTGTATATATGCCACATTTTCTTTATCCATTCATCTACTGAAGGGCATCCAGGTTGGCTCCACAGTTTAGCTATTGTGAATTGTGCTGCTGTAAACATTGATGTGGCTGTGTCCCTGTAGTGTGCTGTTTTAAGTCCTTTGGGTATAGACCAAGGAGAGGGATAGCTGGGTCAAATGATGGTTTCATTCCCAGATTTCCAAGGCATCTCCATACTGCTTTCCAAATTGGCTGCACCAATCTGCAGTCCCACCAGCAATGTATGAGTGTACCTTTTTTCCCCACATCCTCTCCAGCACTTGTTGTTGTCTGTCCTCATAATAGGTGCCATTCTGACTGCAGTGAGATGGGATGTCAGTGTGGTCTTAATTTGCATTTGTCTAATTGCTAGAGATGTTGAATATTTTTTCACATATTTGTTGACTGGTCATATTTCTTCTTCTGGGAAGTGTCTGTTCAGTTCCTTTGCCTACATACATATTGATTAGGTTATTTAAAACCTGAAATTTCTTGAGCACAGACGTGATATCACAAGTCTAATGCTACAAACTACACAAACTTGGTTTCATGCACAAAAATATTTAGAGTATTCTATAAAACTACATTCAGGCTCTGTGTGTAAATTGTACAAGAAACATAAATGAACTTCATGCTTAGACTTGGGTCCCATTCCCAAGATACCTCATTATGCATACGCAAATATTCCAAAATCTGAAAACAATCTGAAATCCGAAACACTGCTGGTTCTACCAATTTCGGATAAGGGATACTTAACCTGTCATAAAACGGTTCTCTTTGGAAACCACTAGATTTGGGGATCGTTTATTATGCAGCAATGCATAACTAGAGTGGTAGGCTCCCAGTCACTCTCAGGAGGTTCAGGAGGCTGAGTAAATGCAGGCTTTTGGAATGCTTGCGACCCCATTTTGCAGAGTGCATTATGTGTCATTTAACTGTGACCCTGGTTCCTCTGTTACCATTGACCACACCCTGGGCAAGATGGGTGGGTCTGTGTGGGGGGAGCAGCCCCGCTGGACACCTTGAAGCACAGAGCAGCTGGCTGTCCAGAAAGGAGGTGGCTCTGGAGTGTGAGACAGTCACAGACGAGACCAGGTGACACGCCTGGCTGTGGCGGCTGCCATCTCCAGAACCCACACAGGAGCCTGGCTCGTGCTCAGCCTCCGGGGGCTTCCGCAGGTCCTGGCACCTGGGCTAACCTCATTGTGTCTCAGTGCCTTAGAGTTGCAGAAGGACCGTGGGGACCAAAAGGCAAGTGAGCCACTTGTCGGACTGTATCTGCTTCAGGAGTGCAGCTGGCTGTGCACTGGAGGTGGCCCTGGGAGGAACACACTTCCCCCTCCCCCTCTCCCACTCCCTCTCTCTCTCTCTCTCTCTCTCTCTGGTAGGACAAAGAGCTGGCCATCCTGTTGAGTGGTGACACACTGGTTTTAAAATATTTTTCAGGCTCATTGCCTTTTGCTTGAAGCAGGTGAGGGAGAAGGGGACAAGGTGAAGTGGATAAAAGTCACTCTGCGCTGTTTCCAGGCAAAGCAGAAAACCCTGGATTCTAGGCTCTCTTGGCCACTCACTCACTCACTGGGGCCCAACCTCTTTGGGTCTTAGCTTCCTCAACTATTTTTGAGGGGAGAGGGGGTACCAGGGATCGAACCCAGGGGCACTCGACCACTGACTCATGTCCCCAGCCCTATTTTGTATTTTATTGAGAGACAGGGACTTGCTGAGTTGCTCAGGGCCTCACCATGGCTAAGGCTGGCTTTGAACTCACGATCCTCCTGCCTTAGCCTCCCAAGCCACTGGGATTACAGGCGTGTGCCACTGCACCTGATTTGTGGGAACAGATTTAACCCAGCTTTAGAATCTGATGCACACCCCTGGTTCTCGTGTTCTGTAGACAACCAAGCCATTCAATATGTGTCTCTCATCTCCTTGTGAATGTGTTTTGCATTGATTTTCTGATTGCGCGCAGGACATGTGTGATGGGCGACTGCTCTTAATCTAGTTTTGTCGTGATGGCATCCAGCTTGCATTGTAAACACGGACCCACGAAGGACCACGTCAGCACAACTTGCTCAGTACCCTGTCTGTCCCAATGCCCAGGCACAACATCCCTTAATAAATGCTTCCTTGCTGTGTCATGCACAAGTGCCAAAAAAAAAAGAAAAAAAGAAAAGAAAAAAAAGGTGTGGACATGTCTGAATGTTTTTAAACATCCCTCTTCCCTGCAAGACATCAGTCTCTAATTTGTGAACCTAGCCTGTATTGAAAGGGTTTCTGAAAGACCTTAGAGCAAGGCGTTGTGGCACATGTCTGTAATTCCAGTGGCTCAGGAGGCTGAGACAGGAGGATCTCAAGTTGGAGGCCAACCTCAGCAACTTAGCAAGTCTCTAAGCAACTTAGCAAGATCCTGTCTCTAAATAAAAAACTAATAATAATAAATAAAAAGGGCTGGGGATATGGCTCAGCAGGTAAGCACTTCTGAGTTCAATCTGATTGGCTGTTAGGCTACTGCAATCAACCTAAGTCAATTTGGTTCTGCAAAACTATTCGATTCTTTTTGGTACATCTCCGTAGCCTCCCATAACTTCAGGCAGCTGAAGGCCTAAGGCCCCTCCACACTCTGGGCCACCAGGTCCCCAGGAAGGAAGTCTGCAGGCCAAGCTCTGGGCACGCTGTGCAAAGTAGTCATATAACTTGTCCTGTCAATCGGCGACCTCCAGCTCTCTCTTCTTTTAAAAGCTCCAGTAGCGCCTTGCAGGGAAGGTGGCTGCAGGCAGATGCCCGGGGATTGCAGTGGTGACACTCGCCCACCTCCTAGTGCCGCTGGAGGGAGGCAGAATTCACACACCAGCAGCTGGATGCACGCAGAACCGCTCAGGAATCAAGCCTAGGGCGCCCTTCACACCGGGACAAAGCAGAGTTGCATATTCTGCGCTTGTAAAGGCCAGCGTGCTGCTCTGAAGTTGCTTTTTTTTTTTTTTTTGTACTGGGAATTAAGACCCAGGGGCTCTTTACCATCAGCTGCATCCCCAACCCTTTTATTTTGAGGCAGGGCCTCAGTAAGTTGCTGAGGCTGGCCTTGAACTAGCAATCCTCCTGCCTCAGCCTCCCAAGCTGCTGGGATTACAGGTGTGCGCCACGGCGCCTGGCTAACTGTCCTTTATAGATCACAAAGCATTGCAGAGCAAAAGTAGGCTTCCCTGTCCCCTGACCTGGCCAGGGTAGGGCTGCTGCAGCCCACCTGGCCTTGAGAAGTCCGCAAACCTTTGTGGTCGACCCTGAAGAAGGAGGCTGGTGGGAAGGATGGGGGAGAGTGGGGGGGAGGGGAAGAGGGCTAGGAGGAGATGGAGCCGGAAAAGAGGTCAGGGTGGCCTCTGGGGGGAGGCTGCAAAATCTTCCCTCCCTGGAGGTCCACAGAGCTCCCCCACCTCTAGGCGCTGATCCAGGAGAGGCTACAAAGGCCACCAACAACTCTCCAGTTCACGCCAGCAGAGGCCAGGTGCGTGTTCTGTGTAGAGTCCCCCCACCCTGCTGGGCCACCCACGCCAACCTCCAGTCCCCTCTTTCCCAGTGGCTAACCCTAAAAGTGTCCCCTAAACACACACACACACACTCACACACTCACACACACACTGCCCTCTCTGCTCATCTAAACCTCAGCATCCGTTTCCTCCTTGGGGGTTAGACCTGCAACAGCACAGGGGACCCACTCTGTCCACCTGGGATTACTGGGCTGAACCCGAAAACGTGGCCCTGGGGCCCAGCACCCTTCCAAGGGACAGAAAGAGGCCATAGCCAGTTTTAATAACCAACTCTGGCTGCTGCCTGCCTCCTCGTGCCCTGGTAGGCCCTCTCTGGGGGCATTCTTTAGACCCGAGGTTCTGGCCATGTGCCTTCTCGAAGGTTCCTTTCCCCTCTTGGCACAGTCCCCCACATTCCCTGGGTTAGCCTGCTTCAGACCTGAGGGGGAAGCAGGACAGAAGACACATGGGGGAGGGGAGAGGAGGAGCAGGCGTTCTGCCTCTTAAGACTTCCAGAAGGGTCCCTCTTACATGCAAAAATGTGACAATTGACCCCCCAATGGCTCCCTCCCGCCCAGCAAGCCTTAACCCCTTGGCAGGGGAGGCTGCAGGGGAGGCTGCGCTGCCCCAGGCTCTTTCCCTGGGCCGCCTGGCTGGGGATCAGGCCCGACGTTAATAAGTAATGACATCCCAGCTCCTTGGCGGGTTCCCCTGGGGTTTGGTGTCAGAAATGTCCTCCCTGGCTGCCACTGCGGCTGACAGGCTCCAGCTCCCTCGGGCAGCCGGGAACACTGGCCAGCCTCCGCCAGGTGCCCCACGTCATCAGCCCAGGGCCCGGGGCAGCGCAGAATGGGTGGCTGGCTCTCCCTGGCTCAGGTGACAATGACATCACTCCCCGCAGGAGCGCACCCCCACCCCAGGAAGCCTCCTGCCCTCCTGCAGCACAGGGTGGCCCAGTGCCCCTGAGTGGTGGCTTCCTTAAAGCTTAAGCCAGGGTCACGGGCAGCGCAGAGTGGGTGGCTGGCTCTCCCTGGCTCAGGTGACAATGACATCACTCCCCGTTGAAAGATGCCCTAGACACAGGGTCATGGGGGTGGATTTGCTTACTAGCAGAAAGTTCTTTCTTATATCTAACTTAAGTAACACTGCATATTTAGCACTTTATTTATGCCTAGAAAGGGTTCACCAATGAAAGCAATCTGGAACCTTCTGGGGAAAATAAGAAGGTTTTTTTCCTACCTTGTTAATACTGGGTCTTGTTTTTAAATACAGGCTTTATCAGTTTTTACGCACGTAGAGGCGGATAGATCAGGACACAACTGCTATTGATTTTTTGGAGGGGAGTACCAGGAATTAAACCCAGGGGCACTTAACAACTGAGCCTCATCCCCAGCCCTATTTTGAATTTTATTTAGAGACAGGGTCTCACTGAGTTGCTTAGGGCCTCACTAAGTTGCTAAGGCTGCCTTTGAACTCGTGATCCTCCTGCCTCAGCCTCCTGAGCCACTGAGATTCCATGAGTGTACTACAGTGCCTGGCTTATTGAAAAGGTCGTTTGCTATACTCACAGATCCCATCAGGAGGGGATCGCTGGGCACAGGGCAGGGGTGGGATACACAGGAAAGAGGGAGATGGGGGACATCATGGACAAGAGCCTTTACTGTGGTCTCTGTGGGAAGGAATGGAGCTAGGAAATATAAGCAGGTTCCAGAGTGACTAGCCTGAATAATTTCAGGGTTCTCTGTCTGGGATGTAAGGTCTACATCTAGGTGTCTGGTACCTGGCCAGACACTTAAAGGATGTGGTTAGGGGCGTGGCTGTGCTCTGAATTGGTTGGTTTGCATTTCAAAGGCAATCTCCTGGGCCAGCTGCTTCTACCTATAGGAATTGGCTAAGCCTGAGATGTGGTCAGGTCATCTTTGCAAGGCAAAGATGTCAAAGCATCACAACACAGGAAATGAGGCCTAGTTAAGGCTGGTCCTCCTTTCGCCTTTGATTGTGCATGGTTTATATTAACTGTAACCATGTTCACTTTATTATTATTTGGAATCCACTTCTTGCACATTCTTAGCAGCATTATTACTAATAGAAATTGGAAACAACCCAAAAGCCCATCAGTGTAAGAATGATTGAGTACACAAGAAGCTACTCATACTGTGGAGTACTATACAGCAAATAAAAAGAAACACAAGCCAGGCACAGTGGCCCATGCCTGGAAGTCCAGCTACTGGGGAGGCTGAAGCAGGAGGATCACCAGTTTGAGGTTAGACTGGGCAACTTAGTGAGATCCTTTGTATATCAAAATTTTAAAAATTAAGAAGGGTTGGAGATGTATCTCAGTGGTAGAGCTCCCCTTGGTTCAATTTGCAGTTAAAAAAAAAAGACACATAGGTGTGTCTGGTTTTTTTTAACTGCAAATTGAACCAAGGTGCCCATTAAAGTAACCCAGAGATGGGCAGAGATGGCCATTGGTCACCACCTTACTCAGCCCCTGGCCAGGAGCCTCTAGAAAAGGCCGTCTAGAGGATTTTCCTGAAGGGGGATCAGATCAAATCAATGCCACAGGGGAGTGGCAAGGAGCAGGCGACAGGGAAAAGTGTACTTCCCTAGTGTTTTGGGGCATGGGGTCTGCAGCCATGTAAGTTGTAAACACAGAGACAGACAAATATCTTAATGGCTTGTTTTTGTGACTGCCTCCCCTTCTTATCTCAAGTCCTCCTTGCTCCCTGCAGCTGCGGGAGCCCAGGACACATCCACCCAGTTGCAGCATTCAGCTAAGACACGCATGCGCTCTGGTGCTCAATGGCCTCTTCTGACTGTACCATCTCAATACAGTCAACATTCCTCTCTAGGAACAGGTTTTTGGCACTTTGCAGACTCACTGTGCCAGGTGTGACAGAAATGCTGAGAACAGAAACAAGAGCTTACTGAGGTCCTTGCAGAGGACATAGAGGGTCATACTTGCCACTTGGCACTTTCAAGGGCATTGTTGAAGGAGCAGCCCGTGGGAGGGGAGCCTGGTTCAGATCAGGCAAGCTGATTAGATCGGTGTCACTCTGACTTGGCCTTGAAGGATGGAGAAGGAAATAGACCCTTAAGGTCAGAGGAGCCGTCACAGCGACCCCAAAGAAAAAGGTATTTGTGTCTCTTGTGTGGTTATTTCGTGCAGCCCAGTTAGCCCAGTTTAACTAGAGTGACCCCTGAGCCTTTTAGTCGTGAGAACAGAAATCCAGCAGAAAGGGGCGTGGAAATGTGCACAGTGTATTTGTAGGCTGCAACCTAATTAGAAAGTCCAGAGGTCAAACTGGGTGTGGTGGTGCACGCCTGTCATTCCAGCAACTCAGGAGACTGAGGCAGGAGGATCCTGAGTTCAAAGCCAGCCTCAGCAACTTAGTGAGGCCCTAAGCAACTCAGTGAGACTCTATTTCTAAATAAAATACAAAATAGGACTGGGGATGTGGCTCAGTGGTTAAGCACCCCTGGGTTCAATCTCTGATACCAAAAAAAAAAAAAAAAAAAAAGTCCAGGGTCAGACTGCTTTCAGACAAGTTTCAATCCATGGTCTCCCATCATGTCTCCCAGAGTTTGGTTTCTTTTTAAGTTGCCATACAGCTTCCTATGATGTGGGATTCATGCCCCAAATAAACACTAGCTCCCCTGCAGCTCTAAGCTGCTTACAAAATGGCTGCCACGGTTCCAGACCTCACATCCTCACACCATACCAGCCAAGACAAAAGAGAAGAACTCCTTCTGACATTGACCAAGGAGGACACAGTCAAGATGGCTTTCCCATAGGCTCCCAGCGAATGTCTTCTGACATCTCATTGGCTCTGGCTAATGCCTCTCTCTATCCCAACCAATCGCTGAGGCTGATTGGATTTATAAGTCCTGGAAGGGAAATGTTGGTTGATGGCAACTTCAGCCTAAAGATAATGCCGATTCCTGTGGGGCAAACAAGCTTCGGAACTTACCAGTACTCTTAAATCTAGAACGGTAGCCGAAAAATGAATGTACAAAAGCCGTCAAAAGCATCGTTAGAGGAAAAGACAGGACAATGTAGAGATCCATAATTTTTTCCCTGCTACACTTTAATTGCCCTTTGCTGGCATGCACTGCATAAATTAAGAGCTAGTTAATGCTGTAATGCGTAAAACAATTTCATGCATCTTAAATATTGCACTTGTACTTTAATTCCACATTAAGTGGTCCCCTGAAATTTTAAAATTTACAAAGTCACTGCTGTGCTACATGAAAAAGGTGCTAATTAAGTGTTAATCAGTAGCCAGATAACCTTCCCTGAACCCTGCCCAAGGTCTCCAAAATGACCCATCGCCAGAGAACGTGATGTGATGGCCACAGAATAGAGAGCGCAGAGCAGACATGAAATGGTTTCTTAGCCACATCCCAGCCAATTAAGGCAGATTTGCCTATTATGCAGTTCTAATTAAATGACATCCACTGTACTGGACACGAGGCTAATAATAATAATATTTAATACCAGCAGAGCCTTCCATATTCAAAACACTGGGAACACGCTAGCTAATTAACAAGTGGGCAAAATGAAAAGATCTGGGTCTTCCATTTAAGAGAATGACCATGTTATAGACTCATGCTACTCAAAATGTGGTCGGTGGACCAGTGCCAGTCCATAGTGAGATAAACTCAGAAATTGACAGTAACAATTCAGAAACTTTGAAAACAACTTGACCTTGGGGTGACATCTAGGCACATGATGGACTCCTGTTGAACAGGAAATAGAACTAATTTGAAATTCTATGGTATGTCCCATGCAGCATGACTTAATATGTGGGGGATAGCTGCATATCAGTAGATGATAGACTGAACATTTTTAAAGAAAAATGGTCTATCTTCTTATCTATCTATCCACGTGAAACCTGGTCCATCACTCCAGGTGGTTTGAGAAGCACTGCTATAGACCTATTAGTATATAATATATAAGGAGATACAGGTTAAATTACATCCCCTCAAATAAAGGGAAGGCTTTGAAGAATGCCATTTCACACTCTAAATGTTTCCTCCTGCTATTTCTCTGCTGTGGAATCTCTGTGTGTTCCTAGCAACCCCACTCCCGGCCCAACATAAAGCCATGTAGTTCCTGGAAATACTTACTACTTCCTTCTAGAAGGACTCTCTGCCCTTGCTCCTGGGCTGGGTTGCAGCCCGTGCACACTCCACTATGGAACTTTTCGTAGCCCTGAATGCATTCATGTCTTTTTGCCCACCAGGACTGACAGATCCTTGAAGGTAATCCCGATGTTTTGTGGCTTCAGCTGCCTATTGCAGAGCACAATAGATGCTCATTAAATGTTTACTGAATTTGTTTCTGGAATATTGTGGCAAATATATACACCACGATGTTTACCATGTTCAGTGTACAGTTCGACAGTATTAAGAGCATTCACATTTTTGTGCAACCATCTCTAGAACTTTTTCGTTTGGCAAAACTGAAATTCAGTCCCCATTAAACGATACGTTCACATTCATCCCCTCCCAACCCCCAGCCCTTGGCACACACCATTGAACTTTCTGTCTATGAATTTGCCTACTCTAAAGACTTCCAGTGAATGGGATCATATAGTATCTGTCCTTTTGGGATCAGCTGATTTCACTTAACATGGCTTCAATGATGTGTTGTTACATGTGTCAGAATCTCCTTCCTTTTTCAGTGAATTCGTTTGGAGGATATTCAAGAGTCTTATACAGGTGGGCATTTCCCCACCTCCCACTTCTGCCTGTATTTGAAGCAAAGAACAGAGAGAAGGAAAGGGTGTTGATCCAGGAGGTGGCAGTAGAAAACAAAGGGACACTGTGTTCTGCTGGGTTCCTCCCCTCTTCCTGCCCTGGTCCAGCCAAATTTGGTTTTTGTTCATGTGTTTTGGTACTGGGAACTGAGCACCCAGGTGCTCCTTACCACTGAGCTATGGTCCCCATTTCCTTTTTTTTTTTTTTTTTGGACCAGGGATTGAACCCAGGGGCCCTTAACCACTGAGCCGTATCCCCAGCCCTTTTTGTTTTATTTAGAGACAGGGTCTCACTAGGTTGCTTAGGGCCTCACTAAATTGCAGACGCTGACCTCAAATTCACGATCCTCCTACCTCAGCCTCCTAAATTGCTGGGATTATAGGCATGTGCTACTGCAACCAGACCCTTTTTAGTTTGTTATTTTGAAACAGTGTTTTGTTAAGTTGCCCATGCTGATCTTGACATTGAAACAATTCTGCCTCAGCCTCCCAAGTCCTTGGGATTACAGGTGTGTACCACCACACTCAGGCTGGAGTTCTTGAATTTGGAATGTCACAGAAGGGCAGGAGAGTCCCAGCAATAGTAGAAATGGACTTGAAATCCCAGCTGTGATCTCACCAACACTCACTAGGTGACCTTGGGTGAGCTATCTAACTTCTCTGGTTCTGGCCTATGTAATTGAAGTGAGCCAGTACCATGGCATGTCTGGAGTTGTAGATACTTGGGAGGCTGATTTGGGAGGATCCTGGAGTTCAGGAATTGGAGGCCAGCCAGGGCCACATTGAAAACCCATCTAAAAAAATTGGGATTATAATACAGTATGGTTTACAGGGCTTTTGAGGGCCTCTGGAGAGACAATGCATATTAACCAGAGAGGAAACTTTAGACCCATCAGTTATTGTGGTTTTTATTTAATTAATTTATTTATTTGGTACCAAGTACTGAGAGTAACCACCAAGCCACATCCCCTGTCCTTTGTTGTTGTTGTTGTTATTTATTTACTATTTATTTTTTACTTTTAGGCAGACACATACCTTTGTTTTATTTTTATGTGGTGCTGAGGATCAAACCCAGTGCCTCATGCATGTTCAGCAAGCACTCTACCACTGAGCCATAGTGGTACAGCCCCCCTGCCCTTTTTTATTTAGAGACAGAGTCTCACTGAATTGCTTAGTGCCTCACAGTTGCTGAGTCTGGCTTTCAATTCGAGATCCTCCTGCCTCAGCCTCCTGAGCTGCTGGGATGACACGCCAGAGCTACTGTGCCCAGCTATCATGGTTTTTATTGCCAGTATGAAGTTTTTTCTTTTCTTTTCTTTTTTTTTTTTTCAGTGCTGGAGATCGAGGGGAGAAGACCCAGGGCCTCACACACTCAAGGGAAGCCTTCTGCCACTGAGCTACATCCCAGCCCATATGAAGGCCATTATAAAGAGGTAGAAGAAAGTGCAGCCCGTTATTCATACTTCCTGATGAGAAGGTCCAAAATAACCAGAGCATCATTCAACTTGCTCTCTTCTCAAAGGTGTCCCCGCCCTCTGGCTCCCATTGGCCAATTCCAATGGGGAAGACTTATCAAGAGATGATAAGAGGGCTGGGGCTGGAGCTCAGTGGCAGAGCACTTAAAAGCGCATGCGTGAGGTACTGGGTTAAACAAGCTAAATAAACAAAATAAAGGTATTGTGTCCATCTACAATTAAAAAATATTTTTAAAAGAGAGAGAGAGAGAGATGCTAAGGCAGCAGAGATCCAGGCAAGGTGTCTTCCAACTTCCTCCCTGGGACGTTTACTTGGGCTGACTGATCCTTTCACTGAAGGTCACAATTGGGTTTAGTTTTGTTTTTTGGCATTACTGGGGATTGAATCCAGGGGCGTTCTACGACTGAACCACACCCCAGCCCTTTATATTTCTTTTCTTATTTTACTTTTTAGTCCTTTTTATTTTTTAAGACACTAAGTTGCTGAGGCTGGCCTCCAACTTGGTATCCTCCTGGCTTGGCCTCCTGAGATGCTGGGATTGTAGGCGTGGTCACTGTACAGACATCATTACGTTTTTTAAGGTACCCTTCTCTACTGAACTCTGTCCTCTTGCAGGTTTGGGTAGCCACAACCTCCCCTTGTGCTTCTGGTCCTAGGGTGATACCACCTCCCTTGCCAATAACTCCTGTTTCTTGTACTATTAGCGGTTTCCCTACCCCCACATCTTTGTTTTTTTTTTTTTTTTTTTTATATTTCCCAAACTATACCAACTGCCTCCTATTAGGACTGCTATAGTTTGAATGTGTTCCCCCAAAAGTTCTTGTGTTGGAAACAATCCTCACATTTATACGTTGATGATATTTGGAGTTGGGGTCTGTTGGCGATAATCAGGACTGAAGAGGCCAGAAGACGACATTAGTGGCTTTAAAGAAAAAGAAAGAGGAGAGATCAGGGTTAGTGCATTTGCTTGTCTCCCTATGATATGTCCGCCATGTCATGATGCAGCCCGAAGGCCCTCACCAGATGGTAAGTGAAAGTTGGGCCCACGCTCTTGAACTTCCTATTCTCCAGAACCGAGAAATAAACTTCTTTGTTGTTGTTGTTGTTATAAAAGACTCGGTTGCAGGTGTTTTGCTATGGCCAGAGGTCATGGATAAACGCAGGGATCCTCCCTAATACAAGTATCACATGGGAAGCGAGGGTCATCGCAAGCAGGGCAAGCTTTGCTCCCCTCCCCCACTGTCCCCTTCTATTCATCATGTGTGACTCTAATTGAAGGAAACCAAGGAGTCAGGCCATATCCCTGCTGACACTGCAGGTTGGGAAAGTCTGAATATCTGTGAGGCCCTGATGAGCACTTTTGGTGGCACCTGTGGGCCGGGTTCACCATCAGGAATGCTGTCGGCCTGGGGATGCATATGCCTAACTTCTCATGGCTCTGTGGAGTTGTTCGTTGGCCACCATTAAACTACAACTTGACCTTAGCCTCTTTCTGTTCTAAGCAGAGCCAGGGGCCTTCAGCTTTCAGGAACATCAGAGTATGTCTCCTTCAAAGACCTTCTTGGATCTCCTTCCCAAACATATCACTCCCCAGCCCCTGCTGGGGAGGACCAGAGGGTACAGCCTCCTTCCTCCCCATGGTCACAGCTGATTGGATAAGAGATGGACTCCTGACCCAACTGGACCAATCAGATGCTCTCCTAGGAATGTGGATTTAGGCTCTTTGCAGTTCTAGGGAGTCTTTTCTGGTTGCTGGAAGGAAGAGGGTGCTTTGGGCCAAGCACAGTTCTGGATGTTGGGGAGACATAAGTGAACATTCCAGAAGGCCACCGGAACATTCCAGCCATTGTGCAACGTTTGCACGAAGCAGCAGAAAATGCTGAGGGGGGAAGAGGAAGCTGGAGGGAAGGCAGCAGTCAGGGATCCTGGGCATGAGCCTGGCACTCAAGGCTCCTGCGGGCTCCCCAGTTGCTGCTTCTGGTCCCGGGAGGGCTGCTGAACTTCCTGTCCTTGAAGCTCGGAGAGAGCCTCATGTTCTTCCCATAAATTCTCCCGTTTTACCTAAGGTTGTGCAAGCGGGCTTCTGTTTTGTCCTGCTACAGTGTCCCTGCCTGAGGCACACCACGTGACACAATTAGCTCACAGTCCCTCAGGGGCCGTTCATCCTTTTCTGCAGACTCTCTGCCATCAATTTTGACCCTCCACCTGGCTTCCCCTTGCCAACCAGCGAGTGTCCTTCTGGGTTAGCTGTGTTCCTGCCGGCCACCACTGAGCTCGGTCACCAGATCCCATGGCCTTTCCATGCCCCTAACCCTTCTGGTCCTCTAGCTGCCCCATGAGGCTGACCAGTCCTGAGGAGGGACTGCACACTGTCCCATGTGGCTCCTAGGACACCCCTCTCTCCTGATTCTCCTCCTCCCTGTCCTAGGCTCTTCATTCCTCTAGCTTTTCTCACCACCCATGGGCCTTAATTTACTCCTTTAAGCCTCTTGGAATTCTTTCTAGTTCTTTCCACCCCTAGTCCCGGCACTGAGGTTTCCATCACTGGCCACCAGACCAACTGCTAGAACATCTATGTGGGCAACCCCCAGGACCCCTTAAATTTCTGGGCTCCAAAGTGACCTCCATATTTCCCTTCCCAAGCCTGATTTTACTCTGTGTTGCCTAGTTGGGTTAAGAAGGCAGAAATTTTCTGGACCCTTCATCCATGACTCTCAGAGCCAAGGCATTTCGGCTGAGTGTCTCATCCCTCTGCCAGGAAGTATCCACCTTGGGCCTCCCTCAAATTGTGATTCCAGTTTACTTGATTTTCTCCTGGCTGCTCACATTCAAGGAGTGACATGAGATCTCTGGCACTAAGGTGACCCTTGTGGTGAGGCCTACTGGTCCAGCTTGAGAACCAAGAAGTAGACCACATGACATCTGTGTACAGTCCATGTGGAGGCTGGAGGCCATCAGCCTCTATATGGATGGTACACATGGCTCTGTGATCTTTGCTGCCCCAGAGATTCCATTCCCTTGTGGGCAACAGTTAGAAACCTTCCACTCAGCATCCAAAGAGAGGAGGGGGAGGGAGCATGAGCCTCTCTGGAGGCAGCTATGGGGGTGTGTGAAGCAGCCAGAAGGCCCCAGCCAGACTCAATCCCTTAGGAGCTCAGCATAGGTGAATAGGTGGGAGTCTTAGATAACAACTGATAAGACCATACCTCCCCACCCCAGGCTGTCAAAATGACCTCCATTCCCACCATCCACAGCACAAGGAGTCACTCTGGAGGAAGTGCATTTCCTTGGGAGTGTAGTAGTTTGGGAAATGCTGGCTGCTATAACAAAGAAGCCTCCAAGGCCCAGTGACTGATGACTACAGAAGACTATTTATAACTTACACAAAGTCCAAAATGGGCACTGTGGAAGGACAGAAGGCTTGCCTCTCCAATGGTGATTCAGGGACCTACGTCCCTTCCAACGTGTAGCTCTGATGGACTTCGCTGTATCAAGTTGTGGAAGGGGAAAGAACGGGAGCTTTCTACAGGCCAGACCAAATGTGATAGCCATTTTTTTCTAGTCACACGCCATTGGCCAGAACAAGGTCACATGGTTACACGCAATTGCAAGGAGTGCTGGGAAATGTAGTCCAGCAAAACGGCTTTGGAAACAGTCAACTCCTTTCTTTCCCAGGGACTTACCCATTGAGCACAGTGATCCACAGTTATCAAAAGTCACCATTTACTATGGGACAGAGAGATCTAAAGGACTGGGACATGGAATGAGACCATCTTGATGGAAACATTAGCTGATGGAATAGCAAGGGGAAGTGGGTGGAGAGCAGCGTTTGGAAGGCCCAAGCCTCCAGGAAGCAGCATGACTGGATTCCCAAGGAGGCACCTAAAATCAGCCAGGTGGTCCTGAATCCGGGGTTTCTTTGTTCTCCTGCTTTAGCCCCATCACCTGTTATGTGTTACCCACAAGCCCTGGAATGGAGGCCAATGCTTAAGAGCAACATAGCTGGGGGCCACCATCTTAGATGGCACAAATGTGGGATGTGGCCAGCACTAATCTAAAAGGTGCCTTATAGCAAGCCATCGAGGACACAAGTAGTGTGTTTACAAGATCCAAAGACACTCAGATGGTCCCAGGAGGATGTGAGGCAGCCTGAGGTTTGGGAGTGAACCCTGGCCATAGGCATTGAGGTACCCCCAAACATCTCTCCATCTCCCTCTCGAGGCTGTGAGATAGCTTGGCTTCTTTCTCTGCTCCTTCCGCCAGCATTTCCCAGCTGTCCAACTCCCCCAGCTGTGGCCACGGCTGAAACATCCCCCAATATGGAGGAGCCATCTGGTCAATCTGTCTTGGCCACCATGCTATGCCCTGGCTCCTACATTAGCCTCTGACTGGCTGATCATGGGTCAGGGCCCCTTTCTAATTCAATTGGCTGCAGCCAACAGGGTGAGTTGGACTCCTAGAAAACAACATGGCGGCCCAGATGGCAGAGCTGTGCAGACATAATGATGCTCTGCCAATCTAGAAATAGGGAAAAACTAGACCTGCTCCCTCATCAAAGATGGGTAGATGAGGAGGCTCCTTGAGTCTGCACTTTGTACCTCTCACAGATAGGGTATGAACCCATGCTTTCGTGCAGGGAAGGCCAACGTGAGTCAGAAATGGGAGAAGTAATGTGGCCCAAACTGGGCTCTTCCAGTTAGTTGTGTGGCCTTAGACAAATGACTTAACTTCTCTGGGCCTCAATTTCTGCCATCATCAATGGTGGATGATCATTAATACTTCCTTTGCAGGTACTTAGCTGCTTAGAAGAGTGGTGGGTACATGGTAAGCGTTATGCAAATATTGGCTATGGTTATTAATAGCTTTCAGGAGTTTCTGGTCCCCTGCAGATCACACAGATGAGTAGTCAAACTGTAATGACACATGATCGGCGTGATAATCAAAGAGGGTGAGAGATGCACATGTTTTAAACAGGAATGCAGTCTTTGGGGCTTATTCAGGAAAGGCATAGGCCTGTTGGCTGTACTCCAGGGGAAACCACGTTTGACTCTGATCTGTTTCTGCTCATATGTAGCTCCATATTTCTAGATAACATGTCAGTGTGGTTATTTCTTGTGATTTGGATTTGAAATGTCCCTCAAAAGCTCATGTATTGCAGGCTGGTTCAGAGCAGAGGTGTTTGGAAGGTGATTGGATCAGGAGGGCTCTAACCTTATCAATGGATCAATCCATTGATGAATTCATAATTTAATGGGCTATTGGAGGTGGTGGGAAGTTAGGAGGTGGGGCCTACTTGGAGGGAGTGGGTCCTTGAGGGTGTGCCCTATTTTGTCCCTGGCCCCTTCCCTGCGCCCACTCTCTCTCTCTCTGTCTGTGTCTCTCTCTCTGCTTCCTGGCCACCATGAGGTGAACAGCTCCCTCACCATGTGTTTCTGCCATGATGATTGGCCTCACTACAGGCCCTGAAGCAACATGGCTACAGACTGAATTGAAACCTCCAAAACCATGACCAAAATAATTTTTTCCTCCTTTATGTTATTTATCTCAGGTGTTTTGTCACAGTAATAGAAAGCTGACTAAACCCACTCCTCCACCATTCAGGGATGACTACTCATCTGTGATCTGCACAGGACCAGAAACTCCTGTAGGCTAATAATAACCATAGCCAGAAAAAAAAAAAAAAGATGTTTGAGGTCATAACCACCAGGACCTGTGTACACACTCTGTCCTCCTAGGACCACCTGAGTCTCTTTGAATCTTGTAAACACGCGACCACTGTCCCCAGTGTCCTGTGTCTTTGTGTCTGGCCATTACTTTCTCTGTGTTTCCTCTTTTCTTTCTAGAGTTTTCTTGTTTCTCTCTGGCATCTTCAGAGGGAGCATGACTGGCTGACACCTCAGTCTTGGACTTCTAGTCTCTGGAAGTGTGAGAAAATACACTTTAGTTGTTTAAGTCACTCAGTCATTGGCTCTTTGTTATGGCAATCCTAGAACAAATTTTTTACTTAATAAACAAAGCACCTCACACACACCAGATGCACACCTATATTGTCTGTTGCTTCCATTATCCTAATAAAATTGCCTCACAAATTTTTTTTGTTAAATCAGTATTCAGTGTTTAGAATATGTTAATTTATTCACGGCTGTCTCATGTAGTATGCTTTGAATACATGTCCCTTGCAGTATAAAATTTGGTTTCCCTTAGAGTTAATATTTATGTCATCCCTCTTTTTTGTTTGCTTAACTTTCTGTGTACCTATTCTGAATTTACCCTCCGAAAAAGTGTATGTGTCTTCTGAATACATTCAAACAAATACTTCAGCTGCTTTGATTTCTTTTTCTTGGACAACCCCATCCCAGAATCCCACGGGTTCCTGCTCTAGCCACAGCTGCCCGGGATCCACTCTGGACCACTGCCCACTGCCCTATCTAGCATTTCCCTTGGGTATTAAAGTGAGGATGTCCCTCACCTCTCTCCAATATGTAGGATCTCCAGTTTTATGAGATCACATTCTGTAGTATGGATCTTGATTGTCCCCAAAGGCCTGCATGTGAAAGGCTTGGCCTCCAGGGTGGTGCTAATGGGACGTGGAGCCTAATGGGAAGTCTTTAGGTCATTTGGGGTGCACCTCCAAAGGGAATTGTGGGACCTCAGCCCCTTCCTCCTTCTCCTTTGCTTCCTGACAATAAAATGAGCAGTTTCACTCACCATGAGTTCCTCACCACATGTGCTGCCTTGCCACCGGCCCAAAGCCATGGAGCCACCTGATCATGGACTGAAACCCTCTGAAACAGTTAGCCAAAATAAACCTGTTGTCTTTTTCAGTTGATCATCTCAGGTATTTTGTTATAGTAATGAAAGCTAACCAATGCACCAAGCTTTCCATATTCACAGTTTACTATCTGTGTTAGTTATTGACTGGTCTGTAACACGTCACCCCAAAATATAGGAGGTTAAAATGACAATGGTCATTTATTGGCTGTTTCCACTCTGGAAACACCCTTGTGGTCAACTGAACATGGTATACCAAGTCTAGAGTTCTTCACATTCAATCCTTCCAGAAATGAATCCTAGGCTCAGATTGGGCAAGGGAATGCAATGCAATGACTTGGTTGGGAGAGGAAGGAGAGTCTCACTACTTCTTCAACAGGTGTAAAATTTTGTTTTCAGATCCCTTACCGTCTGCAATATCTGGTGCCTGGGATTCTTCAGCCTTTCTGGGCTTCCTTTTTGCAGTTTCTACCCACATAGTCACTTGGCTTCCAGCATTTTCCAGTTGCCAGTCTCCTAAGTCAGTTATCTTTCATCCATTTGCTTTCTGGCTTCTGAACCATTAATGATATGTTTCATGGATGCACTTTTCTCTCACTTTATTTTTGTCTTAATGTATTTAGATCTTTTGTGGGGATACCAGAGATTGAACTCAGAGGCACTCAACCACTGAGCCCCATCCCCAGCCCCTTTTTGTATTTTATTTAGAGACAGGGTCTCACTGAGTTGCTTAGGGCCTCACTAAGTTGCTGTGGCTGGCTTTGAACTCATGATCCTCCTGCCTCAGCCTCCTGAGCTGCTGGGATTACAGGCCTGCGCCACCACACACATCTAGATCTTTTTTTTTTTTTATCCTATTACTGTCATTTTAATGGGGGATTTGGGGAAAGACCATAGTGGCACACAGTGGGTTCAATATTTCATGAGTATTTGGAAGTCGACTATCCATTTTTTCCGTTCAATCAATGTCATTGGGTTGGGGTTGTGACTCAGTAGTAGAGCTCTCATCTAGCATGTATGAGACCTTGGGTTCTATCCTCATTACCACATAAAAATAAATAAACAAAATAAAGGTATTCTGTCCAACTACAAGTAAAAGAAGATTTAAAAATACACACACACACACACACACACACACACACTCCAGTGGTAAAAACTATGTCCTGTATGTCTTAGGTATTGCTCCACATCGATACTTACCAAATCCCAAGCTGACGGGGTAAGATGGCTGTGAGATGGTCAATTTGGAGGAGACATTTGAAAAGTCCTGCATATTTCCACCATCCTTCTCCAGGGTGTTCAAGCGCTGTTAGCCGTTGCCCTTGCAAATGTCAGGCCAGCTCAGAAAAAGTTCTCTGCTTCCTAGTTTGCCTTAGCTTACAAGGGCAGGGCGAGGGCCACTTGCTGAATGACACATTCCCTGACTGTTTCATTTTCAGTCTTTCATTTCCTGTTGGCTTCAAGATACAAAGAAATCCTGGGACCTTCCTAAATTGTGTCTTCATGAGCATGCTTAGAGTCCCTTCTGGAAGGGTGGCATGTGTGAGTCTATAGTGTATGGATTGTATGTGGGAGGAGCAGGGAGGTAGACTGACAGGCCAGAGAAAGCTGAGAGGTTCATTCAAAACAGCAAATGTGTTCAGGGAGCCAAATGAGTGACGTTGGAGAGCTCTGGGGGGAAGGCCGTGGTTACATAGATGTAGCCACCTTTTTGCAGCAAGCAGGAAGTGGTAGACAAAGCCCACCAAAGGCCATGCCACAGAGCGTAAAGAGAACAAAGACCTGTGGTCCCCATTCCCATAGGAGTTCAGGTGCCATGAGTCATGCTATGTCAACTCAGTGTGATGGTATTAGTAGATGGGACCCTTGGAAGGTGATGATGTCATGCCTGTGAAACCTCACAAATAATGACATTAGTATCCTTAGAAAAGAGACCCCAGAGAACTCTTGCCATTCACTACCCAAGGACTTCTTGCCAGCAATCAGCAACCTAGAAGAGGGCCCTCACCAGAGCTCGACCATGCCGTCACCCTGATTTCGGATTTGCAGCTTCCAGAACCGTGGGAAACTAATCTCTGGTTTATAAACCACCCTGTCCATGGAACTTTGTTACAGCAGCACAGTACTCAGTTCCAGTCTCAGTTACAGACTATTACTATTGGTGGGCTTCCTGGCTTCTGTGCTCAAAGGCAGCCCCTCTGCAAGCTGTGTACAAGACAGGAAGTGAGATGGGGGACAAGTGCCAGAAAAAGTTCCTTTTTCATATAAATAGGTAGGGATATTGTTTTGTATTCATTCCACTATCTTTCCTTTTCCTACCCCCATTCCTTCCATTCCCCTGTATTTAATTTATTGAATAGCTATTCTTCCCCTCCTCCCCTTATTGTGGGTCAGCTTCCACGTGTACTTATGTGAATACCCCATAGTGAATCCCACCATCCTGTACATCCATAAGAATGGGGTCCTAACCAGAATAAGATACAGTCCATGCTTATGTAATTTATCAAAATGAATTCTACTGTCATGTATAACCAAAAAGAACCAATAAACAGGGGGAAAAACACTTTCTGAGCATCTACCCAAAAAAGGTTCTTTTTTGTTTTATTGTGGTGCTGAGGATAGAACCCAGGGACTTCTACATGCATGGCAAACACTCTACCACTGAGCTACATCCCCAGCCCCAAAAGGTTCATTTTGAGAATGAAGCTTGAATTCCTCAGTTCCTTTCCTTCAGAACCTGGCTCCCTGAGCAGCCCTCACATTCCTGAGTTCATTAACAGATCATATTATTTTTTTTGGAAGTGTAACATGGATGTGGTAGAGGCACAGATTTTACTTCAATGTATAACTGATGAATGTATATATATATATATATATATATATATATATATATATATATATACACATATGTATAGACATGTGTAAACTTCGCTCAGATGAAGATCTAAACCAATTCTGATACCTACCCAAGAAGGTTCTGTCAATACACTCTCCTAGACTATGCCCCATAAACAACCACTATTCTAACATGATGTATGGGTGTCGCTTGTCCTTGAACTTCATACAAATGGTTCCAACAGCATTTCCTCTTTTGTATCTGGCTTCTTTCATGGAGTGGGATGTCTGTAAAATTTACTCATGTTACTGAGATCTCAGACATTTGTCCTTTTTTATTGCTGTGTGATATTCCATTCTATGACTATACCACAATTGATCTACCCTTTTCCTGTTGATGGGGATGTAACTTTGGAAGCATTAATTCAAAATTCCCACAGACTCCAAGAGGGAAACCTCCACAGTACACTAGCAGGGTATTTGAGTGGCAAGGTCATTCCCTGGAAATTCTCAGATGTGCTTTGCACAAGACAGTGGGGATGTAAAACACACGGATGAGCTCCACAGTGTCCATGACATTGGGAATCTGGTGTCCAGAGACTGTAGCCGAGCTACAGTCAGAGAAAAATCAAACAGGGGCCATGTGTTTCGGGGGAACTGCAAGACCTGGTGGCCAGGGTCAGCCTCTGTGAGGCGGTGCTGTTTGAGAAGTGCAGGACGAGTGTTTGCCCTACTCCTCCCCTCACCCCACCCTGTGGCTCACTGGTCCATTGTCACCTTGGCCCACTCCAGCCTTGCCATCCCCCACCCCAGTTTCTTTTTTCAATCAACTGCAAGAGAGGCCCAAATCAAATACCAGGCGTATGACCAGGAACAAGGAAAGCAAGGAAGGCCCCAGGGATGAGATTCAGACTACCAAGTCCTGAGCCCCGCCTGAAACTCTGGGCGCTTCATGAGAGCTTCCAGCTGCACACAAAGGCCCGGCGCTGCTGAGCTTTGAGCAAAGAAAGAGCCTGTTGATCTGCTCCTCCCAGGGCCGACCAGCTCTGAGGCAGCTTATGTTGACCCTTGACCCTGAGCTCCCCAGGGACCCCTCGCTTGGCACAGTCTCCACAGGTTAGCCAGGAGGCCACAAATGTAGCAGTCCCACGTGTCACTATCAATAAACCAAGTTGTGCCTCTGCTACCTCCCAGCCACTCCATTCTTCAAAGATCTGCCACTCAGTGTCCTGGGCCAGAACCTGGAGCCTGCTGCCCCTTTACCTGGGAATCCCCTCTTCCTGCATCTGGTGCCTCTGCCCCTTCCCGTCATGCACTTCTCAAACAGCACCGCCTCACAGAGGCTGTCCCTGGCCACCAGGTCCCGCAGTTCCTCCGGAACACATGGCCCTGTTTGACTTTTCTCTGAAGCATCAATGAAGTTGTTTACTTGTTTGTTTATGGGATTAGGAGCTGTCTCTGTCGTTGGGAATGTAAACTTGCTATGGACTGAACTCCCTGTGTCCTCCCCGCCCACCACCAAATTCCTATGTTGAAACCCCAACTTCCAGTGACATGATATTAGGAGGTGAGACCTCTGGGATGACATTAGGTCATGGTAAAGCCCTGATGCTTGGGATCATGGCCTTATAAGGAGACAGGAGCTCTTGTACTCTCTTGTTCCCTCTGTCTCTCTCCTATGAGAACACAGAAAAAAAGATAGCTATCTACAAGTCAAGAAGAGAGGCCTCAGGCTGGGGATCTAGCTCAGTTGGTAGAGTGCCTGCCTCACATGCACAAGGCCCTGGGTTCAATCCCCAGCACCACCAAAAAAGAGGAAGAAAAAAGTTCTCACTATGAACTGACTCTGCTGGCACCTTGACCTTGTTGGCGATGTTCCCAGCCTATGGTATCTGGTTATAGTTGACCCAAAAATACCAAATCCATCCACCTGGCTCACTGGTATATCCCTTGGGTCTCCTGTGTGGCCAGATCTATTGCTAAGCAACCAATCCCCCCCCAAACGTACTGACTTCAAACAGCAACCATCTTCAGTTTCAGTGCGCCATGGATTTGGACAAGGGCTGCTGGTTTTCATTCTGGAGTAGCTGCAATCGTTGTTAGGAGGACTCAAAGGCTCATTCTCGAATCATCTGAAGGGACATGTGCTTCATATGTGGTATTTGATGCTGGCCATCAGATAGGACATGTATGGATAACCTTTCCAGGTGCCTTCTCTGCCTGGGCTACTTTGAGCTGCCTCGTGGTGTGGCGACTCAGTTCCAAGTGTCGACATCTCAAGAGGAATAGGTAGAAGAGGTGTCAACATTTTTTTTTGTGTGTGAATGGTGCTGGGGATGGAACCCAGGGCCTTGAGCTAGGCACACACTCTACCAACTGAGCTACACCTCCATGTCACCTTTCAAGACTTTGGCTTGGAAATCAAGTAGTGAATTTTTTGTGGTCATCACGTACCTACCCACATTCAAGGGGAGGGGACACAGACCCCCTCTCTTGATAGGAAAGGCCTCAACATCACATTATAAGAAGAGCCTATAGATTGGGATATGTTGTGATGGCCATCTTTGGAAAGTGCCATCCGCCATATTGCTTCCGCCATTTGTTGAATAGATGCTCATGCCCTCTTCCCACCTCCCTGCTTTGCCATTACCAGCCACATGACTTGGGAAAAGTTACTATATTAGTCAGGGTTCTTCAGAGAAACAGAACCAATAGGGTGTGTGTGTGTGTGTGTGTGTGTGTGTGTGTGTGTGTGTGTTGTAGAGGAAGGGAAAAAAAGCTTTTCCCTCACCCTCCTAGGTTCTCTGGCTGGGGTCCTGAAAATGAGACTGACTAAAGACAGATGATCAGAGAAAAGTGTACCAATTCATTTAATAGAAGTTTTACATGACATAGTAGTTTTCATAAGGAAATGAAGACCCCAAAGAAAGTGTGAATCTGGGTGTCGTTGTACTAGGTTTGGTGAAGGGTGGAAAGTGGTAGAAACAAGTGATGGGACAAAGGGTATGAGCTAAGGGGAGTAAGTTGGGGACACCTACCAAGTCCCTTTGCCTTGGGTTGCTCTCAGTATCCCTCCATTTTGAGAGATAAAGATGCTGCTGTCTTCTTGGTCTAGAAAGGGCACCTCTCACGTGAGGGTCTTATGACCTGTTGCAGGGGACAAAGGGGAAGTAAGAATCTTTCCTGCAACTGCCACTTATCAACTTAAAATATGTAATATGTCAGGGGACCCAGGGAACCATGATCTTGGGATAATGTGTCCTTAACCCCTTCAATGTATGCACGTGTATATTTTTAAAGTAATTGGTGCATATGATTATGGGACCCGGTAGAGGAAATCATAGGCTACAAAACCCTGGCAAGATCAATGTTGTAGTCTTTTTTTTTTTTTTTTTTTTGAGAGAGAGAGAGAGAGAGAGAGAGAGAGAGAGAGAGAGAGAATTTTTAATATTTATTTTTTAGTTCTCGGCGGACACAACATCTTTGTTGGTATGTGGTGCTGAGGATCGAACCCGGGCCACACACATGCCAGGCGAGCGCGCTACCACTTGAGCCACATCCCCAGCCCAGTGTTGTAGTCTTGAGGCAGGGTTCTTTCTTCTCCAGAAAACCCGCTTTGGTTTTGAGGACTTCAACTAATTAGATGAGGCCCACCCACACTATGGAGGGTTCTCTTTTACCAAAAGGTGAACTGACTATAGATGTCCATCACATACACAAAACACCATCACAATGACATGTAGAGTAATATCTGACCAAAGTCAAGGGACACACAAAATTTAATCATCACACCATTCCTGAATTGGCTTTCCCCCTTTTGAAATGAAGATAAAAGTCCATTCTAAGGCTGTTGAGAGAACAAAAGAAGAACCCGGATGTGGTAGGCAGACTCTACAGTGGATCCTATGATCCCTCCTTCCTGGGATGCCCCTGTGTCACTCTGAGTGAATCAAAATAGAATATAGAAGAAGTGATGGGATGTCGCTTGTGGGATTCAGCTAGGAAAGGGCTAAGTTTTCATCTTCTTGTTCTCTTGCTTGATGGCTCTGAAGGAAGCAAGTTGCCATCTATGAACTGACCAGTGAAGAGCCCACGTAGCTGGGAACTGACGTTCTAGCACCAATCAAGGGGGATTTGAGGTCTCTCAACAGCAGCCTCATGAGTTGGCCTGAAGTTGGTCCCTCTCCCAGAAGGTCCAGCTAACCTACATACAGATTCTGGGACCACGGTCACTGGGAGAAAATAAATATGTGTTGTTTTAAGTCTCTGCATACTGAGATAATTAGTTATGGTTCAAGAGAAAACTAACACGTCCTATGGGTAGCACAGTCTCTAGCACACAGTAGGTGTTCCATACGTGTGACCAGAATATGATGCTAAGTGAGTTATGGCTTTATGTGAAAGTCCTCCCAGAAATATTTGTATTTTCACAGAAGACTCTATACCAAAAGCATGATCTCTTGCCATGGTAGAATTTTCCAGCAAAAGAACAGGAAGAAGGGTACTTCTGAGACCACTCAAAGTCACACGACACAAGTGACCATGGGTTTGGGTTGCAGGTGAAGTGATTCTTTGAGAGAAAAAAAATTGCCAAGGATGTGCCTGATCCAGGGTTTCCAGAAATTTCCTCAGGAAAAGAATCTACATGAATAACAACAAATATGGACAGGGCACTAGAGGGTCACAGGGGAGCAAAAGCTGTGATGGCAGAGCCTTTGCAGGTCACAGAAAAGGCTGGTAAATATTTACACAAATGCAAATATAATTATGAGTTGACTTCAGTGCTTTGCTGGAAAGGAATTTGTAAACCAGGGAGCTGGGGGGGGGGAGGAAGAACGGGCATTGGCCAAGGGAGAAGGGAGGGGAGGCACTGCGGATCGAGGGACTGACATGTGTGTATTGCCCATGCTGGAAGGTCATGTGGCACATCTGAGTAATGATCGAGGTCAGTGTGTCGCCAGAAAGACAGTGAGGGGGACAGCGCTGGGAAAGGCTGATAGGGTCAACAGAGGCCAGACTGTGTAGGCTTGGTAGAAAGTTGTGGGTCACAGTGAGGATTTGGATCTTTATTCACAGAGCAAAGGACAGCCATTGGAGAACTGATTGATTGATTGATTGATTGATTGATTTCAGGTCTGTAATGGAACCCAGGACCTCATGTATGCTAGGCAAGCGCTCTAGCCTTGATGTACATCCCCAGGCCTCAATGGAGGGTGTAAGTGGGTGTATGATGTAATTAGTGTCATAACATGTGTTGTTAAATGGTCGCTCTGGAAACCACATTTGAACAGGAGAGAACAAGTTGGGTACTGCAATAGTCCAGGTGAATGGTGCTAGCCATATTGGATCACAGTGGAAGCTGAAAAGATTGGAAGCATCAAACTGATGTGAAATGTCATCCACCTCCCCGTGGAGATCCAAACCCCAAAGCACAATATAATGGAGGAACATAAAACTGATCTGAATTCAAATTCTGAATGCACTTCTTACCAGCTGTGTGACCTCTGGCAGGTTTCTAAACCTCTCTGTGGTTCAATGTCCCCTTATGTAAAGGAAAGATAACAAGGCCTACCTTGTTGGGCTGCTGTGTAGATTATATGAGATGCTCCTGTCATCAAGTAGAGCAGTGTGCTCAGTCACCCTGTGTCCTCTGAACACTCATACCTAGGTGACAAATCCTGACCAAGGAGAGAGTTTAGTTTTTGCTATGAATGACATAGTGTGCATTTACAGTACTGTTTGAGACTGTTCAATTCTGCCATGGAAGACAAGGAGACAGGTGAGAGAACATTGTCACTGATACGTAATGGCAGAAATGTTAGATGCAAAACAGTTTATGAGGGAACAGAGACAGAAACCGCAAGAGAGTTCTAGCATCCACGGGGCACTAAATATACAAGAGACACGAAATATTCATGAGGCCCTAAATATATTTAAGGCACCTGAGGCACTAAATATTCATGATCAACTAAATATTCATGAGACACTCAATATTCGGCCACCTATTGGTGACACTCATTCTAGTCCCCTGTGTCTTCTAGCCTGAGAAATGCAAATAAGAACAGTGGTTCATTGGAGAAGGACAGCTGTGGCCGGGTGGCCATTTCTCTGCATCTCTACCAGTAGAGAGAAGGCACATTGGTGGCCATAGGAACCTTCTAGACGTCTGTCAACTTCAAATGTCAGCGCTAACGCCCTAAGTGCAGATGGGTGCAGCAGAAAGAGATAGGGCCACGCCCTAACTCAGGACTTAGACACTGTGTGACTTGTCCCCACTGGTCTCCCATCCTACCTGTGGGGGTCCCACCCAATGTCCTTCTTCCTCACTTGGTTTTCAATTGGTTTCATCCACTGCGTGGCTGGGGCTCAGGGTTCTGGGTCATGAGCCTTTGGTTCCTGGGATCTCTGGGGCAGCTCACCTGGGAGTGTCCTCGGAAGCCACTGTTGCGTGGAAGTGAGTTCCCTCCTGACAACTGTGTCACTGTGGAGGATGGAACTGTGCAGATGCCACATCTGATGTGACATTGTTCTGAACAAGCCAGGCATGGTGCTTGAAAGCATGAGCCACAGATGCTGGCCGCTGAAATGGGTCCTCTTCCATGAGGGTGGCCAAGAGGATCGTCACAGAGAGTGACAGCAATTGAATCCAGGGACGCTTAACCACGGAGCCACATCCTCAGCCCTTTACTGATGATGGTAAAGACACCCCCAAACCGCCTCAGGGAACAACTATGACTGCTAAGGACATGTTCAGTGTTGGGTGAGATCTCTAATCCCCCCAAGCATGTTGACAAGAATTCCCAAATAGAAAAATTGCCCTAACACTAAGCAGTTAAGAGCCCTTGTAGCAATTGCTGGGCCGAGCCACTGTAAGAAATGGTCCTTTATTTTTTCAGTGATCTATTTGTGACACACACAATTGGCCCGTTTGGGGTTGGCTGGGGTTCGGCAGTGTTGGGATGGCACCATGGTACACATAGTGAGAGTCCTGAAGAGGTGTTCATGTTCTAACCTCTAGAACATGACATGTGGCAAAAGGGTCATTTGTCAGTGAGATGCTGTGGTGCACACCTGTAATCCTAGCTGCTTGGGAGGCTGAGGCAGGAGGATTGTGAGTTCAAAGCCAGCCTCAGCAAAAATGAGGTGCTAAGCAACTCAGCGAGACCCTGTCTCTGAATAAAATTCAAAATAGGGCTGGGGATGGGGCTTGGTGGCTGAGTGTCCTTGAGTTCAATCCCTGGTACCAAAAAAAAAAAAAAAAAAAAAGGTAATTTGTCATTTGACTAAGCTAAGGACTTCATAGTGGGGACACTACAGTGGATTACTCAAGTGGACCCAGATAAATTGCAGGGGTCCCTGCAAGGGGAACATTTCTCAGCTGTGGTCAGACAGGTAGCTGTGACTTGTGGCCAGAGAATCAACCTTGCTGACATGGAAGATAGAGGAGGTGGCCACGAGCCTAGGAATGCAGGCAGCCTCTTGAAGCTGGAAGTGGAAAGGATTCTCCCCTAGACCCTCTAGGAAGGAACACACCACACAGACACTTAGATTCTATCCCATCCAAGGGCACGAAAACTCTGACTTCCAGAAGTACACAAGAATGAATTCGAGTTGCTTTAATAATATAGTTCATATTTGTGGTGGCAGTGATAGAAAACTACAGGAATGACCGAGAGTGAGATGAACCAGGAGACAAAGATTATTGCCAAGGAATGCAGTCCAGTGGACAATGCTGCAGCTGGAGGCCTAGGCTTGGGCTGGGAACCATCTTTAACATTTCTTTTTGAAAATCATTATTCACACGTGTTCACTGTACATCCTGATGGGTTGACTGACATTTCCATCCATGCACGGAGTGTTTACTGATCACATCCAGCCATCCCCTTTCCATCCCCCTTCCCCAATCTTTTTGGTCCTTAGAAACCATTGTGCTACGTTCAGGTTGACATTTTTAATTTCCACATTTGAAACAGAACATGCAACCCTTGTCTGGCTTAACACATTTAACATGATGTCTTCCATGTCCCTCCATTGCATTGCAAATGACAAGATCTCATTCTTCTTTGTGGTTGAGTGGTCCTCTGTTGGGTATGTCTAACACATTTTTTGATTCATTCATCTGTAACTGGACACCTAGGCCAATTCTTTTTTTCTTTTCTTTTCTTTTTTTTTGGTACTGGGAATTGAACTCAGGGGCACTTAACCCCTGAGCCACATCCCCAGCCCTTTTTATTCTTTATTTAGAGACAGGGTCCTGCTGAGTTGCTTAAAGCCTCACTAAGTTGCTGAGGCTGGCCTTGAACTTGTGATCCTCCTGCCTCGGCCTCCAGAGCTGCTGGAATTACAGGCATGTGCCACTGTGCCCTGCTCACCTAGGATGATTCTGTAAGCTGTGCCACAATAAACATAGGTATGCAAAGAAAGAGAGAAAGAGAGAGAAGGAAGGAGGGAGGGAGGGAGGGAGGGAAAGAAGAAAGAATAAAAGAAAAGAAAGAAGGAAGGAAGGAAGAAAAACAGAGAAATCTTGCCATCCATTGTGACAGAGGGAAACCAAACTCTGGAGGCTTCACCCCAGTTATGATGTATCCTGGCCCAGGAGTGACACCCACCACTTCCTGCTCATAACTCCTTGGCCATGACAGGTCAAGTGGCCGTGCTCAACCACAGGGGGCCAGGGAGTGCGATTCCACCATGCTCTTGGAAGACAGAGAGCCAGAAACATTTAGTGGCCATCACAGATTGACTTCCTCGGTCCTTCGCATACAAGACGTGTGTCCAGACTGGGTGACAAGGCCCAGAGATCTGGGGGCCCTCTCCCTATTTGTTGTCAGTGTGGATTCTTTTCCTGAGGAAGTTTCTGGGGCCCCCCACATCGGGCACATCCTTGGCAAGGATGCCAAGGTCGACCACCTTTGCACAAAGGAGGCCCATCACGGTGACATGCAGTGGGAACGAAACGCAATGGACAGGAGACGACAGGGCAGCCCGGTGACCTGGGCATGACTTTCCCAACTTAACAGAGGAATGGGTAAGCACTGTGGCTTTTAAAACAGCATTCACTTTAAGTGGCCCTGTCAATTAGTATTAATTAGCAGCTAGTAGTTTCTGGTGCCTCTTAATTGGTGGTTTGCAAGTCATGAAGTTTAAGGGGAGAGAGGGGTAGAGGTGAAGGTGAGGGACACAGGGAGGCTGACAAATTCCCCTGGCTTCGGTGGCTTCAGGCCAATAATACTTTAGGCCCAGTCCTCTCGGAGCCCTGGACCAATGATCCTTTACAAACCCCTTTCAGGAACACTCCCCCTTTGCGGGAGCTAGTTCTAGAATGTTCCCTTGCCAGATCTTTGGGAGCTTCCCAAGTTTCTGTCCCCTGGAGGAAGAAGGTGTGTCAGCTCAGAGAGAGCTGGCTCCAGGTGGATGGAAGAGAGACTCAGTTTCTAGAAGGTCATAGAAATGTTCACCCCTGGGCTTTGGGATCACCGAAAATGGGGTCGAAGCCCCAGCACTTCTACTTGGTAGCTGCGTGCCCATGCGCTCACCCTCGGAGACGATTTGCTTATATTTCTTACTTCTTGTGAGAGTACATGTGATCACGTTGCTGAGCATGAGCACATAGGCCCCATTATTATAAACAAATAATAGAGTGATTAGATACAAGTTCAACCCCGTTGAGGCCTTCAGCACAAAGCTGAATTGGCAGCTAGACTCTCAGTACCTGCTGGCTTTCAGAGGGCTTCTCCTGTGTGACCTGGGACAGATTGCTGGCCTCACCTTGTTCTAGGCTTTACCTTAGGGAAAGCCTTTGGTTCTGGACACCAAATCAACTGGGGATTTTCCCCTCATGACATTTGCTATTCGGACCAGTTAAAATGAAATTCAGTTGCAAAGAAGAGGAAGTCACATTGGCCTAAAGAAGCTAATTTGTTTCCTTTATACATAGAAGTGTGGGGAAATGAAGGCAAGGGTTGGTATGGTGGCTGTTTCATGGAGTCCTCAGAGACCCAGGTAACTCTGATAGGATCCTGCTATCTTGTCACTGAACTATATATGAACTCCACTTCCCAGCTTACCTCTTGGTCCAATATGGCTGTTATGGAGCCAGCTTTCACATTCACATTCCAGCCAGCAGAATGGAAGACAGGTAGGAAAACAGTGAAAGGACGTGTGTTAGTTGTCTTTGAACAAACGTTCCCAGAAATCTGCCACGTGACTTTTCTCCTTACATCTCAGGGTTCTTTAACATCAACAGAAAAATTAACCAGACAAGGGACCACATAGAGAGAGGAAGAAGGTGAGAGGTTTGTCTATGATCATTCAGTAAGTCTCATTTAGGGCTTAAGAAAAAAAAAGGGGGGGAGAGGGAATTATGTGGAGGTGTTTGTTTAAAAAAGATCAAATTTTCTGATCCCATCCCCCCAGAAATTCTGTATCCTTGTGTCTGGAGGAGGGACAGGAACTTGAATTTTTATCAGCCTTTTCCCCCATTCTGGTTGTAGGCTATCCCAAGACTATGGTTTGAGATATAAACCTTTATGGTCAATTCAGAGGTGTATCAGTTACTATTGCTGTGTAACAAATAGCCCCAAATTTACCAACCTAAAACAACCCCCATTTTATTTTGCTCATAGATTCTGTGTGTCAGGAATTTGGAAATGGTGTAACGGGACAGCCTCTCTCTGCTCTATAACATCTGCGGCTTCAATTGGGAAGACTCAAAGGCTGGGGGTCTCTCAAAGGCTGGAGGCTGTAATTCTCTGAAAGCTCCTTCAGCTACACAGCCAGTAGTTGATGCTGACTATCCGCTGGGACCTCATCTGAGGCTACTGGTTTGAATACTTGCAGGTGGACCTCTTCCTATGTCCTGGGCTTCCTCAGAGCATGCTCTCCAGATTCTAGGAGGAAAACTCCTGCAAGAATCAGGAGGAAACTTGGTGGTTTTTAATGACCTAGCCTCAGGAATCAGGTGATGCCATTTTTTTTTTTTTTTTTTTTAGAGAGAGTGAGAGAGGAGAGAGAGAGAGAGAGAGAGAGAGAGAGAGAGAGAGAATTTTTTTTTAATATTTATTTTTCAGTTCTCGGCGGACACAACATCTTTGTTGGTATGTGGTGCTGGGGATCGAACCCGGGCCGCACGCATGCCAGGCGAGCGCGCTACCGCTTGAGCCACATCCCCAGCCCAGGTGATGCCATTTTTGCCATCATCACAGGCTACCGGATTCAAGCGGAAGGGCACACAGATCCAACCTGACATTACATTTTAAGAAGACTATGTTCTTTCAGCCATCTTTGGGGGAAAAAATCACCTACCATATGGATGAACCTAGATGTATGCAGAAAAATCCTGGGAAATCTTTGGTCCCCACCCAGATAGAACCAAGTCCCTATCCCCCATCTGTTTTATGCATTCACTCTTTAGCCCCCCTGTGGTGCTGAGGCTGGAACCCAGGGCTTTGTACACGCTAGGTACATGCTCTACCACTGAGCTGCAGCCCTAGCCTGATAAATTTGCTTTGTTCTTCAGCCAAGATCCTGATCCCTGCCCTCTGTCTTTAAAAAAATGTTCAGCCAAGTTCAGCAACACATGCCTGTAACCACAGCAACTCAGGAGGCTGAGGCAGGAGGATCATGAGTTCAAGGCCAGCCTCAGCAACTTGGTGAGGCCCTAAGCAACTCAGTGAGACCCTGTCTCTAAATAAAATATAAAAATTGCAGGGGATGTGGCTCCGTGGTTAAGTGCTCCTGAGTTCAATTCCCAGCACAGAAAAAAAAAATAGAAAATGTTTAGATTTTAATTCATTTATTTCTTAGCACATATCATTGTACATATCAATCAGATCCACTATGATAGTCCCACACGTGCCACGGCCTATGGATAACGCTCCTTCTTCCACCCCCTCCCTCCTCACAGGGCCAGGAATTCTGCATCTCCTCCCAGAGCCTCGGGAAGACCCCAGTGTTGTGTTGGTTCTGCTTAGGGGTGAACTGATCCAGACGTGGGCTGTGTCCAGGAACTGCTCTCGGGATTTCCAAGACCATCTGTCACGTGGCTCTTTTGCCAGCTTGGAATAATTGCCAAGTGTGTTTTGATTTTTTAATCCCTAAATTGCAGAAGAATTCTGGTGTCCCTCCCTCCCTTTCTCTTCTTTGCAATATCAATTCACAGTGGCCTGGGATATGATTTGTTCACTCCCCGGCAACACTGTCCATAGATCCACCTTCTGCTCGAATTCTTTTCTGCCCAGACGTGGGCTGGCCGGCTCAGCAAAGCCCTGCAGAGCTGGGTGCTTTGCCACTGGTTCGAAATCATGGAGAATTGGTACCAGGGCTCACCCCAGAGGCCTCATCTGACCCTCTTGCTTTCCAGAGGAGAGAAGAGGGGCCAGAGAGTCCAAGCCACCTGCCCAGAGCCACATGGCTGGTCGGACTTTAAAATCTGAACAATCTTTGACCGCTCCTGGGGCTGTGTTTATTAAAAGGCAGCTAGAAGTCTTTCCTTTTCTTTTTCTTCCTTTCTTTTCTTTTTTCTTTTTTTTTTCTTTTTTTGGCACCAGGGATTGAACTCAGGGGCACTGAATCACTGAGCCCCATCCCCAGCCCTTTTTCTATTTTATTTAGAGACAGGGTCTCACTGAGTTGCTTAGGGCCTCACCATTGCTGAGGCTGGCCTCAAACTTGTGATCCTCCTGTCTCAGCCTCCCCAGGCTCTGGGAGTACAGATGTGCACCACCATACCCAGCAAGCTTCCTCTTTTCTAAGCACTCCACGCCTTGTCTATTTTCTGTACCCTGTGAAGTGGCTGCTCCCCTCGACACCTAGAACAGACATATATCTGAGCTAATGTGCGTTATGCCCCCTCTGGAAAAACCTCACTGCTGGTGGCTGTCCTGGTTCAAAGTGTCATTCGAGTCACGTCAGAGTGTTAGATTGGGGCTTTTCCCATAATCAACACTTCAGTGGCACTACTGGGAACTCCTGGGTTTCTTTTTTTAAGATTCTTGACCAAAAAAATGCTCCAATGTATCACAGAGGGGCAGGACTCGCCCAGACACATCGTCCCAAGCCGTTTTAAACACGTCTACAAATTATCCAACCCTTCTCCCATGGAGAGGTGCCATCTATGTCCTCTGCCCTGGAGTCCGGGATGGCCTACTGACCCACTTGTAACCAACAGAATGTAGTGCCAGTGCAAGTGACATGGACTTTCACTGCTTTTGTCATTTGTAAGTGGTGCTAGGGCCCTTTCTGGAATCTTCTCTCAGGACCCCAAATGTAGGGGGAGTCCAGCAGCCTGCCACCCACTGGCCTGCCCTCTGCAGCACGGAGCAGCAGCAGGAGATGGGCAGGGTCAAAGGAGGCCGCGTGGGGCCTGATCTGCCTAGAAAGGATGTCACTGGCCTTTCCCACACTGAGCCTTGTCACCGAAATTGCTGCCGACAGGGGTCAGGTGGCCTAACACTGAATTTGGGGGGCGGGGATGAGCGTGAATGGCGCCTTGCACTGGGAAGGGGCTCAGAAGACGCACAGGGCTAATGAAGGCGGCCGGCCATTGTGAGAAGCCCGCAGGACACTCCGGGGGCTTGGCGGGAGGCTGGGAGAGGGCTTAGCCCTGAGCGGAAGAATGGCCATGTCAGGGGCCCCGCATTACCTCCTCAAAGGCCACTGAGCAGGGCCTGTGATTGACAGGTGGGCTCTGTCAATCAGGAGAAACTGGAGGAGAGAGTGGGCCACCAGACACAAAGGGACAGAGGTTGGGTGAGCTCTGGGGGCTGGGCTGGGGAGGGAGCCTGCTGTTTCATGGAACAGATGGGATCCATAGAGAAACCAGGGCTTCCACGGGTTTGGGTGGAAACCAGGCAGGTTTGGGTTTTTGATCCAATGTGTGTGGTTTTGCAAAATTGCCCAAAGCAAGCTAGCTGATCATGGACGAGGGTGCCAGGTCCTTGAACCTGCCCTAAGGCTTTGCTGAGGCATTTAGTCACAGAGGGAGTGCCTGGCCGCCACTGTGTGCCTGCCAGTTGGGAGTGAGGAGGGGTTGGGCCATGGACAGTGTTGGTTTGATCACATAAGTGCTGAACCAAGATTGGATGGTTCCCACATATGGTACCCGGGCTCCCAATTGCACTTCCAAAATGAAGTTCTGACATTCTATTTTCTAAGTTTGACGATTCATTGAAATTCGACATAACACAGTCCTTCTAGAAAGCACTAGAGATATAGAGATTCAAGTGGAGAAGGCTGGGGGAAGGCTTGTCCTCCCTCTGAAATGCAGTCCTCGGCAACATCACAGCGTATGTAACTTGTTTTTTTGACTAGACATCTTTTAAAATATAATTGTGATCAACTGTACTCGCAATTTGGTAATTTGCTCTTTTCTTGCTTAATCTGGTGATACAAGCATTTTTTCATGCTATTACAAATTCCTGGTAAACATCATTTTTAATGGCTACGTAATATGGATTGTATTTTCAATTTTCATTAAATTCCTGTTTTATCTTCAGCCTGATTGCTTTGAGGGGCCTAATTTCTGCCAGTCCTAATCTGCTTATCTGTTTATCAGGAACAGTGCTGCTACCATAGCTATTCTCTTTCCTGAGAAAGAGAAGACAGGGTCCCAAATGGGACAGACACAGCAGCTCCGTGGATCACTGGCAAATCAGAGACACGGTCAGTGCAGGACCACCATGGGCCCTTGCTGTCCTGTGGTCAGCCTCAGGTTGAAACATTCTATCCTGTCATGTCCATAAGCTCACACGTGGGCTTGGGGTGTGGCTCAGTGGAAAAGCACTTGCTTGGCATGCGTGACATCCTCGGTTCCATCTCCAGCAGCAAAAACAAAAAACTATAAGCATGCTTCTTTTGCTAAGATGGTACTGCCCATCTACAATCTAAAAAAAATACAGCCCCCATAGTTATGACACATTGTGATAGAAGACAACCGTTCGGGTTAGGTAGAGTGGTGGCAAAAAGCATTGGAGGCATTGGGTGGAAGGGGGAGGGATTTCTTTGCAAAATACTTCACTTCTGACTTTTCTAGTAATAAGTGTGTCTTTCCACCATCTGGAAATGGATGAAATCTCCCTTCTTTTTTGGGGGGGGGGCGGATATCAGGGAATGAACTCAGGGGCACTCAACCACTGAGCCCCATCCCCCATCCCCAGCCCTATTTTGTGTTTTATTTAGAGACAGGGTCTCACTGAGTTGTTCAGCACCTTGCTGTTGCTGAGGCTGACTTTGAACTCTCGATCCTCCTGTCTCAGCCTCCTGAGCCACTGGGATTACACGTGTGCACCACCATGCCCAGCTGAAATCTCCGTTCTTGAAACAGGACTGACTCTTTCCAGTAGACAAATGGTACAATATGTTTAATTAACGAAGGGATACTCAACCCAATTGTGTGTGTGTGCCTGTGTGTGTGTGTGTGTGTGTGTGTGTGCATGCATGCATGTGTGAATGTGTGTGCACACATTTGTGGATATGTGTGTATATTTATAATTCTATGATTTTTAATACATGTGTAAATTATTATATTAAAAAAACACTGGTATAGATTCTTGCAACCACTGCCCAATCAGAATATAGACCATCATCTCCTAAATTCCTCTGTGCTAGCCCTCTGTAGTCCAGCCCTCCCCCACCCTTAATGTCCGGCCACCACTGACTTAGTGGATTCATTCCCTTTGGTAAATAACTGAGGAGTTGATGCTGAATCTCATAGAAATCACATCTTTAACTTTATAAGAAGCTGCCAAATATTTTCCACAGTGACTGTTCCATTTTTCATTCCAACCCCAAATGTAGGAGAATTCCAGTCGTTCCATGTTTGTATCAGCATTTGATATAGTCAGTGTTTAATTTCTAGCCGTTCTGACAGGTGTGTGATATGCACCTGCATTTCCTAATGGCTTGTGATGCTGAGCCTCTTTTTCTGCTCATTTGCCACCTTTCTAATTCTTTTGACCATTTTTAATTAAGCCATTAGTATTATTGTTGAGTTTTGAGCACTCTTTATATATTCTGCATCCAAGACTTTTGTTGAATTTGTGTTTTGCAAATATTTTCTCCAGTCCCTAGGTTGCTTTTTCATTCTCTTAACGGTGTCTTTTACAGAGTAAACATTTTTTTCATTTGATGAAATCTGCTTCATCAGGTCAAGTCTAAGAACTCTTTGCCTAAGCCTAGTTCATAAAAATTTTCTCCTCTGTTTTATTCTACAAGTTTTACACTTTATATTTGGATGTATAATTCATTTTCAGTTAATTCTTATACAACATAGAAGGTTTAGGTACAGATTCTTTTTTTTTTGGAATCTGGATGTCCAATTGTTCCAATACTATTTGACAAAAAAAACTGTCCTTTGTCCATTAAATTGGGTTTGTGCCCTTGTCAAAAACCAATTGGCCATTTTGTAGTTACATTTTCATGGCTGTGACTAAAATATCTGACAATAACAACTTAGAGGAGGAAAAGTTTACTTGGGGGCTCACAGCTTCAGAGGTCTCAGTCCATACATGGCTGACTCCATTGCTCTGGGCTTGAGGTGAGGCAGGACATCATGGTGGAAAGGTGTGGTGGAGAAAAGCAGCTCAGAACATCACAACAAGGAGGAGAGGGAGGGGGAGAGAAAGCACTGTGCTTAACAAGGACAGAATATGTACTCTAAAGGCACACCCCTAATGACCCACCTCTTCCAGCCACACTCCACCTGTCTACAGTCCCCACCCAGCTAATCCCTCTCATGGGATTAACATACTGATTAGATTAGGGTTCTCATACTCAATCATGTCACCTCTAAACTTTCTAGCATTGTCTCACTCATGAGCTTTTGTGGACACCTAATGTAAACCATAATAGTGACATTATGGTGGGTTGACTTTGGGACTCTCCATTCTATTCCACTGATGTGTGTGTTAACCCTCCACTGATACCACACCATCTTGATTACTGGAGCTTTGTATTAAAGATTAAAATTTTAAAAGTACATGTATAATGGCATAAATTGGCATGAACATACTTTATATACAGATACAAAAAATGTGCTCTATATGTGTAATAAGGATTGTGATGCATTCCACTGTTATTGTGTATTTAATTAAAAAAAATCAGGTAGTGTGATTCTTCCAACTTCATTCTTTTTTTCCTCTTTAAAATTGTTTTGGCTGTTTTAGTTTCTTTGCCTTTTTGTACACATTTTAGAAGCAGCTTGTCTATAAGAAACTTGCTGGAGTTATAATTGAAATTGTGTTAAATATGCAGATTGATTGGGGAGGGAATCAGCATCTTTGCTATGCTGAGTCTTCCAGTCTATGAAGCTGGTATGTCTCTTTCCTGCCTTGTCTTGTTTGATTTAAATTTTTCTTCCCCCTCTGAGAGAAGGCACCTCTCAAAATGATAGGCTTCAAAATGAAAAGAGCGCTGTCTGGTATGGATTCACTCCTTTTACCCAGGAATGTCTTATTTCCTTCAAGTTCATTAGAGATGATTTGCTTTTCACTGGCAACTTTACACTTTAGAGGCAGAGAAAGAAGAGAATTTTGTTGTTGTTGTTGTTTCTGGTATCAGGGATCGAACCCAGGGATGCTTAACTACTGAGCCACATCCCCAGACCCTTTTTATGTTTTATTTCAATATAGAGTCTTGCCAAGTTGCTTAGGGCCTTGCTAAATTGCTGAGGCTGACCTCAAACTTGCAATCCTCCTGCTTCAGCCTCCCAAGACACTGGGATTTCAGGCATGTGCCACTGCACCTGGCAAGAAGAGAATTTTATTAGACCCATTAGTGCATGTGGTAGAGAATGTTTGGGCGGGAGTACATATGTGGTTGTCAGTTTAAACATACATATATACATATGTGAATATCCCTGGGTGTCCTTATGTACAATAGTACACATACATGGTGTTTGAATCAGCTTTTTTACTGCTGTGAATAAAAGGACCCAACCCAAACAATTGTAGAGAAGGAAAAGTTTATTTGGGGGCTCACAGTTTCAGAAGTGTCAGTCCATAGACAGCAGGATCCATTCTTGGGGCTGGAGGTGAGGCAGGACATCTTGGTGAAAGAGTGTGGCAGAGGGAAGCGGCTCACATGGTGATCAGGAAGCAGAGAGAGACTCCACTCTCCAGGTACAAAATATAGACCCCAAAGGCATGTCCCCAGTGCCACCTCCTCCAGCCACACCACCACCACCCCCCACCCCGGCCTCCAGTGACCACTCAATTCATCCCATCAGGGAGCAATTCATTGATTGGGTTAAGGTTCTCACAACCCAATCATTTCTCCTCTGAACCTTCTTGCAAGTCTCACACATGAGCTTCTGAGAGACACTTCACATCCAAACCCTAACACATGGGTGTCTGAATGTGTGTGCGCACACACATGTGTGTGCGTTCCTGCACACACATGCACACATATGTGATATCCATGTGTACACACACACATGAGCCCCCTGAGGCAGTCTGTGCCCTCCTCCCTCCTTTAAGCAGCCATGACATGAAGATAGACGGAAGTCATTGGCTTGCCAAGCAGAAAGCTGGGAGAAATGTGACCTTTTCCGAATCAACGCAGATGCTCATACAGAAAGCTTCTTAGCAACTGCTTGTTGAGGAGAAGAAAGGAATTGGGGAAAGGAGCCAGGAAGCAAGGAATGGGGGAGAAAATTGAGAGAGAAAGCAGGGCTGACCCTTTACAAGAGCAGCTGGGTCCCACAGTGTTCCCAAGGGAACCTCACACTGTGGCCACCTGTACTGGCATGGTGCTGTCATTAGCTAATAGAGTATCACTGAAATCCCAGGAGTTGATATCATTGTCCCCATTTCACAGAAACTGGCTAGGAGGACTTAAGGAATTTGCTCAGAGTCTCCCAGTCAAAGATACAGCCTGAATTCGACCTCATGTTCCACCATTACCCTACACCCTCAATACCAGGAAATGGACTCTTCATTTCCTGTGAGCGCTCAAATGCAGTAATGGCTGAGTTAGTGACATAGGGCTGCTTGATAATCCCGTGAACTGTCGCAGCCCTGCCTGAATCCCAGGATGCAGGGGTAACAGAGATAACTGAGCCTATACTTCACCTTTCAAAGCTGTCAAACTGGAGATGCAAAAAGATGACCACAGAGCAAGACAACAGCCAGGTAGAAATAGAAGCTGCTCTCCCACCTCCTGCTTCTCCTACATCACCTGTCTTCTCAGGGTGACTGAGGTTTGCTAACCCAGGATGCAGCAAGCCAGCCCTGAGGGACTCTCTCCAATCCTTCTGTGATGTGAACTGGATACTTGGATGGGGAAGGTAATGGTCCAGCGCAGGGATCCAGGCTCCTCAGTTCATTCTTTCAATGCTGAATCCACTGAGGAAAAGTTTGAATATACAGAAGGTAAGGAGCCAAAGGGCAGGAAGGCCTTGGAGTCACAATGTCTGGGGCCAAATCCTAACTTCCTAAGGGAAACTCCTTGTGCCTCCATTTCCCTATCTGTTAAATGGGGCTATGTAGTAGCCAGGATTCTCCAGAGAAACAAGCAATAGAATAGTATAAAATGTTGTCAGTGTACTGGGTCCTTCCTCAAGACACACGGCCTCCCCTTCATTCAAGGGGTTCTTGGCCCATAAATTGACTGAGGGGCTGACTGTGTGTTTTTATGGTTCAGGTTAAATTTTTGTTCACTTGACCTAAAACTTAGTTCTGTTTATACAGACCAAAGCAAAAACTTGGTAGGCTTTCTCTCTTTTTCATTTCTAGGAATACCACAATGACCTAGCCAACGCCATAGGTCTGTGTGACTCAGACTCTTCTGATGGCTGTTTTAACTCAGATCCATTAGGGTAACCAAGCTCACCTTGCCTTTGGCAGTTGAGTGCTTGACCCTTGGTTCCTGCTACCCCAGGATTCAAATATTCCCACTGTATTTTTATTTCCCAGTTCAGTGGCTGCAGTTTGAAATGTGAAGTCCGGCCTACGGAGAAGAGCGATCACAGAACTCTTCAAAGATGCCAGGGCTCCCCTACACATTTATTTCTCAAAATATTAGTGAAGGTATGTCTTGTGGACCCTACTGGGGATTGAACCCAGGGGTGCTTAACCACTGAGTCACATCCCAACCTCAGGGTCTCACTGAGTTGCTTAGGGCCTCGCTGAGTTGCTGAGGAGGTACTTCATAAACGCTCAATGCACTAACATTCCAATCTCCCTAAGCTTTTGGGTCCTTGTTTCAGTCAACCAAACAAACTGTAAAGCCTTTTCTAACTCCTCAATCTGCAACATTAAATGTAGAATCTCCACTTAGTGAACCTCTATCAACAAACACAAGCCAACCTTTAATTTAAGTTTTGGTTTTGGAGTGTAGTCTAGCTCTTTGCGGGTCATATTTCAAACCTTAGCTTTAGGAACCTGCTGGGATTTCAGTGTAGTTATAGGTCCATAAGCAAAAAGAACTGGGAGGGAGGCCCTATTCCAACTTTCAGGAGCCCATTACTTCCCAATCAAGGTCCTCATTTAACAGTAGACACTCTGAAGCTGGGAGTTCCACTTGCTTTATAATCCAGCCAGTTACAGGATGAGATTCTGGGTTTCATTTTCGGCACTCTCAGCCCTGTGGCTACAGATCAGGGTCTCCTTTAGGGCACACACAGAAGCTTTCAGATCATTTATGTGATGCTTGAGCTGGGAATTTCAATCCCTGAGCTCATTCTTTTATTTCCCCACTTTGTTCAACCATGTTAGAAGCAACCAGCCAATTTTATTATATTCATTAGTTTGAAAAAACTGTTAAAATGTATTATATACAGAACAACCCAACCCAGCTCCTTCCTTCTCCTCCTTCTCCTCCTCCTTCTTCTTCCTACGGATTGAACCCAGGGGCACTTTACCACTGAGCTACATCCCCAGCCCTTTTTATTTTGTGACAATGTCTCCATTAAATTGCTGAGGCTGGCTTTGAACTTGTGATCCTCCTGCCTCAATCTCCTGAGTCATTGGGATTACAGGTGTGCACCATTGCATCTGGCTCCTTGTTGTTAATTACAAGTATTCAATGGTGATATTCTGCTTATGTCTACTGCCAGATCACATCATGGATTATCAGTGCTGTCTTTACTATGGGAAATAAAGTCATTAGCATCTTTTTTATTGTTTCTTTTCAGTTATATATGACAATAGAATCCATTTTGATATAATTATATAAGCATGGAGTACATCTTATTCTAATTAAGATCCCAATCTTGTACGGATGTGCACAATGTTGAGATTCACTGGTCGTGTATTCATATACTTACATAAGAAAGTTATGTCAGAGTCATTTCACTGTCGATTTTCCTTTTCCCATGCCCCTCCGTTCCCTTCATTCCCCTCTTATATCTAATCTGATTAGAAAGTCAATTCCAGAAACCTCAGAACCAGTTCAGAAACCTCTCCTTAAAATTCTGTCCTTCTGGAACCACTCTTGGTACCAAGATCTGTCAGGGTTCTTCTGAGAAACAGAACCAATAGAAATAGATAGATGATAGATAGATGGATAGATAGATAGATAGATAGATAGATAGAAAAAGATTTATTATAAGAAATTGACTCACATGATTATGGAGGCTCAGAAGTCCCAGGAGAAAGAGAGGCAGTGGAACTTTCAGTCCAAGTCTGAAGAGCAGAGAATCAGGACAGCTGGTTCGATTCAAGGGCAGGAAAAGACCCCAGTTCCAGCTCAAACAGTCAAGTTGGCCAAGTTCCCTCTTACTCAGCCCTTTTCCTGTATTCTGGTGTTCAGTTGATAGATAAGGCCCACCCACAGTATGGGGGGCCATCTGCTGTACTCAGTCCACCTATTCAAACATGAATCTCATCCAGAAAACACCATCACAGACATGCCTAGAATAATATTGAGCCAAATGTCTGGGCTCCCTCTAGATCAGTCAAATTTATCCCAAATTAACTATCACAGGATATTAATAGTATTGCAGAAAGGATTGTATTGGGGAATAAATATGGTATGTAAAGCTTCCGGAATAGCTGCTGGCATATACTAGGTACTTAATAAACACGGGGGAAGGTGATACTGATGGTGCTGACAATAACTGATGCGCATGGTAAAGGACACCAGGCAAGACCCTCAAATGTCAAAGGGGCATCTTAGAAAGGGACTGGGAAAGGTCCCAGCTCTGTGGGTCATATCAAGAGTCCACTGCAAAAGCTAAAGACCATCTTTGAGGGAAAGACAGATGGACAGAGCAACCAGTCTTCCCATAGTGGCCCAAAGCCTGTCATGGTCTCTCTTTGACTCCAGGAAGACTGGGCTGGGACTTCCTTACCCCTAAGGACACAACACAGCTTCCCTTACCAATCTGGGGCTGTAGATGCACAATGCATCCAAGCCCCAGGATGGACAGAACCGCACATCTGAGTGACTCCACAGAGCAGTGCAGGGAAATGTCAATGGCAGACACTTGAATGTCAATGCCGGGGCGACCCTGTGTACGTCCCAAAGACACGCACGCCTGCCTGCGGGACCACCCACAGCCACTGCCTCCGCTTCAAGCCCATTCACCACGGCAACAGTCAGAAGCGAGCTCAGAGAGAGGCAAAGCTGCCCAGTCCCTGTCGTCTCCCCCCAAGCCAGCATCTTCTCATCTGTCACCCCAGAAGCTCTTCACTCAAAACAGCTGAGTGGACTACACCCTCAACTGCAGCCCCTCTCCTCATTTTTCCCTTTCTACTCCTCATCGAGAGAGAGAGAGAGAGAGAGAGAGAGAGAGAGAGAGAGAGAGACACTTGGTGGAATCCCCCAAAGTACTCTGAGAAGCCCACAAATATTTTCACCTCCCTCCAACACAACCCCCATCCGGTGCTGTGTGCAGGAAGGGTATAGTGCGCATGCGCACACGCCTGCACCTGGAGGACGGGGGGGGGGGGGGGGGCCCCCTCTTCCCCATCGCTCACCCTCCTCGGGCCTGCAGCGCTCACCATAAATCACCTCTGCAGAGGGAGAGGCTGGGAATCTGCTGAATCATCTAATTGGCCCAGAAAGACAGTGATAGAGTGATCGCCTCCCCCACCCCAGACACAGCAGACGCCACCAGCTGCCTGAGGACACAGAACCCACGGGCTTCGGTTTTCTTGTGAATCAGGATCCTCCAGCTTCAAGGACGGGACTGAGACCTGGAGGCGTGCTCGCGATCCTGGTGGCGCAGGAGGGCCCTCCTTGGACAAGTGTTTCTTGATGCTCGACCCTTGTGCCCTGTGAGATGGTGACTCAGAGGACTTCTCTATAAAATGACACCTTGCTCACACAGGGCACATTGAGAACCTCTGAGGAAGGCAGCTTTCCTTGTAAAGCTGTGATTAAGTGAGATTATAGAATCTCTGCATCGTTATCTATTTGCTCCACTTTGGCATCCCCTGTCCTCTCCAAAAGTCACATCTCTGAGGTTTAGACTGGAGCTGAAGAATCTTTTAGCTCTAAGAGAAACCGTCAGCCACCAGAGTGGCTGTGAGAGGCCCACAGATGTTTCAATGTCTCTGTGACACGACCCGGTTCTGCTGCTATGTTTGATGTATCAAGGGTTCACATAGGGTGCATGCACCTTTAAGAGGTGGGGCCTAGTGGGAAGGTGGGGAGGTGCCCTAGGAGGGAATATGAAGTCATTATAAGCCCCTTTTCTCTTTCTCTCTGCTTCCCAGCCACTGTGAGATGACACCATGCTCAGCCACATATTCCCTGTCATGTTAAGCTGCCTTGCCACAGGCCCAAAGGCAACAGGGCCAAGGGATCCTGGACCCGAACCTATGAAATTGTGAGCCCAAAAAACCTCTTTTTTTTTTTTTAAAAGTTGATTCTCTCAGGTATTTTGTCACAGTAATGGAAAACTGACTCACACCCTCCCATCTTCCTCCATCCTACCTGTTGTGATGAAGAAAATACCACAATCTTCAGGAAAGCTTGTTACCTGGGGCAGGGTGGGGAATCTTCAAGTCATTCAGTGACAAGGCCGGGATTCAAAGGTGAAGGGGAAGGTCTTGGCAGGGTGTCTGGAAGCAGTATAAAACCAAGTCACAGACAAAAATGAAGTACCTACACAGCACCTGGCCTGTGATCCTACTAAGGAAGATGTGAAGAAAGAATAGAAGGTAGGACCAGAGGGAAATGGAGATGTGGCACACCTGGAGCGTCTCTGTCAAGGTCACAAAAGCCTTTGTTGATCAGTCACCTCACAACTCTTGCCTGACCCATGTCCCCCACTCCTGGCATGGGAGCTCTGCTGGGAAAGAATCAGAGCTCACAGAAGAAAGACTTGCCCATCTTCCCACCCCTTATTTTGTAAGAAAACAAAAAAAACAACTTGGGGACAAGTGTGTGGCCTGATAGCCATGGAATTAATGCTGAGCTGAGAGTGACAGCTTTCTGCTTTGCCTCAGGCCATCGGCTCTCTGGTTGTCATTTATCCTCCCCAAGTGCTTAAGTGGAGACCAGGAATCAGCTTTTTTGGCCTCGCCAAAGCCACTACGTTTTTGCTTCTTGAGATGAGGTTTGCTTAGACTCTGGGCCCAGGAACCAACTGAAGGCCTGTGTTTGCCATAAGCTCTGTGACCTCAGCGGGCCCTTGTCTGCCACAGGCCTGTGTCTACCATTGCTCTGGATTGCCTGAGCCCTTGAAAGAGGCCCTGGGACCACCTTGAGACTGTGTCTGCCGTGGCCAACATCTGTTGTGGGCTCTGCACCTGTCATAATAGAGCTCAGAAACCGACAGGGAGGGAGGTGGAAGGAATGACTAGGAAGGTGCTATTGATTGAGTTTGAAAAACTTTGGGAAGACTATGAAAACTGTACCATTATAAGACGCTTCAGCAAGCAAAGAGGACATGTTTTATCTCTTGGAAAATTGGTTCTTTAAGGACTTTTAAAAGAAATTGTGTTGACTAGGTATTATGGGCTGAGTTGTGTCCTCCAAAGATTGTTGAAGCTCTCACCCCCTATCCCTCAGCACATGACTGTTTTTAGAGAGAAGATCTTTAAAGAGATGAAGTGAAATGAAGCGATGATGGTGGGCCTTAATCTAATATGGCTGGTGTCTTTATAAGAGGAGGATATTAGGACACAGACACACACAGAGGGAAGACCTTGTGAGGACACGGGAAGAGGGTAGCCATCTATCAACCAAGGAGAGAGGCTTCAGAAGGAACCAGCCCTGCTGACAACTCCATCTAGACTCCAGAATTGAGAAGACACATTTATGTTGTTTAAGCTGTCAGTCTGTGCTATTTTGTTATAGCAACTCTAGCATACTAATACATTGGGCCTAGTTGATGAAAGATTGGGCCTGGCTTGTTTTCTTTGTTTCCCCAGCATCTGTCATGTAAGTTTCAATGAGGAAAAGATGAGCCATAACTGCATTGCAAAGCATTCTAAAACCTAGTGGATTACAAACCTAGCAGTCCTTCAATTGACTCACAATTCTGTAATTAGGGTGGGGTTTAGTGGGAACATCTTGTCTCTCCATGCAGTGTCAGCGGGGCTGACTTGATGGGGGAAGGAAGATTGCTGCCTTGTAAATTGCCCCTAACATTTAGCAGCTTAAAATGACAAATGATTATTATGTTACATAGTTTCTGTGCATCAGAAATCCAGGTGAGGCTTAAGTGGGTGTCTCTTTTAGCTGTGTGCCCCTGGCTTAAGGTGTCTCATGAGATTGCAGTTGAGCTATTGACTGTAGTTGCATTTTCATAGGAACGACTCACTGGTAGAAGAATCTACTTCCAAGCTCACTCATGTGGTTAATGGAAGATGTGTTTCTCACCACATAGGCTTGTGAGGGAAGTCAGCTGCCATGTTGTTAGGCAGCTGGCTTCCCTCAGACAAGCAATGCAAGAGAAAGATGTAGAATGTATGAATGAGTATCCAAAATGGACGCCATTTAGTCTTCCTCCCCCTCCCCCAGCTTTATTAAGAGATGATTGCTGCCACAGCCTTTTTATTACCCAATATTCAAAATATTATCCTAGTGCTTCTGCTATCTCCTATTCATTAAAAGCCAGGCAGTCAGGTGAGTCACCTTTCAGGGAGAAGGTGATGACACAAAGGCATAAATACCATAATTGGGGGCCATCTTAGCTGCTGCCTACTACAAGGTTGACATTCAAGATGGCTGTCTCACATGATTAGCAAGTTGTTACTGGCCATTGGCTGCAATGTCATGTGGGGCTATATGCTGGGAGCCTTGATTTCTCTCCATAGGTTGCTTGGACTTCCTTACAATCTTGGTACCCAGATTCCAAGAGTGAGTGTCCCAACAGAATAAGACAAATGTGCATTACGTTTTTTTATGAACTAACTCATAAATCACATAGCATCACTTCTGCTATGCCCTAGTGGTCAAGGCAATAACAAAGGCCACCCAGGCTCAAGGATAAGGGTCATAGATTCTATTAATTGATGCAAGAGTGGCAAGGTTTTAGAAGAGCACATGGAGCAGGAGCTAGCTGTGGCTGTCTTGGGGAAATTCTTCCAGTGGTGGTGGGGAAGGGGTCAGGTCTTAAAGGTTAAAAGCATTTAAACTTCAACTGGAGGAATAAATTCTTAATGGTAGAATGTCAGACACCAAATGAGGCCTTCAAAGTCACACCATTAACCCACAAGGCCCACCCTGCTCATCTCAAGGTGTGGATTCTCCTATGTTCCAGTCTTTTCTGCCAGGGTCTTTCTGCTCAGAAATCACAAAAGATATAGGGCCAGTAAACAAAATTCTCCTCCCCATCCCCATAGAAGAACCTCAGTAGGGGACTTCCAGAGGTCAGACTATTGGCCATTATGAGAATGGAGATCCCATGGTGCCAGAGAACTGTGAATTACTGAGAGAACTAGCAGGGTGTCCAATGTATTCATGCATTTAGCAAGTATTCCTCCATGGCACAGTACCAGTTTCGTGACTTAAGGGACAGTCTCTTTAACTTTCTCAAAAGCACTGAGATTTTCTTCTAAGAGTCCTTCCCCAACCCTGCTCCTATCACAGAGCAATCACATATGCACTCTGAGTTTGAACCCATGCCTCCCTTCATGACCTAAGCCAATCAGAGTAATTCCATCTCCTTTGTCACAGCAACAAGAATGGTCCAAGAGATTCTCAGGACTTTGGAAGGAAGGTACATGCTCTATTTCTTTCCCTAAAAGCATCCAAAGAAACCTGAAGACTCAATTTCTGTTGGCAGCCATCATGCAGCCATGAAGGGAAGTCAACGTGAGCACAGACTGGAAGTGCAAGCATAGAGAAATAGAGCCAGAGCCTAGATACCTGAATCCCATAGGATTTTTAAATTATGTGAGTCCAAAAGTCTCCCTTATTGTTCACATCAGATTGAATTGGGCCTTTCTACAACTAGCAAGTTTGTTAACTGATGTGAATTCACCAAAGTTGCAGGATACAAGATCAACACACAAAAATCAGGAAGTCTGCTAACAAGAAGTGAACAGTCTGAAAATCAAATCATGTTAAGAGAATGAGAAGACAAGCCACAGACTGGGAGAAAAAAATTCCCAAAGTCATGCCTAATAAAGGACCGTTAGTCCCAAATATACAAAGAGCTCTTTTGTTATGATTATTAACACATATTAATTGTAAAAATTAATACTCACTGTGACATTTGCATACATGCATATATTGTGTGTTGATTATGTCCACCTTCCCTTCTGCCCTCTCTTTCCCTCCTCTCTCTCCTGTCTCCCCATGTCCTGCTTCTCCCTGTTTTAAAGTCCTTCTACTTTCAGATCTTGATTTCAGTTTCCACAAATGAGAGAAAACACACAATACTTGTCTTTCTATGTCTGACTTATTTTACTTAACTTGATGTTCTCCAGTTTCATTCATTTTCCCACATAGGACATGATTTCCTTCTTCTTTATGGCTGAATAATGCTCCACTGTGCAGAAACACCATAGTTGTAGTTGGACACAATTTCATTTATTTTTATGTGGTGCTGAAGATTAAACCCAGGGCCCAGCATGTGCTAGGCCAGTGCTCCACCACTGAGCCACAACCCCAGCCCCCTCACCAGTATTTCTTTATAATAACCATTCTGACTGGAGTGAGATGGAATCCCAGTGTAGTTTTGATTTGTATTCCCCTGTTGGTCAAAGATGTGGAACATTTTTTTAAAAATTAATTACTGGCCATTTGTACTTTTTCTTTTGAGAAGGGTGTGCTCATATCATTTGCCCATTTTTTTTTGACTGGATTACTTGTTCTTTTGTTGTTGAAGTTTTCTGGGATCTTTATATAACCTGGATATTAATCCTCTGTTAGATGAATAGCTGGCAAAGTATTTTTTCCTCACTCTGTAGGTTGTCTCTTCACTATTGATGGTTTCCTTTGCGGTGCAGGGCTTTTTAATTTGATGTAATCATATTTGTCAATTCTTGCTTTTGTTTCCTGAGTTATTAGAGTCCTATTCAGAAAACTGTTGCCTGGGCCAATAACTTGGAGTGATTTTCCTGTGTTTTCTTCTGGTAGTATCAAAGTTTCGGGTCTTACATTAAGGTCTTTGAACCATTTTGAGTTGATTCTTGGACAGGGTGAGAGATAGGGGTCGAGTTTCTATCTTCTCTCTATGGATTTCCAGTTTTCTCACCACCATTTGTTGAAGAGGCTGTCTTTTCCTCAATGGCACCTCTGTTGAAAATCAGTTGGCTGTTGATGTGTGGGTTGACTTCAAAGTTCTCTCTTCTATTCAATCATTCTATGTGTCTGTTTTTATGCTAGTATCATGCTGATTAGGCAGCTTTTCATTGCTTGTGACCAAAATACCTGAAAAGAGCAATTTAGAGGAGGAAAAGTTTATTTGGGGCTCTTGGTCTGAGAGGTCTCAGTCCATGATCAACTGGCTCCAAGGCAGAAACATCATGGCAGAAGGGCGTAGCAAAGGAAGGCTATCAACTTGTGTCAGCCAAGAAGCAGAGAGAGTGAGAGGGGCAGGGAAAGGCAAATTCTTCCAGAGCACGCCCCAGGGAACTACTGTCTCCCACCAGTCTTCACCTCAAAGTCGTCCATGCAGCTATCAATGCATTAGTCCATCAAATGGATTAATCCACCAATATAATCAGGGCTCTTACAATCTGATCATTGCCTAAAAGCCCCACCTCTGAACCTTGCTGCATTTGGGACCATGCTTTCAACACATAAGCTTTTGGAGAAACATTCCAAACAGAAACTATAACAATGGCTATATTATATTTTGAAATCTAGTATTGTCATGCTTTTGTCATTGTTCATTTTGCTCAGGATTGTTTTAGCCTTTCAGGGTCTTCTGTGTGTCCATATGAACTTTAGATATTCTTCTAGTTCTGTAAAGAATGTCAGTGTAATTCTGGTGGGAATTGAATCTGTAGACAGCTTTAGGTAGTATGATTATTGTAATATTAATTCTCCCAATCCAAGAACATGGGAAATCCTTCCATTTTCTGATGTCTTCTTCAACTTCTTTCTTCAATATTTTGTGAGTTTTATCACAGAAGTATTTCACCTCTGTAGTTGTTAGGTTTGTTTCTAGATATTTTATGAGGCTATTGTGAATGAGATTTCTTTCCCAGCAAGTTCATTATGGGTATGTTGATTTTTTGTAAACTGTCAGTTTACTGAATTTGTTTATCATTCCTAAGAGTCTTTTGTGGAGTCTTTAGGGTTTTCTAAGAATAGAATCATATGACCAGCAAACAGGAATAATTTGATGTCTTTCTTTCTTATTTGTAAGTCTTTTATTTCTTTTTCTTGCCTGATTGCTCTGGCAACACTTTCTAGTACTGTATTGAATAAGAGTGGTGACAGTAGCCACCTTTGTCTTGTTACTGATCTTAGAGGAAATGCTTTCATTCTTTTTTCCATTCAGTACAGTGTTGACTATTACTTCGTTATATATAGCCTTTATTGTATGAGGGTATGCTCCTTCTGCACCTAATTTACTCAGTACTTTTGTTATGTAACAATGTTAAATTTTACCAAAGGCTTTTTCTGCATCTGCTGAGATGATTGTGATTTTGACCCTAATTCTATTTATGTGCTGGGTGTATTCATTGATTTTCACATGTTCTGCCATCCTGGCATCCGTGGTGTGTGATCCTTTCAATGTACTCTTGAATTTGATTTTCAGGTATTTCACTGAGGATTTTTGCATCTGTGTTCTTAGGGATATTTGTCCACAGTTTTCTTTTTTGTTGTTGTTGTGTCCTTGCCTGCTTTTGAAAACAGGATAATATTGGATTTTTTTTTAAGAAATTTTGTGTTTTTTAAAAAATTGTTCTTTTTAGTTACACATGACAGTAGAATGTATTTTGACATGTTATACATACATGGAGTATCACTTCCCATTCTTCTAGTTATACATGATGTGGAATTACATCGATCATGTATTCATATATGAACATAGAAAGTTCTGTCCAATTCATTCTACTGTCTTTCCCAGTATCATTCCCCACCCTTCCCCTTATTCCTCTTTGTCTAATCCAATGAACTTCTATTCTTCTCTCTCCCCCACTTATATGGGATACCTATGGAAAATAATCAGGTGAAAAGATGCTCACCACCACACGAATTATGAAATTGCAAATTAAAACTATAATGAACCGCCATTACACATGTATTAAAATAGCCCAAATCACAAACTGACACTCCCTATTACTGTCAAGGACGTGGAACAACTGCTGGTGGGTATGTGGAATGCAACAACTTTGGATGACTGGCACTTTCTTACAAAATGAAACATCTTACCATGGGACCCAGAAATCACACTTCAAATTGGTTGAAAACTTATGTCCATATAGAGACCTGCACATGGGATGTTTACATATCCATTACTCAGAATTTCCAAAACTTGGAAGCAACAAAGATGTCCTTCAGGCATGGGATATTATTCAGTGCTAAACAGAAGAGAGCTATCAAGCCAGGAAGAGACATGGAGTGAACTTCAATGTACATTACTATGAAAAGGAAGCCAACCTGAATTCAAAGGCTACATACTGTGTGATTCCAACTACACGACATTCTGGAAAAAACAAAACTGTCCAGAAAGTCAAACCATTGCTGGTTTTCTAGGGATTGGAGGAAAAGGAGTGATGAAGGATTTTTAGGGCAGTGAAACTATTCTGTGTGATACTATAATAGTAGATGTGTGTGATTATATATTTGTTAAAATCCATAATATAGCTGGGTGTAGTGGTGCACACTTGTAAGGCAGCAGCTGGGGAGGCTGAGGCAGGAGGATTGTGACTTCAAGCCAGCTTCAGCAACTCAGTGAGACCCTGTCTCTAAATAAAATATAAGAAAGGGCTGGGGATGTGGCTCAGGGTTAAGCACCTCTGGGTTCAATCCCTGGTAACAAAAGATAAAAATAAAAAAAATAAAAAATCACTTCCATTTATAATAGCATCTAATGTAATAAAATACTTAGATATAACCAAGGAGGTGTAAGAACTATACACTAATAATTACAAAATACTGCTGAAAGAGATTCAAGATGATGTAAATAAATGGAAAGCCATCTGTCTTAGTCCATTTGTGCTACTATAACAAAATACCATAGGTAGATCATTTATAAAGCAAAGAAATGTATTTTCTCACGGCTCTGGAGGCTGAGAAGTCCAAGATAAAAGGCAGACGCAGGTTCTGTTGTCTGATGAGGCCCACATCCTCCATAGGGGAGGAACACCACCACATCCTCATGTGGCAGAAGAGTGGAAGATAGTGAACCTCGATCTTCCTGTAAGGGACCCCAAATAGCCAAAACCATCATGAAAAAAGAAGAAAGTTAGAGGACTCGTGCTTCCTGATTTCAAAACTTACTATGAAGATACAGCAGTCAAAAGGGTGCATTGCTGGTATAAAGATAGACCTATGGATAAATAGAATAGAATAAGGAGTCCAGAACTTAACCTTCTCATCTGCAGTCAATTGCTTTTGACAAGGGTGCTAAGATCATTCAGTGGGGAAAGAACACTCCTCTTAACAACTGATGCTGAGACAACTGAACATCCATGTTGAAAACGATGGAGTGAACTCCTACCTCACACCATACACATAACAACCTCAAAATGAATAAAACCCTGAAATCTAAGAGTTGAAACTATTAAACTCTTAGAAGAAAACAGGGATAAATCTTCATGACTGTGGTTTCGGTGCTGCATTCTTATATCTGATACCAACAGCACAGGCAAGAAAAGAAAAAATAGATAGGTGGAATTCATCAAAATTAAGAGCTTTCGCTGAGTGTGGTGGCACATGCCTGTAATCCCAGCATTTTGGGAGGCTGAGGCAGGAGGATGGCAAGTTTAAGGCCAGCCTCAGCAACTTAGCAAAGCCCTCAGCAACTTAGTGAGACTCTGTCTCTAAATTATATATATATATATATATATATATATATATATATATATATATATGGGCTAGAGATGTGTCTCAGTGGTTAAGCACCCCTGGGTTCAATCCCTGATACCAAAAAAAAAAAAAAAAGAAATTCTGTGTGTCAAAGAGTGTTATCAATGAAATGCAAAGATGAAAAGGGGAAACATTTGCAATCATATATCTGACAAGGATCTACAATATATAAAGAACTTTTACAACCTAACAACTAAGATGAACAACTCAGCTAAAAATTGGGCAAAAGGGCTGGGATTGTGACTCAGCAGTAGAGTGCTCACCTAGCATGTGTGAGGCCCTGGGTTTGATCCTCAGCACCACATAAAACTAAATAAAATAAAGATATTGAGTCCACCTACATCTAAAAGAAAAGTATTTTTTTTTTAAATTGGGCAAAAGAGTTGGACCAACATTTCTCCAAAGAAGATGTACCAATGGCCAAGAAAGTCATGAAAAGATGTTCACCATAATTACTCACTAGGGGAGTACAAATCAAAACCACAATTATATACCACTTCATATTCACTAGGATGGCTATAATTTTTTAAGGGAAACTAACACGTGTTGATGAGGATGTGGAGAAATTGGAACCCACATATATCACTGGTGAGAATATAAAATCATGCAGCTGCTGTGGAAAACAGTTTGGCAGTTCCTCAAGGAGCTGAACATAGAATTACTATATGACTCAGTTATTCCACTCCTAGGCATGTCCCTAAAAGCACTGAGAACAGCTATTCAAACAAATATTTGTACATGAACATTCACTGTAGCAGTCTTCACCATAGGCAAGAGGTGGAAACTAAACCAAATGCCCATCCAGACATGAATGGATGAACAAAGTACAGTATATCCATAATGGATTATCATTCAGCCGTAAAACAGAATGAAACTCTGACACATACTACAACACGGATAAGCCTTGGCAATGTGCGAAGTGGAGGGAGGTAGGCATCAGAGAACCCATATTATCTGATTCCATTCCCATGAACTATTCGGAATGGGTAGACTCGATAAACAGATTAGTGATTGACAGGGACTTGGAGATTGGATATGGACGGACTCATCAATGGATACTGGGGTTTCCTTTGGAGGCAATGAAAATGTTTTGGAACCAGCCAAAGGGGATGGCCTCAGCACACTGTGAATATTCTGAATTGTAGCCTTTTAAGTGGTTCCTTTGATATTGTCTGAATTTGACCTCAGCAAAAGAAAACGTGCTGGAAATGAATGAATGTTCGTCTTTGAAAAGAGCTGCTATGGAAATGAGCAAGTCCTGGGTCATCTACACCCACATTTCAAGGCACAGTCTTTGCTTTGCTTTGCTGACTCCTTATCTTGGCTGTTTGTCATCTAACTTTCCCTGGAAGGCAGAAGGCTGGAGAGCCGTTATTCAACAGGTCTGGGGCACCCACTCCCCGAGTGTCTTAAGGAATTATTGTCATTGTTCAAAAATATTTTACAAACTCAGTCTTTGAAAAAAGATTTTCTTAAGAACCTCATTATTATGTCCCTTGCCCTAATCCCACATCAGATTATTAACAAAGGCTTTGTACACTGAGTCTCTCTGGGCACTTGGCCATCTTCCCAGCAGGACTGTGCTGATTGTCGCTATGCTAATCCACCAACCTGCTAAACCTCACTAAATCCAAAGAAAAGATTTCTGGGGAGAGCCACTTAAAGAGCTTGGTTACACAACTCTCAGCAGGGTCTTTCTCAGAATGTGCTGGGTGAGATCATCAATATTTAAAACTGAACTGCCCACATTAAAACAGGCGAACAGCAGCATCGACAGCTCAGCTTGGCCTCTGCTCACACTCCTCATTTTGATCACGTGACAGATGTGATACTGGCTTGCCCCCCAGTCACGCTAGGGCCTGAATGTTTAATCTAGGCAGTGGGCAAAAGAGGCAAAAAGTGGGCAAAGAAAACTGAATATCTACATACAAAGGAATAAAGTCCGATCCCTACCTCACACCATATCCAGGCCTTCCCGCAGGCCCTCGCCACCACCACCAAAGTGGACTGTCTGGTTTGGTCTCCTGCCAAGCCATGTAGGCCCTTCTACAAACTCTGCATGCATTTTCACACCACCTGGCCTTTACTCTTTCTCTTCTCTCTGCTAGAGTGCCATCCCCAAGTTCAAGGTCAAGTTAAAATTTTTACCTCTTTTTCCATGACTCTGATTCAGATTTCCTTGTCAGAAATCCTTGCTCCTTCCTCAGGACCCATATGGCATTTTTATTTTAGGTTTGGCTTTGCTGTCTAGCTATGGTTGGTCCTCCATTTTCTGGGCCAGCCCTGTTTAACAATGTTGTCACCTTGTCTCTGTAATTCATGGAGATGTGTTAGAAACTCTAGTATTTCAACATCAGAACTACATCTCTCAGATTACTTCTCAGAATTGAAAATGTATTTAGGCCACGTGTCCCCAGTTTGGGCTTGTGAAGTGTGATCATTGCAATTAGGCCACTTATTGCATTCTGCTTTGATCATAATTGTAGAATTTTTTCCTCCCGTCTGTAGATTGTGAGCTTCTTAGGGATAGAGACTCTATTTATTAGGGTTAGGTTTGGCAGGGAGCAAGATACTCAAAATTGCAATGGCTTAAATGTAATAGAGGTTTCTTTCTCGTGTGTAAAAGCCGAGAGATAGGAAGTTCACCATGGGAGTAGCTATTGTTCTAAGAAGACCTCAGGGACCCAGGCTCCTTCCAACCTATGATGCTACATCTGTAGATTTGATGAAGTGAAGGCCATGTCCTCATGTTCCATTATGGTAGCCCAAGCTCCATTTATCACATCTACATTCCAGGCAGCAAGAGATGAAAAATGACTGAATATCAGCTACCTCTCTCTCTCTTTTTTTTTTATAAACTGTATTCTTTATACCTTTATTTTATTCATTTATTTTTATGTGGTGCTGAAGATTGAACCCAAGGCCTCGCACATGCTAGGCGAGCGCTCTACCCCTGAGCCACAACCCCAGCCCCAATCAGCTATCTCTTAGGGAAAGTTCTTGGAAGGGACCACATGACACTTCTGTTTATATTCCAATACCCTGAATTTGATCACATGGTCACAACTACCTGCAAAGGATGCTGGGAAACATAGTCTGTCTTCTAAGGTGACCATGTACTCAGCTTAAAATCAGTTTTTTTACTATGTTAGAGCGGAAGAGAGTATACTGGGGGAAAGTCTCTGTCATACATGGTCTTATGCATCTCAACATTTTAAACAACTCCAGCAGAGTGCGAGACACACAGTCTCGGTGAACAAGAAGGAGGATAGCGTTGTGGATGACAGCACAGGTTCTAGAACCATCTGCCTGTACTTGAATGTCAGCTCCGCCATTTAACTAGCTGGGTGATCTTGAGCAAGTCACTTAACCTCTCTGTGGCACAATTTCCATATCTCAAACGTGAAGAATAGCAGCTCTGGGGGACAGGAGACTACAGTGGGAGAGAAAGGGAGACCCAGCTGACGCTTGGCCAGTCCACTTCTAGTGTCAGTAAGGAGGCCATGATAGATAGGGAGGGAGGCCATGATAGGGAGGGAGGCCGTGATAGGGAGGGAGGCCGTGATAGGGAGGGAGGCCGTGATAGGGGAGGGACGCATGTTGGCTGTCCCAGTGGCAGCCCAGCCCCCAGGTGCCTGCAGATGTGAGAGTAACCCCAGCCAAGACCAGGAAGGACAGACCTGCCCAGTCAACTCACAGAATAAAGAGAAGCAATGGCTCTTGGCTTCGAGTCATTAAGTTTGGGGGTGAGTCGTAGAGCAGCAGCAGAGGGCACCCAGGTTCAAGCTTATTCTGCTCTCAGAACCAGCACCTTCCCATGTCTATTTTCTGCCTCCACTTCCCGCAGGACGAGGGTGGCCAGTTCTTGTCCCTGACTCTTGGGAAAACAGAAGCAAACACTGTGCCCTTTATTTCCTCTCCCTAATAAAAAAAGGGGCACCAATATTTGCTGCCTGGTGACCCTTCCGAATTTTTCCGAGGCCAGGTGAGATGAAGTTCAAGTGCAAGATGCCTAAGTCTGAAAATCCAGCCTCAGAATACTTTTGGTTTTTGTATTTTGTTGTTGTTGTTTTGTTTGTACTGGGGGATTGAACCCAGGGGTGCTTAGCCACTGAGTCCCATCCCCAGCCCTATTTTGTATTTTATTTAGAGACAGGGTCTCACTGAGTTGCTTAGGGCCTTGCTAAGTTGCTGAGGCTGGCTTTGAACTCATGATCCTCCTGCCTCAGCCTCCTGAGCCTCTGGGATTACAGGCATGTGCCACCATGCCTGGCTGCAAAATGCATTTGGAATTCCAGTTTGTACCATTTTCTGGCCTGTTGTACATGACCATATTTATTAAAATAAAATCTATTAAGCCAGATCATTTTAATTGGGAACTGGACCAGTTGACCAGAGTCATCAGAGCCCATGATGAGAGCCAAGGATCTTTTGTGGGAAGCATGTCACTTGATTCCACTATGAGAAAAGGCTCCCCTAACCAAACCAACATTCTAAATATAATCCCAGCAGAATGAAGATGTTTTGACAGTATGCAAGGAAGACCACTAATTACAAATGAGTTTCAGCTGGTCAGCAGGATGGGCTCCTAAACTGAAGACAACATCCAAACAGAAAACTGAAAATGAGTTACGTTCACAAATCCAAATATTTCAATGTTGAATATCCAAATTTCTACTGCTAACACATTCTCATGATTTTCAGGAAATCCACAATGCTGTGTCATGTGTTGACAGAGCACTTCAAAACATGGCTCCCCAGTTCTCTGCTATTCCTCCAATCAGGAACTGGGGTGCACACCTGTCATCCCAGCAGCTCAGGAGGCTGAGGCAGGAGGATCGCCAGTTCAAAGTCAGCCTCAGCAACTTAGAGAGGCCCTAAGCAATTCAGTGAGACCTTGTCTCTAGATAAAATACAAAATAGGGCTGGGGATGGGGCTCAGTGGTTGAGTGCAAAAACCCAACCAAAAAATAATGACAAGGACTTAAGTGAGCTGTGGCAGCAGGTACCTATAGTCCTAGCTATTCAGGAGTCGGAAGCAGGAGACGAGCCCAGAGTCAGCCTGGGCAATAAAGGGCGATCTTGTTAAGGAATAAAAAGGGGGGAATCTCATGATAATAGAAGGGAGGACAGTAGAGCAAAGGAAGGGGATCAGGAGGGAGGGAAGAGGGATGGGAAAAGGGAGGAATGAAAGAATGAAATTGACCAAATTATGCTATGTGCATGCATGAATATATCACAACGAATTCCACTTACATGTATAATTATAATGCACCAATTAAAATAACAATAAATAAACAGAACGAAGAGCAGTAGAGAACGGTGTTGGGGGAGGGAAGGAGAGAGGGGAAGAGAAAACACTGGTAATTGAAATGCAGCAAATTATGATATATGCATTTATGAATATGTCAAAATGAGCCACACTATTATGCATAACTATAATGCACTAATAAAAACATACAATTTTAAAAACATAAGTGGGATTTCCTAGGTGTATTTCCCATTTTTAAAAGGAGAAAAAATCAAGTAGGAAAAAAATTGGGGTCTGCGTCCGCTCTGCTTGAATCTGAGTGGGCTCATGACTGCTTCAACCCACACAGTCTGGTCTGTGAGAGACCCTGTGACTGCCAAGGTTGGCTCTCAAAGGGTCAAGTGGCTTCCACCTGGTTCTCTTAGAAAAACTACTATGGAGAAGCCATTCACCCAGAAGAAGTCCAATCAAAGCGGGGTGTGGTGATGCACGCCTGTCATCTCAGACGCATGGGAGGCTGAGGCAGGAGGATCGCAAGTTTGAGGCCAGCCTCAGCAACTTAGTGAGGCCCTAAGCAACTCAGTGAGACCCTGTCTCTAAATCAAATACAAAATAGGGCTGGGGATATGGCTCAGTGGTTGAGTGCCCCTGAGTTCAATCCCTGGTTACCAAAAAAATAAAAGGCCAATCATCCTAAAATTGGTATTCTGGCTGGGTGCATGCAGACACATGAACGAAGCCACCTGGGACCCTCCAGGCCCAGGGCACATGACATCGGGTGGTCTCAGTAGATGTCCCAGCTGAGCCCTGCTCAAACTCCTGATCTCCAGATCCTTGCATAAGATAAAATGGGTGTGGGTTTGTGCCCAATAAGTCTGGGGTGGCTTGTTAGGCGGCAGTAGCGGTTGGAAAGTGTCTGGGATGAAATCCGAGAGACTTGCTGAGTGCAGTTTTTGGTGGTTGATTTTAGTACCAAGGATTGAACCCAGGGGCGCTTAACCACTGAGCCCCAGTGGTTAATCCCCAGTCCTTTTTAATATTTTATTTGGAGACAGGGTCTGGCTGAGTTCCTTACAGCCTTGCTAAATTGCTGAGGCTGGCCTTGAACTTGCGATCCTCCTGCCTCAGCCTCCCAAGCTGCTGGGATGACAGGCATGGGTCATCGCGCCCGGCTTGGTTCAGTGGCTTTCCACCTGACAGAAGCTAGCTTCAGGCAAAGCCCCAAGATGGGTCCTTAGCCCTTCCCTGTCCCTCCTGGGATGGTAAGGGCAGGCTAGCCCAGTCAAGTGAGCCCATGGGCACTCAGACTCCGGTTGGAACCCTTGCTCTGCCCTGTCCCTGCGACTGTGCCCTTGCAGCAGTTAAACCTCAGTCCCTGGAGTGGGGACCGTGCCACATCCTTCCTGGCTTCAATGCACTGACCCCGCGGAGCGCAAATGCACGGTAGGTGCTCTGTCAGATGGAATTCCACGTAGTGCCAGGGTCACCTGGCCTGATTTCCAATGCATTTCAAATATTCATGAGTCCCCTCTTCGGGCCAGCAAACATGCCACTTGGCTTTCTCCCCGATGGCCCCCATTCAAGTGGCAGAATTAGAGTGGAGGCTGCGACAGCTATTGAATGAGATCGGGTCATGGACTTCATCCTGTCTCCTTGCGGCCCGCAGCCCCCTCGCCAGGCTTTTGGAAAGTCGCCTCCTGGAGCCTTAATGACCATCCGCGGTGGCCAGCCCCGGGGCCACGGGTGGCTCCCGGTCCAGCAAACACAGATCTTGCCAAGGCTGAGTCCCTGGCCCTGGGTGAGCTGCGGGCAGCGCTTTGGTCTCCTTCCCCCAACAACTATAATCAGCAAGGTTGTTAAAGGAATAGATTTTTTTTTTTTTAAGGCAACTTCAGAATTGGCTGAAGCAGCGGAATAATTTACTGTGATATTAGTTTCCTTCCCCTAATCCCCCATCCCGTCCCCACCCCCACCCCCAGGAAAAAAAAAAAGAAAAAAAAAAAAAACCTCCACTCGCAGAGGCTACAAAGGACCTTGTTGCTTAGCAACAGGAGTGAAGCTAATCAACACAGCTCTGAATATTAATATTTTTCCAAAACACGACTTATCCTGAAATTGTGCGGCAAATGTGAGGCCTTCCTTTCAATATAAACAGTCATTTTTTAAAAAAAACATCTATAATTAATTTCGTGATGTGTGCTCATTTCCTTCCCTGGTGGATTAGCCTTGTTAAATAATAACAGTAACACCGGCAACACTAATACCGCGTGGCCTTTGTCCAAGACATTTATTCAGCATTTTGTAATTCTGTCAGCCTTGGGAAGTCGTGGTGACGGTGGCTGGGGCCCATATTTAAGCTTATTCGGGAACTGGAGAAATGAATGTGTAGAGGGTAAGTGAATGTATAGGCTTTTGGATGCCTAATCCAAGGACCTTTTCCCCAAACCACATAGTTTTCCTCTTATTCTTTGATCTGCCTGGAACATATGATGGAATCACTCTGAACCTCAGTTTCTTCTTCTATGATGGAGGGATGGTGTAGAGGTTGGACTGGATTAGTCCTAATGTCCCTCTAGCTCTAATATTTCCAACCGAGTCCAGGAGATGTTCTGGATGAATCCACAGACCCTCTGTGGTTTAGAGAGTCTCTCGGCTTCATCCTTCAAGGTGAGCATGGCAGGAAAAGTAAGGAAGGGAAGGAACAGAGATGTGGCCCATGAGTCTTGCTGAAAAGGCCAAGCAGAGGGCCAGGGTGTAGCTTGGGGGAGGGCGCTTGCTTACCATGTGCGAGACCCTGGGTTTGGTAGGAAGAGCAGAGGAGAGCCTGGAGGTGACAGAGGTTATGACCTCACAGAGGTGGCATCTGGGCATTTCCAAAGACCTAGCTGGGCTGTCTTACTGTCCTCTGAGCCAGGATCCCCTGTTCAAGCCATAGTTAAAAGGGGGGGGGGGGTTCTTGGGAGCAGACATCCCTTTGGATTTAGTCAGGTTTGGTTCTGTGGGCCAGGGTGGATGTGACCCCTCAGATTTCTCCAGAATCTTGAGTTACTTGTGAATGAAGGATTCCCAACTCAAAATGCTGCCGACTCCAAATAGATTCCTGTTGACTCTTCTTATACATGAAGTTCATGTGAGCTTTTGCACAAACTTGGTTATCAGGCAGGTGCCTCCCTCTCAAAATGGATGTGGGCTGGGGTTGCCCTGGGACACACGCTCAACCCTGAACCAGCCCTGTGGCCCAGAGCACAGAGCATTCTATTGGCCATTCGTGGCTCAGAAGCCCTTGCATAAAGGGTGCCAGAGAAAATGAGGAATATCTGGCTGCACCTCTGACACTATTTGTTAATATTTGGGTCTGAAATGTTCCCAGAAGGCTCATGTGTTGAAGGCTTGGTCCCCAGTCTATGGCACTGATAGAAGGTGGCAGAACCTTTAGAAGGCAGGGCCTTGTGGAAGGAAGGGGATGCTGGGACCCTGGCTCCTTTCTTTGTTTCTCTTTGCTTCTCAGCAGCCATGAGGTGATTGGCTTCACTCTGCCTCACGCTCCCCCTCCCCCATGATGCTATATCTCAGCACAGGCCCAAAGGGATGAGGCCAAGTGACCGTGGACTGAACTATCTAAGACCATGAGCCAAAATAAACCTTTTGTCTTCTTAAGCTGATTTTCTCAGGTATTTTGTCACAGGAATGGACAGCGACTCACACCCTATCTCCATATGCCAATTGTTCCAGAAGCTTCTGAGCTGCTAGTAAAGGCAGATGAACACCACCGTTGGTCAGGCATGGGGACACTATTTTCCTTACCTTCCAAATAAACTAGTTTGACACTCAGTCCCTGGACTCCAAATCTGCCTCTGGGAGAAGGAAACCAAAGCAAGAAAACTAACTGCCTCGAGGCCTAGAAATCACTGTTTGATTCTAAATCTTCCCCAACTGGCTCTTCATTGCAGAATCCAACTAGCACAGCAGTAATGCTGCAACCAAGAGAAACCCCAAGTTCTGCTGTCCCTAAGGAAGAGAGAGCCAGACATTTGCAATGAGAAGTGAGCCTCAACTTCACCCGTGGCCTAGTCCAACTTCTTCATGGAAATTCTATTTCCTGATCTGAAAATGGAGGTTCCAAATCACATAGATCTCCTGGGGTCATGTGGGACAAGGTGAGGGGACAAGGCTTGAGAACCAAAAAGACTGTGACACACCAGTGCCCTCCCCCACCCTGCCACCCCATCAACACCATTTTCTTCCTGTGTTATACATTTTGACTTTTCTTTACCTCATTTTACCTCACCACCCTCCCCCCATCACCTTATGTCACCCGTGGTGTTTTAATTACTAAGCACGTTGCAAAAGATCAGCACTCTGGGCCCGTTAGCATGATGAATGAACAATTAAAACTACCTAAGCAATGATGCCAATTCCAAATTTTCCACGTTCAGCCCTGGCAGCGTGTTCAGTGGTCAGCTCCTCAGCTAGAGGGCTGGGCCCTCCTGAGGGCCAGGGGAACCCTCTCACAACCTCCACCCTCAGGTAATCATGGGCCCCCAAAACCTCACATGCTCTGTTTAAAGCAGCAGAGGAAACTTCTCTAGGGTCACTCGATCCTATTGAAAGGATAGCCCTGACCCTTTAAGAACAACACCATTTAAAAAAATTCTAGCCCCGTAGGCTAAACTGTCTAGCAGTTTAAACTACAAGCAAGCGAGGGACAGAGTCTGTCCTAACAAGGTTTTATTGGGAAGTCTTTTCACAAGAGCGACAATAAAGTGTAATGAATGCTGAACTCCAAAAAATGCTTTCATTCCAGGTTCATATGCGTTTAAAATGTAAGGAAGGGATAGCCCTATTTTTAAGATTTCAGGTGTCAAGATTCCTGGGACAAGCTGGGCCCAGGGGTGCATGCCTGTAATCCCAGCAGTTTGGGAGGCTGAGGCAGGAGGATCATGAGTTCAAAGCCAGCCTCAGCAACTTAGCGAGGCCCTAAGCAACTCAGTGAGACTCTGTCTCTAAATAAAATACAAAATAGGGCTGGGGATGGGGCTCAGTGGTCAAGTGCCCCTGAGTTCAATCCCCAATACCCCAATAAATAAATAAATAAACTGTTAAGGATGTCTTTTATGCCTAAGCTCTCTTTGGATTTCCTGGAATGGCCTCAACAAAAATTTGCTCCTTGAATCGCAAGTTCAAAGCCAGCCTCAGCAATAGTGAGGCACTAAGCATCTCAGTGAGACCCTTTCTCTAAATAAAATACAAAATAGGGCTGGGGATGGGGCTCAGTGGTTAAGCGCCCCTGAGTTCAATTCCTGATATCAAAGAAATAAATAAAATTCCTGGACAGGTGGAAGTAGGCATGGGCATTTGCTCCATTGCCCCATTACTGAATAAGGGAAATCAATAAGGGGAAGCAGCTGCTGGGCCAGAGAAAGGAGATTTCGGGTGTGAAAGTTTTCAAATAGTCACTTCCCAGCGCAGCCGTCCCTTGATATATGCCATATTGAAGGAAAATTTTCTAAATAAAATGCAAACCTAGGCCAACCATCTTCCACTTAGAACTGACCTCCTGTGGGTTTCCCCTAACGCTCTGCAGAGGCCTCACCCCTTAGCCAGCAGGACTTTGGCTCAACCTGGAAACGGAGGCCCCTCCCACACTTGCAGAATCTGACTGCTTCTGGCACAGGTGAGCAGAGAGAAAACCATCTGATCTGTTTATAAGGGAGTACAAATGCCCTGAGTAGCACTTAGCTGAGGACAGGTGTGGCTTTGATCGCATTCTCCCAGCAGACCCTGAGACAAATTCAAGCGTGAGTACAGTGGTCCCTTGGCATCCATGTGAAACCGGCTCCAGTAACCTCCCCTCACCCTTGTGGACCCCAAAATCCCTCGTATAAAATGGTATAGTGTTTGCATCTAACCTTGTTGTGGTTGGGATATGAGGTGTCCCCTGAAAAGCTTCTGTGTTGATGCACAAATGTTCAGAGGCAAAATGATCAGATTATGAGAGCTGTCACCTAATCGATGCATTAATCCACTTGATGGTTTAATCATTTGAATGGCTTCGTGGGTGAGAACTGTAGGCAGGTGAGGTGTGGCTGGAGGAAGTAGGCCAGGGCATGCCCTTGGGGAATATATTTTATCCCTGACTCTCTCTCTCTCTCTCTCTCTCTCTCTCTCTCTCTCTCTCTCTCTCTCTCTCCTTCCATGCACTGAGCAGCTGTCCTCCACCGCACCCTTCTGCCAATGCTATGGAGTTGCCTGATCATAGACTCAACCTCTAAAAACATGAGCCTGAGTAACTTTACCTTCTGTAAATTGTTCTTGGCAGCCACAAAAAGCTGACTAACACAAACCTACATGCATTGTCTTTTGTGTGTGTCCCAGTGCCGGGAATCGAACCCTTGGCCTCGTCCGTCGTACATGCCAGGCAAGTGCTCTACCAACTGAGCTACGTCCCTAACCCCTCCTATCTACTTTAAATCATCTCTAGATGATGTATAATATCTAATATGATGTAAATGCTATGTAAATGATTGTTATCCTGTATTATTTAGGGGAAAAAACCTGTACATGTTCAGTACAGATGAAATTATTTTTCCAAATATTTTCAATCCATATTTGGTTGAATCCCTGGATGCAGAACCAGTGGATATGAAGAGCCAACAGCAGTTTACTCAGGAGACAAAGTGATTCTGGAAAGGGACCTTCACCAACACAAGGTCATTTAATATCAGTGATTCATGTATATGGGCAATTGGGGCTCGGTTCCACTGCGAGATCTCTGGGACCCAGAGGGGCAGCCTCAGAGCTACCCGAGAAAGGTGCAAGGCCACACATCAGCTTGTGGATGGCAAGTTACTAGCTTAACTGCCCAAACCTGGGGACAGAGATGGTCCTTGGACCAAACCTAAAAACAAACAAACAAAAAACTTAGGCAAAGAAATGTTCACAGGACTCAGCCTTTGAACACTCTGTGCTATCCACTAGGCAGCCACTAGCACCTAGGGCTATTGTTGAGAGCCACAGCGAGTCAGAATGGCCCCTAGCATTTTTCCAGAAGTAAAGATTGAGAGGCGAGCCATTAAGATGATGCTGGATTGATTCAATTGTATATTAGACCTTTACTGTCCGGTATAGGGCGGCTCTTGCTGCCTGCCCCCCCCCCATAACATTTCAATTAAAATTCAATAGAGCGGGAGAGTAGCTCAGGGTAGAGGGCTTGCTTGGCAAGCACAAGGCCTTGGGTTCCATCCCCAGAATCACAAAAAAATATATATAGTTGGGCATGGCAGCTCAGGAGGCTGAGGCAGGAGGATGTCAAGTTGAAAGCCAGCCTCAGCAACTTGGCAAGACCCTGAGCAATTTAGCAAGACCCTATCCCAAAATAAAAAATAAAAGGGCTGGAGATGTGGTCAGTAGTTAAGTGCCCCTGGGTTCAATCCTGTGTGTGTGTGTGTGTGTGTGTGTGTGTGTGTGTGTATGTGTAATTTTAAAATAGCAAATGTGGCAAAATTTTAGTAGTTGTTGAATGAAGGGTGCTATATTTATTAATCTGTTTTGTGTTACCATAATAAAATCGCACAGATTGAGTAATTTACAAATAATAGAATTTATTTCTGATGGTCTGGAGGCTGGGAAATCCAAGTTCAAGGCATCAGTAGGTTCGGAGTCTCGTGAGGGCCCAGTCTTCACTTCCAAGATGGAGCCTTGAAAACTGCATCCTCCAAGGGAAAGGAATACTGTTCCTCACATGGCGAAGAGCAAGAGAGAACGGGAGGGGACCTAAACTTGCCCTTCTATAATAGCACCCAATTCCACCCATGAGGGGGAAACATATAAATTTTAAGAATTGATTAGTTCAGGATAGAGCACCTCAATAAACTAAAAATAGAAGGAAATTTTCTCAATTTGAAAACATCATCCACAAAAACTTGCAGCTAATATCATGCTTAATCATGAAAGTCTGATTGCTTCCCCCCCTAAGATCAGGAAGTGGATAAAGATGTTTATTCTCATCACTTCAACTCAACATTGTACTGGAGGTCCTAGCCAGTGCAATAAGGCAAGAAAAAGAAATAAAAAGTTAAAAAATTGGAAAGGAAGAAGTAAAACTATCTCAGTCCTCAGATGAGACAATTGTGTTGGCAGAAAATCCAAGGATTTCTACAAAGCACTAGAAGTAATTTAGCAAGGTTACAGACTATGTGATGAATATACAAAAGCCAATTACATTTTTATTTGCAAAGGTGGCAAAAATGTGTGGGAAAAAATTGTTGTACAATAGCATTTTGGAAACCATCAAATATGTAAGAATAAACTGTCTCACATTACCACTGTTCAAGTCACCTCTCATGTAGTACCCCAGTGTTCTCTCAACTTCTGCCTTCGTTCATGCTGCCCCCCTACACACACACACACACACACACACACACACACTGCAAATGTCTTCCCTGCATCTCTCTGTCAGGATAAATCAGGCCTACCTCTAAGTTTGAGGTTGGAAGTCCTTCTTTCTCTGTAATATTGCTTTTTTTATTCTGGCTTCCCAGGACAATCCTTTGGACTCTTCCTAGATTGTAATTCTACAGCATTAACAAGAGTGGAGAGAGTGTGGTCACAGATGGCAAGTCTTTGCCTCAAATTCCCATTCCTCTACTTAATAGCTGTGAATTTAAGCAACTCAAAGCCCCTTAGTTCTATCTTTTTTTGTTAAAAATTATATGTGTGTGTTGCAACATCACAGTGTACCTCATAGATATGTGTGATTATTATGTGTCCATTAAAAGGAAAATTTTAAAACAACAAGAAGAATGCTCATCTCTGTAAGACTGTTTTGAGCCTTGAAGAATGTCATGTGTGGGAAAGAGTGCCTAGCAGGGTAAGTGATTCTCAAAGACTCTGAGTGTTTGTTAATAAGCTTATTGTTATTTGGCTTTTCTTCTCAGCAGGACTCAAAACTTTACAAAGGCAAGACCAGAATTTAGCTCAGAGTCTCATACCCAAAAGGCCTTCTATAAAGGGTTTGCTCATTATCTATGGATGTATCCAAAGGGCCCATGTTAGTCCACCAGAAGGGGAAATATATCCTTGGTAGGTGAAGTGTCAGGGCAATACTCAAATTTCAAATGAGTGGGATGCCATGTCTTAGACTCCACCTAAAGATCTGTTTCCCTATTACCCACAGTACTTCAGGATTCCTTGCTTATATAGAACTAACATTCTCTGTATCTTTGGTTACTTTCTTCATCTTAACCCTTTGGAGGAACCCAGGCAACTGAGGGTAAGCAATGCATCTTATACTTCTTGCTATCTCCCACAGTCCCAGTTCAGTACCTCTCCTCAGTTTGTATCGCTATAAAATGGGTATAAGAATTGTGCCCAGAAGATAGTTGTGAGTATAACACCCATATTGGATTTTCAGATCCTTTGTTCCATGAAAATAATAAATTTTAACATCAGATGCCCAGGGCTGGGAGTGTGGCTCAGTGGTAGAGTACTTTCCTAGCACACGGAGGCCCTGGGTTCAAACCCCAGCACACACAAACACACAAAAGTCAGATGCCCAATAAATACCTGCTGAATATATTTGAATGATGTTGGGCTTCTGGATTCTCATCTGTAAAATAGGGATAAAACTACCCTCTAAGTTTGAGGTTGGAAGCCTGAAGATCACAATTTCAGCTTAAATATGACTATTCATGTAGATAGAGAGCTTAGCCAAGCACCTAGCACTAATAAGCAGTCAGTAAATCTTGGCTATGGAAATGGATGTACTGTGACCCTAATGAAGCTTAAGCTTTAGGTTCCTCACATACCCTGTCCCCTTGCGAGCATGGCTCAGGGGTAGTAGAGTGTTTAGAAACTGTGCAAATCACTGTCTGTTTCCAATTTACTTCTTCATCACACCTCCCATTGGGTCAGATGGTGGAAGAGGAGCTATTTGCAATCTGACTAAGGGGAATTGAAATGAGGATATGGTTATGGTTTGGGGGCCATATAGTGTTCTCCAAAGGCTCCTGTGTTAAAGGCTTGGTCTTGAATGCAGCAGTGTTCAAAGGGGAAACATTAAGGAAGTGATTGAATCATAACCTCATCAGTAAATGAGTCCATTGATGGATTCCTAATTTTTTTTTTTTTTTGGTACTAGGGATTGAACTTAGAGGCACTCAACCCCTGAGCCCCATCCCCAGCCCTATTTTGTATTTTATTTAGAGACAGGGTCTCTCTGAGTTGCTTAGGGCCTCGCCTTTGCTGAGGCTGGATTTGAACTCTCAATCCTCCTTGCCTCAGCCTCCCTAGCCTCTGAGATTACAGGCGTGTGTGGTGATGTTTTGCCTTGCCAATGACCCACAGCAATGGAACCAAGTGATCATGGATGGACTGAAACTTCTGAAACCATGAGCCAAAATAGACCTTTTCTCCTTTAAACTGTTTTTTTTTTCAGGTATTTCGTTACAGCAACAGAAACCTGACAAACAATGAATTTTTGTTTAAGGGTTTGCAGGCCCTTCAATGCAGAGTTGGTGCTAGGCGTCACAAAGAGGAGGGCAGAAACGGCCTTCAGGAATACTGCCGCCCTCCGGGCTGGCTTGCTCACACTTGTGACATGTTCAAACATGCATACTAGAGGTTCTGTCACAGTAGGAATGTACCTGTCCTGAGTAGCTTTTGCAACATAGCAAGCTATCCCAGAATTCAGTGGCTGAAAACAATAGCAATCATGTGTTTTGCTTCCAAATCAGCAAAGGCCAGGGCATGGCAGGGACACTTGTCACTGCTTCACATAACATCAGCTGGAGTGGCCCAAAGGCTGGGGCCCAGAATCCTCTGGAGGCTCCTCGCTCATATCTGGTGGTCCATGGGGGTTATTGGCTGAGATCTTAATTGTTGGCTGGGGCTTCTCCCTGTGGCCTGGGCTTCTTCACAGCATGAGAGGTGGGTTCCCAGGGTGAGCGTCCCAATGGCAAGGTAGAAGCTGTAGTGCCTTATGTGACCTACTTTGGAAGTCACGTAGTGTCACTTGTTGTTGTCACAGACCCACTCAGATAAGGGCACAAAGACAAGGCCCCACTTCTCAATGAGAAGAATATCAATATCCCATTGTAAGAAGAGCATGTGTGATGGGAAATCTGGTTGTGGCCATTGTGGAAAATAGAATCTGCCACAGAGTCCCAGGGCCCTGTACGTAGTGGGGACTAACAAAGCTTGAAATGCACAGGGTCAGAAGCTAGTAGGTGGAAAGTCTTCAAATCATCAGGTGTGGAAAATGTGAGTGACAAATCCCGTTCTCATGGATGCCCAGTCAAGATAGAAATCTGCCTCTGTTAAGAATATACTTGATAACGTAGTATATGCAATTAATAACACACCATACATTTTATTTCTTTTCTGATAGAAGTTGTACAAAATAGGATTCATTGGCATTTGTGTGCTTGTAGGACAAAGAGCTATCAAAGTCCTACAAACACAAGTTGCATCTGTTTGAAAAGCGGTGCGTTCTCTGCACCCCCGTGTTTCTAATGGCATCTTAGCATATCGGACACATCTTGTCCTGATGGAGTCTGGTAGACCCAGAAACAAGTGGTATAGAAACTTGTTATCAAAGCAGTAAAATGGCCTGAGGAAACAGGTGTCCCTGAGGCAAAACTACACAGGCTCATCGGCTCAGCAACGTATGCAGCAGAAGAAGAATTTTATTCTATTATTCAATCATGTACCTTATTCAACTATGCAACTATTTCATTATTCAACTATTCAATGTATGTAACTTAATGTCATGATAATTATGTGTGTGTGTGTGTTGTTGTTGTTGTTGTGGTTTAGATGTGGTGTCCCTTAAAAACTCATGTGTGAGACAATGCAAGAAGGTTCAGAGGAGAAATGATTGGGTTGTGAGAGCCTTAACCAGATCAGTGAATTGATCCCCTGATAGGGATTCACTGGATTGGTAGGGGGTGGCTAGAGGATGTGGGCATTGGGGGTGTATTTTGGGGGTATATATTTTCTATCTGGAGAGTGGAGTGTCTCTCTCTCTGCTTCCTGACCACATGAGCTGCTTTTCTCTACTGCACACTCCTGCCATGATGTCCTGCCTCACCTTGAGCCCCAGGAATGGAGCCTGCTGTCTGTGGACTGAGACCTCTGAAACCGTGAGCCCTCAAAGTTTTCCTCCTCTACAGTTGCTCTGGTTAGGTGTTTTAGTCACATCAATGAAAAAGCTGACATATATATACATATATATCCGGTTTTTATTATTATTTATTTATTTATTTTAAGTTTTCGGTGAACACAACATCTTTGTTGGTATGTGGTGCTGAGGATTGAACCCGGGCCGCACGCATGCCAGGCGAGCTCGCTACCGCTTGAGCCAATCCCCAGTATATATATATATATATATCAGTTTTTATATTTGCCATTTTGTACTTTTTTGTAACCTGGGATTGAACTCAGGGGCACTCCACCACTGAGCCACATCCCCAGGCCTATTTTGTGTTTTATTTAGAGACAGGGTCTCACTGACTTGCTTAGGGCTTTGCACTGTTTCTGAGGCTGGCTTTGAACTCATGATCCTCCTGCTTCGGTCTCCAGAGCCACTGGGATTACAGGTGAGCCACTGCACCTGGCTTGTATTATTTTTCTTAAGGAGGGGCCCCTCAAATGTTCAGCCTTTGAACCTCGTAGTAGTCACAGTCGGCTCCTGTTGGCTGTTATCATTAATATATCCTGATGCTAATAGAAATGGTGCAAATAGCAGCTTATAGGTGCCAATCAGTTCAGAGTGGTTTCCTTCTCTTTTCAGGCTGAAGGCACAGAATGGGATTATAAGCAGCGGCCCAAGTACCACAGACTGAGTGGCTTAAACATTAGACAATTATTTTGTCCACGTTCTGGAGACCAGCAGTCCAAGGTCAAGGCGCTGGCCGTTCCCTCTGATGCCTCCCTGCTTGGCTTGCGCATGGCCTGTCTTCACTTGCTCCCGTCTTTGTCCTAATCTCTTTGCAAGGACACCAGCCACACTGGATTACAGCCCAGCATCAACAGCCCCATTTTAACTTAATTACCTCCTAACAGACTCTAGCTCCAAGTACCGAGGCTCCTCCATTTACCTGTGATTACTTCCCGACAAACCCACGGTCAGCTGCAAACTGGCAGATTGAAAATGCATCTCACACCCCTAAGCTACCAGCACCCTGCTTCAGAAGCACAGCAGGGCGGGGACTGTCCCCCTCTGATGGGTGGCAGGGCTGAGCGGGAGCCGAGCTGGGTGCAGGGCCAAAGAGGATGGGCCCACCGAGCTGTGGCCAGGGCCAAGACCCCAGTCCACACCTCCTAGTGTGGTTCTCTACTCAAAGCGCATCCCTTGTGCACCATCGCAGAGCCAAAAACATCCCCAATCCAACCGTCCAAGTTGGGGTGCAGTCACATTCTGGGGTGCTGGGGGCTAAGACGTCTCCATTGGAATTGCGGTGGTGGGGGGCCCAATTCGGTCCCCATGGATTCTCAGCAGGCAGAGGACAGCCCCAGCCGCCAGGAGCTGCTCAATTAGCACTTGCAAGCTCCTTCAGCTCTGAGTCACCAGCGGCGTCATCAAAGGCTCCAGGCTCCTTCCGATCAGCCAATAATGCTAAGTAGTCCTGGCACCGGGAGCCCGTGGCCTGGCAGGAGAATCGCCGCCCTCCGCCCAGAGGAAAGCCCTCAGAACCCGGCTCTGGCAGCGGGAGTCCTTCGTGCTCTATTTTAAGACATTTGCAAGCGCGCTGCCTACGTAGCTCTCTCCCAGAGGGGACATCCTGGCTTTGCACCGGGAGGAGGCATTTCTTGGCTCAGGGCAGGCTCTGGGGACCACCTCCAACGCCACCTTATCTGCAGCCCCTTGGGCTCAGAGCTGCACCGGATCTGCACGGTCTCTGATGCAATCGTGGCCGGGGTTTCCACTCCACGGAGGCCGCCTCCACCCATGCCAGCTCTCTGACTGTGTGTCCAGGTGATCCCCACCAGGACCCATTCACTGGCTCCCTTAAGGGGCAAACTGATCTGATCTGATCTAGATCCGATGCCAGGAGTGACTGATTCACGGTAAGCCAAGATGGCCTTGTGGCTCAGCCGCTATTCCGATGAGCATGTACCGTGTGCCGATCTCTGTGCTAAGAACTTGTTCTAGCACCCCAACCTGGACAGCACCGTTGAGAGGTGGATATTATTGGCCTTATTTGATACCTAAAGCAAGTGAAGCTCAAGGATGTGAAATGACTTATCCAAGGTCACACAGTTTGTGACTGCAAAGGATTCAAACTCCAGACTTTGCCAAAACATAGCCCTTCCATGAGTCCATGAAGCGCCCCCCTGCCCCCCCCACCCCCCCACCCCACCCCCCGCACCCAGCCCATTCCACACAATCTCACACTGGAACTGCCACCCCCAAATCATTTTCAGTCCTGTTTTCCTTTGTCTTCTACCATAGAAGCTGGAAAATGTAAATGCTTCTCTTCCTAGATTTTCTTGTAGCTGGGCAGAGGATTTGTGTCCCAGTTCTGGCCAATGAGTTATGAATAAAACTCACAAGTTTCAGGGCTGGGGTTGTGGTTCAGTGGTAGAGCACTTGCCTAGCATGTGGGAGGCAGTGGATTCGATTCTCAGCCCCCACATATAAACAAATAAAGGACCATCAATAACTAATAAAAATTTTTAAAAAACTCACAAGCTGGTGCTTCCAGGAAAAAAGAGAATCATTCTCTATTACATCAACCGTCCTTTGTATTCTCCTTTCTTCCTGCCTGGAATGAAGGTGCCATCCCTGGAAGTACAGCAACCATTTTGCAGCCAAGAGGATAAAAGCCCCATGTTAAGAATGGAAGATCAAGAAAATTGATCCCTAATGAAATGTTGAGCTGACACACCAACCTGGGTTTATTATTGCAAAAGATAAAATCTTTATTGTTTACACCACTGTCTGTTGGATCTTTTTGATACCCACAGCCAAATCCAATCCTCATTGATATCAACCACATAGATGTATCATCCTCAGGAATGCATCTTACAGAGAATTTAGAATGTGGACAGACACTTCTATTAATCCCCTCATTTATTCCTCTGGCTGAAGGGGTTGAGGGCTAAGTCCTCTGTAAGATAGTCTTTAGAGAGAACCCTTTCCCTTTAGCTGCTCTAGCATGGAAGCCACCGTGTCAGAGGAGCATCCATCACTGAAAAGATGTTCAGGAGAAGGCGAGAAAAACTAGATTTAAAAGCTGATTCTGCTAAGGATGGTGGCACACCCATGTAATCCCAGTGGCTCGGGAGGCTGAGGCAGGAGGATCACGAGTTCAAAGCCAGCCTCAGCAGACTAGCAAGGCCCTAAGCAACTCAGTGAGACCCTGTCTCTAAATAAAATACAAAATAGGGCTGGGGATGCAGCTCAGTGGTCAAGTGCCCCTGAGTTCAATCCCTGGTACCACACCTCCCAAAAAAAAAAAAAAAAAAACAGCTAATTTCTCTTGATGGCAATCACTATAGCAGAAATGACTAGTTCTTCTCCACTATGGTCTCCCTCTTTTCATAGAAACTGATTCCAAATTTTTATGATCTCCCTCTTTTCATAGAAATATAATCATTGGGGAAAAAATAAAAAGTACTACCTTTCCCAGCTTTCCTTGCAGTAGTGTAGCTTTGTGCCCAGGTTCTGGAGTGAAAGCAGAAGTAGTGAGTGCAACTTCCAGGATGTACCCTTAAAAGCAAGGGCCATGCTTTGCTTTTCTTTTTGTTTATTCTTCGCCCTTTCCTGCATTCTGCTGCTTGGAATGCAGATGGGATGGTTGGAGCGTCAGCTGCCATTTTGGATCATGAAGGAAAGGACACATCCTAAGGAAGGCAGAACAATGGCTGGGTCCCTATGACTCTGTGGAGCAGAGCTGCCTACCCCTGGACTCTGACAGAAAAGAAAAACTTTTATTTTGTTTGAGCCACAGCTATTATGAATCTCTATACATAATCCTAACAGAAGCATTGTGGGACTTGTCTTTTGGGCCCAGAGAGCCCCCATGCATAACCTTATTTGTATGATGGGAATCCTAATGCCCACTTCACAAACCTCAAAACGTGCTTGAACAGGGAATGAGACGAGGTTTGCCACAGCACTGGGGAAACTGTTCAGCACTGCAAACATGTTAGACACTTGTTGTTGGGCAACAGAAAAGACATGGTAGTGGGGGTGGTGGCGATGGAAAGAGAGAACTGCATGAAAGAATCAAATGGTTGTTCTTTCTTTTCCAAAGTGCTTCTTAAATATTCTGCATTTCCTACAAGTGGTCAAAAATATATGAAAAAAAAAATGTTCAACATCTCTAGCATTAGAGAAATGCAAATTAAAACTACTCTAAGATATCATCTCACTCCAGTCAGAATGGCAGCTATTATGAAGACAAACAACAATAAGTGTTGGTGAGGATGTGGGGAGAAAGGAACACTCATACATTTTTGGTGGGACTGCAAATTGGTATAGCCAATATGGAAAGCAGTATGGATATTCCTTGGAAATCTGGGAATGGAACCACCATTTGACCCAGCTATTCCCCTTCTCAGACTATACCCAAAGGACTTAAAATCAGCATACTACAGGGACACAGCCACATCAATGTTTATAGCAGCGCAATTCACAATAGCTAAACTGTGGAGCCAACCTAGATGCCCTTCAGTAGATGAATGGATAAAGAAATCCTGTAATCCCAGCAGCTTGGGGGTGCTGGGGCAGGAGGATTGCAAGTTCAAAGCCAGCTTCAGCAAAAGTGAGGCACTAAGCAACTGAGACCCTGTTTCTAAATAAAATACAAAATAGGGCTCAGTGGTCAAGTGACTTTTAGTTCAATTCCCCAGTATATTCCCCCCTCAAAAAAAGAAAATGTAGTATGTATACACAATGGAATATTACTCAGAATGAAATTACAGCTTTTGCTGGTAAATGGATGGAACTAGAGACTATCATGCTAAGTGAAATAAGCCAACCGCAAACAAACCAAAGGCCAAATGTTCTCTCTGATATGTGGATGGTAACCCATAACAAAGGAGAGTGGGGAGGGGAAGTCTAGAGGTCCATTGGATTAGACAAAGGGGAATGAAGGGAAGGGAGGGGGATGGGAATAGGAAAGACAGTAGAATGAACTGGACAGAACTTTCCTACATTCATATATGAATACACGACCAGTGAAACTCCCATCATGCACAACCACAAGAATGGGAAGTGATACTCCATGTGTGTATAATGTGTCCAAATACATTCTACTGTCAATTGTATCTAAAAACAACAAATTAATTTTTAAGAAAGATTCTGCATTTCCTGTCTCCATGGGTCTTGATCTCCCTCATCTGATCCCTGATGCTACAGGAAGGGGACTCATTCGATTTCCGAGTCCCTGGGGGCCTTCGTAGTTCCTGATTACATGACCTTATTAATACAATTCTGGCCAGACCTTTGTGGCAAGGAGGTTGAGGGTTTGTATTTTATAATCCGCAAAGGCAGGGGACCCTTTTCTGAGCTGTTTACTTGTGGGCTTTTGCCCCGCTTCTCTCTGACCACAGACCCACATGAGCCCAGGTGTGGGACATAGAGCCCAAGTCTACTTCACTGTGGATAAAGGAAAGAAGTGAACAGGTTCTTGCTGAGCCCTCTGTGAAAGGCATTGGGATATATATCAATCATCATCAAAACTGCTAAGCAGAGCTGGGTGTGGTGGTGCACACACCTGTAATTCCAGCGGCTCAGGAGGCTGAGGCAGGAGGATGGCAAGTTCAAAGGCAGCCTCAGCAATTGGCAAGGCCCTAAGCAAGTCAGTAATGCCCTGTCTCTAAATAAAATACAAAATAGGCCTGGGGATTGGGCTCAGTGGTCAAGTGACCCTGAGTTCAATCCCTGGTACCAAAAATACAACAAACTGCCAAGCAGGAACCTCATGCTGTCCAGATGGTGAAAAGGCCTGAAATTCCTGGTTGACCTTGACAGAGACCGCCCAGTCCCACTTTGGCAAACAATGTGTGGGGCAAAGGCCTCCTGTAGACTGTCTTTCATCCCAGTGTGCTTAGTATAGTCCTGGATTCCAGAAAGTTCTCTGGCAGCAGTTGAATGGAACTCACCATGTCAGGGGACTGGAAAATAGGTGGGAATTGAAGCAGAATGTAATGGGGACATTGGGACTTGAGATTAGGCCCAGGGCGGCTGCCGCAGGCCCACCTGCTAATTCACCTTCTCTGTGCATCATCTGGTTGCTGGAGAACTTGGAGGGAGATAGTCTAGGTCTCCTCCAAATCCCAAGCTGGAGGCTCAGGGAAGGGACCTTTCCCCTGATAGATGATAAAGTTGAGCAGAAAAGCAGCCCTTGGGGACAAGGGGGCCGGAGCCCGAGCCAGCAGAAGAGGCCAAGAGTGCTTGCTAGTATCCAGAGAAGGTATCAGGTCGTGGCCAGGGACTCAGGAGCAGACAGAAGAAGGTGGACAGGGGATGGGAGCAGAGATCCCCTGCAAATACCTGTCCAAGACCAAGCCTGGGCTGACAGGTGACAGCCCGCCATTGTCTCCACTTGTAAGAGGGTCCTGCTTCCTGGGAAGTGGCCTCGCCTGGTGCTGTGGCCTGTGGCAGGCTGGCTGCCCAATCAGTTCCACTCAGCAAATAATTCACATGCCCTGACTCTTGGACCCTGACCCAGTTCTAGTGTGACTATTGAAGTCTGTCACCACGGGGCCTGCTGGGCCACAGCCAGGACTACCAGTTGCTCTGTGTTGAGGGCCACAGCCGAGTCGGGATGATGCATGGCATTTTTGCCAGAAGTAGTGGTTGAGAGGTGACGCCAGCGAGTTCTCGTGGAGTTCCGCTTGAGCTCTCCTGGGAATTCCTGGAGAGTTCCCATTGGTTGGGGAAGTGCCGGAGGAGGGATTTCCGGTTGGTGGTTCCTGGAGGAGCCGCGTGGGTGGCGTTCAGGAGAGTTCCCGGGGAGCGTGTGTGGAGTGTGCTGGTGGAGTTCAGAAATAAAGTTTGTTCCTGCTTCAGTGGCTCGTGATTTGTGCCCAGCCAGACTGCAGCAGCTCTGGTCATACTGCTGGAAGGGCCACACGAGGTGTAATGGACATTGACAGTATTCTACCCTAACCCCCTCAGTATGGATCTTCTAGAATATGCCATGTCCTGCGAGCTCATGCTATTCTCCCTGCTTCTCAGGACTGAGTGAGACAGTCTGGTAGTCCCCAGACCAGCCCTTGGTGACAACACACAGGAGTTGGTAGAGAATGACTCCCACCCTCCCTGGACTCCCAGAGGTACCCAGTGGGATTTAGCCCATCATGCACCGTGGGAACCTAATCTCAGCACACTGCACGTTGACTTCCCTCAGTCCCCAGTCTGGCTCCTCATCCTCTGGCAGTGTCACCTGAGATCACTTCCTACATACATAACCTGTGCCCAAGTCCTTGCCTGGGAGAGAGTTCCATCTCTCCTGGCAGGTGAGGATGCAGGGACAAAGCGTCATCTCTGAAGCAGACAGTGGGCCCTCCCAGACAGCAAATCTACCCACACCCTGACCTTGGACTTCCCAACCTCCAGAACTGTGAGATGGATTTCTGTGTTTGTAACCCATCAAGTTTATAGCATTTTGTTACAGCAGCCTAAGCAGAGAAGCCCTGGCCCCCAAGAGACTCTAAGCTTCTAGAGGGCAGGGCCTCGGTCTCCATGCCTCACCTGGCCACCTCAGCCCTGCGGGGCAAGGCAGCCTTCCATTTGAGGGCTGCCCACTCATTCTTGGTCTATCGCTGTTTGAGCCAGCTTTTTCACTGCTGTGACTAAAAGACCCGAGCAGCACAATTGTAGAGGAGGAAAAAGTTTATTTGGGGTTCATGGTTTCAGAGGTCTCAGTCCATGGACAAGACTCCATTCCTCAGGGCTGGAGGTGAGGCAGGACATCATGGAGGAAGAGTGTGGCAGAGAGAAGCAGCTCACATGGTGATCAGGAAGCAGAGAGAGACTCCACTCTCCAGGTACAAAATATAGACCCCAAAGCCACATCCCCAATACCCCCCTCCTCCAGCCATACCCACCTGCCTCCAGTGACCACTCAGTGAATCTCAAACAGGGAATTAGCTCACTAATTGGGTTAAGGCTGTCACAACCCAATCCTCCTCCCTCTGAACTTTGTCGCATTGTCTCCTACATGAGCTTTTGGGGGACACCTCCTATCCCAACCATAACAATCACTAACTCACAATTACAGTCATATGCCACATAAGGACACTTCCATCAATAGCAGGCCACATCTGCAACGGTGGTCCCACCAGTTTATGTCGCCTAGTGATGTCATTTGCATCTCAGTTTGTGTCGGTACACTCTGTGATGTTCACACAATGATGAAATCACCTCGTGGTGAATTCTCAGAAGTGTTGCTGTAGTGCATCTCCACACGACTGTATTTGCATTGTAAATGAGACTATTGAAGGGAGAAAATTTCTCCAAAGAAATTATTTTCTAATGAATAGACAATGGCAGTTGATGATATTTGGAAACAGAGTGAAGAGGCCTTCAACCTGAGCCTCTCCACTGAAACTCGCTGCCTGCCTGACATGCACTAGCATTGGGTCCGGCTCAGATTCTGAGTCCCAGCCCCAACACACACTTGCTCTTCCATGTTTATGTGCCCAGATGCCTTTGCAAAGAGTCATATATGCAAAGACACATACCTGAGCATAAATGCTCCCCTGGGTCTGCCGCATGCAGACTCAAAAGCTGCCTTCTTTCTTCCCTTCCCCCAATGGGCCCTGTCTGAGTGCCACTGTGAATGGAGATGCTGTGTGATTGACAGGTCAGCCAGCAGCTTATATTTGGTGGGAATCCGAGATACCATTACCATGGCGACCACAGTCCCTTGCAACTCTTGTTATCTTCCATGCTCTGGGGACCTGAGTGCTATACCTGGGAGACTTTCCTTCTGGAAGCCACTCCTTTCTCCGGAGCGCCTTTTAATTTTTCCCCCAGGGCCTTGCTTCTTTGGAGCCAGTTGACTTGACACCTCCCACTGGCTCTCCCTCTGCTAATGGCGAGGGAGGTTTTAAGGAGAGTTGTTATGCTTTAATCAAGCTCTCAGTCTCCTGGAACCTTTCAGCTACTCTCCTGGGGCATCTGACGCCATGCCCAGCCGAAGAGAGTGAGAGATCCATCCCTTCTCCATACATAACCCTGGGGCTGGAGCTACAATCTCAGAATCTTTGCACTAGAAAGAGGTGATGCTCACTGGCATTGGTCAGATCTCCTCTGCTATGGACTGAATACTTGTGCATGTTCCCCCCAACAAATTCATATGCTGACTTTTTAACCCCCATGGCGATGGCATTCAGAAGTGGGACCTTTGGCAATAATGAGGTCAGAAGGGTGGGGCCCTCATGAATGGGGTTAGTGCCCTTATAAAAAGACCTCAGAGAGTTTCTTGGTCTCTTCTCCCCATGAAGGCACAGAGAAGATGGCCATCTGTGAACCAGGAAGTGGGCCCTCAACTGACACTAATCTATCAACACAGCACCTTGATCTTGGATTTCCCAGCTTCTAGAACTGTGAAAAATAAATGTTGGCTGTTTATCATTTACCCAGTTTATGGTAGTTTGTGATGGCAGCACAAACAGACCAAGACACCCTTTCTTCAAAACTGAGGGACTCTTACTCCTTCAGCCATTAGGGTGTGTGCTGCTGATGTGTCTCAGGGTAAGTCTCTCTCTAGGAAGAAACCTAAGCCCAAGAGAGCTGCCTTTCTGAAGATGAAGGTGCCTTTCCCTGGGGGCACACCACTTTCAATGACTGGCCCACCTGAGGGTACAAAGACCCAGTCCCCTTGGCTCAACTGGAGACCTTTGACTAGTGATGATCCTTCAGAGGTATCCCCAGCTTTAAGAGACCCTGATATTTAGGCCACACCGTAGACCAATTAAATCAGAAATTCTGGATGTAAAACCTAAGCATAGTATTTTTTTTTTAATTCTCTAAATAATTCCAATCAAAAGTTGAGAACCTTTACTGCTGAGGAAACCAATGATAAAGGGAATAGGAAATCTCTTTTTCTTGGGATATCAGGCGGGGTTTGATCAGAGCAACAGAACCACTCTGAATGATAAGGTGTAAGGAATCTATTGTGGAACTGGGCTTGACATAATTGTGCTAACTGGTTAAGCCACCTGTGTAAGAACATTGACCTGCATCTGGTGGTGGACCTGAAGGCAGCAGGACAAGCAACTGCGTGGAAAGATGAGCATTGTAGTAGTGACACACTGCTGCGTAACAAATGATCCCCCAATTCCACAACTTGAAAAGGCAAGAGTTTATTATCTCATACACTATCAGAGACTCAGGAACTCAGGGACAGCTTAGTTGGATTGTTCTGTCACAGAGTGTCTCACAGGGTTATGGTTAAGGTATCAGTTGCTTGAATGCTAGACTGGGACTGTGGCAAAATGGCACCAACGATGACACATAGGACCTGCCTGGTATGTCATTCCAGGAGCCCCCAAATATTTCCCCTACCAGCTTACCCATGGCTGAAATTCCTTTAGCCAAAAGCTTCTATTTGCTTTAACAAGCAACTGTCTCTAACAGGGGTCATGTTTTAGGCTATTAACAGTAACTTATATTCCTTAGTGAAAATGGAATATGGATAGGTATGTTGATGTAGTGGATAAGCAAAGAGTCATTAGGAACTTGACAAGGACAGATGGACAAGAATGGAAAACTCTGTAAAGGGTGGGTAAAAGAAATAATCCTCCATGTTACTAATTTCATTTTCTTCTTTCTGGGATCAAAAAAAGACTACATTTCCCAGCCTCCCTTGAAGTTAGATTGAGGCCATATGACAGGGTTCCTGCCAATGGGATGTAAGTGGAAATAATGTCAGTCATTTTTTCCAAGGCCCGCCATTAAAAACATCTTATGATCTTTCTGCTGTATTGTCACCTTCGGTAACAATCAGAGGCCAGATGAGATGGTAAGACAGGGCATCCTGGAATGAAGCCTGGATCCTCAAATTATTGGAAAGAAAAGACCCCTAATAGGCTGTATTAGGTATTTTATGAAGAAGAAATCAGCTCCTGTTGTTCTCAGCCACTGAGATATGAAGGGTTTATTTGTTGTTAGGCCCAGCCTAGCCTTTCCTATCTAAAACAGTTTTAGAAGCCCACAGTGTTCAGCTGTTCCAATGTTACACTTTCTACTGGTTGCAATCTTCTGGTTAGCCAAAGTACACACAAGCATGCATGCGCCTCAAACTCTTAACTACTTATGGGTTCTAGTGAACCTTAAGGGCACAAATGACAAAATGCAAAAAGTAGCTTGCCTCTCCACCCCCATCTCTCATCAAAAAAAGAGGAGAGGGAGTATACCTGTCATCCCAGCAGCTTGGGAGGCTGAGGCAAGAGGATCGTGTGTCCAAAGCCAGCCTCAGCAACTTAGCGAGGCCCTAAGCAACTTAGAGAGACCCTGGTCTCTAAATAAAAAATAAAAAGGGCTGGGGATGGAGCTCAGTGGTTAAGAGTCCCTGGGTTCAATCCCTGGTACCAAAAGAAAAAAGAAAAAGAAGAAAGGGCTAGGCATGTGCCTCAGTGGTAGAGCACTTGGCTAGCATGCACGAGGCCCTAGCAACACACACACACACACACACACACACACACACACACAGTGGTAGGTGGCCTAGATTTGATATCCATTGGATTAAAAAGAAAAACAACCAAAACCAAACAGGAAGAACTGATTCGTTCTCAAGGAAGTCCAGAGGGGAAGCAGACAGTTTAAACTCTTCATTATTCACTTCCAATGAGCCCCACATGTAAAGCACCCATCTTGTAAATAAAGTTCAGAACCATGTCTACTCATGCAAGGGCTCACTTATTTATATCTGGTATTGTAGCCTTTTGCCTGTTTTCTTCTAGATGAAGAAGTTACCAAACACACAGTGGGGAGAAGGGAAGGAACTTTCCAGAACTTTCCAGAACAGTAGGGGTGAAAAGAGACAATGGATTGATCCAGATTGGAGGGGATGAAGGGGAAGCCAGAAACGAGGCAATAGGCAATAGAAGCATTGGGGGAAACCAAGAGGCAACATTAAGGAAAAGAGGATCGTGGAGGAGGTGCTGGGCCCTCTCTGAGCTCTGGGTTGGCTGCGTCCAAGCTCAGCACCTGCAGCCAGGCTGCACCAGCCACAGCTAAGGGATTATCCCAGAAGCAGGCAAAAGGCCAGACCCTCCCACGCAGGGGATAGGGCTGATCTGGCCAACACGTGCAAATGTGCTGGCTCTTGTGCGTTCCAACCGAGTTCCACCCTCATGGAACTTCCTGTGTTTCCCTAAAAATAACACAGGCTGTGAAGTCGGCCAGCGGCACGGAAGTCCAGCATCATGTCTTCCCCTGTACCACCTTCTGCAAGCCATTTAATCTCTCTGGGCCTCACACTCCCAAGTGAAAGAATAATACCTGCTGAGAAGGCTCTGCAAGAATCAAATGAGATCTTGAGCATCCAGCACAGAGCAGATGGGCTTCTTCCCATCCCCCTCCTACCCACCATGCAGACCCAGAAAGGGTCTCACACTCTTTGAAGTATTTTGTGTCTTGGTGCCCATGGGAGGCTAAGTAGCGCCCCTCCGTTGCACGTGCAAAAACTAACCAAAAAACAAAACAAAACAAAACAACAACAACAACAATGTTTGTGTCTTAATCCCTGGAACATTTGACACTTTTTTGGGGGGGGCGGGGAGACTTCATAGGTATGACTATGTTAAAGTTCTTTTTTTTGTGTGTGTGCTGGGGATTGAACCCATGGGCACCTAACCACTGAACCACATCCCCAGCCCTTTTTATTTTAATTTTTTTAATTTGTTTTAATTGCTTATACATGACAACTCTTTAAATAAATATCTTATTTAAGCAGCTTACTGAGTTGTTTAGTGCCTCACTAAGTTGCTGAGGCTGGCTTTGAACTTGGATCCTCCTGCCTCAGCCTCCCAGGCTGCTAGGATGACAGGTGTACGCCTCCACACCTGATCAAGTTAAAGATGTTGAGATAAGGAGAGTCTCTTACTCAGGCAGACCCTACAAGTGTCCTTCTAAGAAGGAGGCCATGGGGGCTGGGCTGGGGCTCAGTGGTAGCGCGCCTGCCTAGCACGTGCGAGGCACTGGGTTCATTTATCAGTACCATATATAAATAAATAAAATAAAATCCATTGACAACTAAAAATTATTTAAAAAAAAAATAAAAGAAGGAGGAAGAGGAGGAGGCGGTGGGAGATGTCGCCACAACCCAAGGAACGGGAACAGACCAGGACCTAGAAAGGCAAGGAACAGCTCTCCCCAGAGCCCTCAGAGGGAGCTTGGTCCTGTGGACACCATGATTTCTGTCCAGTGATACTGAGCTCCAGACTTCTGGTTTCCAGAACTGTGAGCCACCAAGTTTGTGGTAATTTGGTACCACATAGAACATTCATGCAGTGACTGAGTCTGTGGCCCCAAAGAGAGAGTTAAGAAAGAAAAAGCCACCTTCCAAGCCCACACTGAAGAGAGCCTTTGGTCCCTTGGTTGGGGCTCCCAAAGGTCAACGTCCCTCTAGCTGGGCTCAGCCTTCGCCACTTCCGGCACACTCTCCCTCTCACCCAGGAAGGCAGGATGGTCTGGATCAAGTTTCCGAGACCCTGGCATCAAGCCCCAGAAACCCATCTTCCATATTTAGTCTCTGGCTCCATCAAAGGTACCCAGGGAAGACAGAGCCTGCATAAGGGAACCATGTGGCATCACCCTGAAGAATGTGGCTTCCCCCAGCCCTAACCCATTTCTCAGAGATGCTTGGAGAGTCGGTGTCGGTGAAGGACACAGCTGCTGAAGACCCATGATGCAGCTGCCTATTCACGGGGGTGCCCAAATGTATCGTACTGGCCTTAAAGACCACAACTTGTCCATTTGTAGCACAACCACATCCTCCTGTGTGACATCACCCTGTTCCCCCTACATGTGACCTGGGTCCCATTTAGTGGCTCTCTGTGGCTGCTAGATGTCACCTCCACCATGGCCATGCCTCCAACTTTCCAATAGGATGTTAAAGACTACCCACTAGCAGAGGCCCAAGCTATGGGGACACCCAGAGTTGACTGCTAGACAAATGAGACTTTGATTTCAAAAGGGAGGGACACCAGTTCCTCCCAGACATATGCCAACTGTTGAAGACTGATCTCATCAGTGGTCCAGTAGTTAAGAAAAAAGACACTATAATTCCCCCACCATGACAGAAATTTCTAGCTTATTACTCAACCCATTTCCCTTTCCTTTGGGGCACACAGCTAAACTACATTTCCCAGACTCCCTTGCGTGTGGCCTGAGACAGAGTTCTCATCAATATAGGGTTGGCAGATGTGACTAGTTGCTTGGCCATAAAACCTCCAACGTCACTCTTCGCTCTCTCTTCTCTCCCTTCCCACCAGTAGGGAAATCTCAGAAGTGAGTAACCAGGAACTGTCCCCATTTTAACACTAGCAGTGTGTACTCTTTTAGTGGGAGACAAACTGGGATGATTGGTCACCTTACTTGAAAGGTACCAGTGAAAGATGACAAACGCTTCCATCAGCCTGGATCCCTGAATGGCTACCTGGAGCAGAACATCCCCCCCACACACACACTCTGCAACTCCCACCCCTGTCAATCAGCATTAACTGTGAGCAAAAAATAAAAAGATTCGCTACTTTATGTGTTACCTCAGCTTGTATAAACTTAACTGATGTGCCATCTAATATTTTTGGAGAAGCACAAAAATATCCTATGTTCCCTCAGCTACTATTTTAAGAAGACAGATACTAGTTATAAATAGGAACGCTATATATTATCTGGGAGAGTCCTGGTTTATACTTGTGGTCTGAGCATAATTATTAATAGCATGTCACTTTTACTCTCGAAAGTGTCCCCATTTGTACAATATCTAATATGGTCATAATTTGTAGTATGAACAGACACCTAAAATGTTGTAAAAGAAATTTAATCAAATGTCATTTTAAATGCAATTATGTAAATAAGAATTCGTGGTTAAAAGTGACCACTTCATAATTAATACTGTCCATTCAGCTCTCAGGATGTTGGATTTTCTTTGTATTAAAAACAATGTGCACATGCATTGCTTAGAACATCCTGAAATCCGAATTTCTTATAGATTTTGTATTTGGAAGATTGTGGTTCATCTATTACTTTAGATCTTTTAAACCAATCGATCCATCAAAAGTCATATCTATTGTGTGGTCCATCCAGACAATGAAATATGATTAGGTAATAAAAAGAAATAAACTATCAGTCCACAAAAAGACCTGGAGGAAACTTAAGTGCATATTACTAAACTAAAGAAGCCAATTGAAAAAGGCTATGGGAGCCAGGTGCAGTGGCTCACGCCTGTAATTCCAGCAAATGGGAGTCTGAGGCAGGAGGATCGTGAGTTCAAAGCCAGCCTCAGCAACTTATTGAGGCCCTAAGCAACTCAGTGAGACCCTATCTCTAAATAAAATACAAAAAAAAAAAAAGGACTGGGGATGTGGCTCAGTGGTTAAGTGCCCCTGGATTCAATCCCTGATACCAAAAAGTAAAATAAATTCAATGAAATTTTCAAAAAGACTACATACTGTATGTTTCCAACTATATGATGTTCTTAGAAGTGCAAAATTATGTAGTCAGTATAAAAGATTGCCAGAGTTTAAGGAGATGGTGGGATGAATAGGTAGACAAAGCACAGGGGACTTTTAGGGTAGTGACCCTATTCTATGTGATAGTGTGACGCGCTTAGCAAAACCCTTAAATCAAAGACTAGATCCTACCATAAACTATGGGCCTTAATGGTGATAATAGTAAGTGCTAATGTACCTTAAGATTAGAGAAAAATAATCTCAGTGGAGTTCCTATAGAAGATAGATATATAGGGTATGACTGGCAGTCCCTGGAGGGCAGCTGTTAGCCCAAAGGTGCCCTCCTGCAATAGAGAAAAGCTACCTCCTAGGGAGGATCGAATGGGCATGTATTGAAGGCACCGGGGCAGACAACCCAGGGAAATGTCACCGGTACAGCAGGGGTTAGGGTCTGGAGCATCAGCGCACAAGGCGGTTAGGAGTTGAGGCCTAAGAATGATGCCCCCCCTCGCAGCCAGCTTGTGGGAAGGGTCGGGGGAGGAGGGATCAGGCTAAGGCAGCCAGGCCCAGAGGCTGGGCCTCCCCCACACTCCATCCACCTCCTCAGGGAGTGGGGCCACACTGGAACAATCCAAACAGGAGGCTGTGGGGCCCCAGCTGGACGCTGCTTACCACGCAGTTAAGTGAGAACAAATCCAGAGCAAATACTTGCAATATTTAGAGCTCGAGGATGTCCATGTTTTATTCATGCACATTAGCATGGGGTCTGCAGGCCCCTGGAGTCTGAAGGAAATGAGAAAATCACAGAATGTCAAGGCTAGAAGAGGCCTGGGGAGTGATCTAATCCAGGCCTTCTTTCTGCAGAAGAGGAAATTGAGGCCCACAGAGGGAGGCAACCTGAGGATGCAGAGGAAAAAACCCTGGGTTAGGCCTGGGGCTCTCACGGTTGCAGGATTTTATCTTTTTTTTCTTCCTTCTTTTCTCTCTCTCTCTTCTCCTTTCCCTCCTTCTTTGTCCTCCTTCTCCTTCCTCCCTCCCTCCTTCCTCCCCTTCCTTCCTCCCTTCCGTCTTTCAGCATGCCCACTTGGTCCAACCTTCTGACAAAGGCCAGTCATCCACGGCTGGCTATCTTCAAACCCTCTGGAGACTGGCCACAATGGGAAGCCACCAAATCTGACCAGTCCTTGAAAAATCAGAGACCAGTTCTTGGAATCATTATAGGGCCTCAGAACCTAGCGAGCGGAAGGATTTAAAAAAAAAAAAAAAATCACTGTGGACTCATATAAGAACCTTGGTCAAAACCGGAAATGGCGTTTGCAGCCGCCATGTTGTCTTTCTTTCTAGGCCTTTTCCCCCCAGGTTTTCTCCAGCACCCCTTCACTCCATAATTGTGAGCACCTGGCACAGTTTGAGGTGTCCAGATGCTGAGTGGGACACCAGGTGGAGGTGATGCAGAGGCAGCTGGGCCAGCCACACAGGAGGAATGGGGGGCCTGGAGATACACATTTGGAATCCTCTAGCAACCAACGAGCTTACCCCAAAGAGCAGAAGTCCAGAGAAGGTGTCTGGGAGCCTGACAGCAATGCTCTGGAAGAACCAGGACAGAGCCTGGAGGACTGAGGACCGTCTTATTTGAGGAGGTTGGCTCACCCAGACCGGGCTCTGAGGCCCTTCTAGCCAGCTTGCCTCCACTCCAGGGTCTGGAAAGCTGCAAATCTTGCCTTCCCAGCCTTCTTTTCAGCCTGGAGCAACCACATAACACAGCTCTGACCTCCCACTTTGAGTTTTGACTGTAGATATGATGGCGGCACCTACAGAAGCCATCTTGGGATTCTGAGGTGAAAGCTAAGAAAATTGCTCTGACATCTTTGAGCTGCTGAAACCATTCCAACACTAGCAACCCATTCCCTTCAGAATTCATATTACACAGACCAGGGAGAAGAAAAAAAAAAAAAAAGCAAAATCCACAAACTTTGAACATATGTAAGCCAAGATGACTTGAGTTTTCCATGACTCAAGCAGAAGGTGGTTGGTTGTATGGAATGTCATGGAGGTGTGCAGCACTGAGGACACTTTATGGGGCAGGAAAGACAAATCGTGTTAGCAGAAGCCTTGAAGAAATTTACTGGCTCACAGAACTGGAAAGCGCATGCGCAGACTGGGCTTCAGGGCAAATTGACTCCAGCACTTTCTGCTACCAAGAAGGCTCTGGTTTCTCTTCATCATTCCCTGCCCATCCTTGAACCAATCACTTGTATTAAAGAGGTAAGATCTTGCTAAGTGGCTTTGGCCAATTAGACCCACCATGTAGAGGTCATTGCCACCCAATCATACCTTTGCTGAACAGTGGGGGGAAAGGAGCCTGCAAAGGACGATGGAGATGGTTTTCCAAGCTGGGAGCGGGGGCACAGGCCTCTCTTGGTGGGGGCACGCCAGTGCGCATGCTCACCAGGTCACCGGCAGCCTTGGCTGGGAAGGAGGAGGTAGGACAGAGTCGGTGCACTGTGCTGTCAGTGGGCGGGAGGAGGTGTAGATGACTCTTTCAAGAAATTTGACACTGTGAAGGAAAGAGAAATGGCACTAACCGGTGTGAGGAGGCAGGGTGAAGGGAAGGTTAGATAGTCACGCGCTTCTTAATGATTCCCATCAACGTGTTGTTAGGCAATTTTGTCATTGTGCAAACATCATAGCATACTTATGCAAACTAAGGTGGCTATGGTGTCACCAGGCAACGGGAATTTATTTATTTATTTAGTCATTCATTTAGGTGCCAGAGATTGAACCCGGGACGCTTCACCACTGGGCCACATGCCCAGCCCTCCCCTTTTAAAAATATTTTATTTAGAGACACGTTTTTTTAACTAGGTATATATGACAGCAGGATGCATTGGTTCGTTGTACACAACTGCAGCGCAACTTTACATTTCTCTGGTTGTACACAATGTAGCGTCGCACCATATATGCAGTCATACAGGTACCTAGGGGAATGATGGCCATCTCACTCCACCACGCCCCTCCTCATCTCTCCCTCCCCTTGGCCCTATCAAAGTTCCTCCATTTTTCCCATGCTCCCCCCATTATGGATTGGCATCCACTTATGAGACAGAACATTTGGCCTTTGATTTGGGAGGATTGGCTTACTTCACTTAGCATGATATTCTTGCTAAATTGCTTAGGGCCTCACTATTCATGAGGCTGGCTTTGAACTTACCATCCTCCTGCCTCAGCCTCTCAAGCCACTAGGATGACAGGAGAGCACTACCACACCCAGCAATAGCAGGAATGTTTCTGCTCCATTGTAATCATAGGGACCACCGTTGCATATTTGGTCCATTGTTGGCCAAAATGGACTGGGAAGGCAAGATTTGCAGCATACAGCTGTAGGAGGGCAGAAAAGATCTGCTAGAAAAGATGAGTGTGAGGAGGGGGCCATGAAGATTCACTAACCAGCTTTTGAGAAATTCTGATGGAGGAAATGACACAGAGAAAAAAAGAAAAGAAAAAGTGCTGGCAGGACCCTGAGGGCAGAAGCCTATCAAAATACTCTGTAGCTGTCTTAATTTCTATTGCCACGATGTCACCACAATGGAGCAGCTTCAAACAGCACACATTTATCTCTGTTGCTGTAGGAAAAAGTCCAGAGCCAGCAGGAACGGTTTTCCACTCAGGGTCTCACGAAACTCACATCCCAAAATCTGTCCACTGTCTCCCTTTCTGGTCATCAGAGTCTTCTCCTAGGCTCACTGCTCATTGGTGGAATTCAGTTTCTTATGCTTATGGGACTGAGGTTCCCATTTTCTTGCTAGCTGTTGACCAGAGAGCTCTTTCAACTCCTAGAGACCACCCTGAGGACCTTGCCTTGTGGCAGTTCAGAGTAGGGCTGTTTACTTTTGTCCCTGAGGCCAGATGGACAGTCTCACTGACACTTGAACCTCTTAGAGTCCATGTAAGGCTTGCCTGATTAGGTCAGGCCCACCCAAGATCATCTCCTCTTTGATTCTCTCAAAGTCAACTGATTAGGGATCCTAATTACACTTGCAAAACCCCTCCTGCCATGTAACAAGAGAGTAATATCACATTATGTTCCCAAATGCCATTTACTCAAGAAGCAAAGAGAGGGCTTGGGTCATAGCAGGTGTGAAGCCCTGGGTTTGATCGTTAGCACTGCAAACGAAAGCAGGGAGGATTGTTTGGGCACATGCATAGGGGATGGGAATCCTCAGGGCCCTCTTAGAATTCGGCATACCACAACAGCTAAATTCTCAAGGTGTTCAGGAGAGCACTTGAGCAACTGAATTATTTTTCCTTTTGTTTCTCTACTTCACAAAAACCATACAAACACCTTGCAGCTCATCTGCAGGTTTTCTCTCTCCCTCTTTTATAGATTCTATTTTTTGCCTGGGTTCCCCAACCACTGTCTATTGACCATTCACCCTCCTATGAGTAAAGTACATAGCAATCTAGATGCTTCTGGAATGTTCTTGGATGGTTTATTTCTGGAAATCTCATTGAGATAGCGTTCAAGTTAGTCCTACAACCACTAGGCCGACAGTAGCACACACCTGTAGTCCAAGCACTCCGGAGGCTGAGACAGGACACTTGCAAGTTTGAGGCCAGCCTCAGCAACTTAGTGAGACCCTGTCTCAAAAAAAAAAACCAAACAAACAAACAATCAAAGGCTGGGGGTGTGGGTTGGTGGTAGAGGGCCACGGAGTTCAATCCTCAGAACCAAGAAAAATAAAACATAAAAACAAACTCATCTCACCAGCACAAAGTTGAACCCTGGCTTCCTCCTAAACTCTACTCCATCCCATGGAGGCCCTATGCCCTTCAGTCCAAGGGGCACTTGTCCTTGGACTTACCCTTGCTATGGGTCTACTTGAAAGGTAGCATGAGCTGGGTGCGGTGGTGCATGCCTTTAATCCTAGCAACTCTGGAGGCTGAGGCAAGAGGATCACAAGTTGGAGGTCAGCCTCAGCAACTGAGTGAAACCCTATCTCAAGAGAAAAAAATAAAAGGGGCTGAGGATGTGGCTCAGTGGTTAAGCACTCTCGGATTCAATATCTGGTAAACCCCCTCCCCCAACCAAAAAAGCAAAAGGTAAAAAATACTCTAAGCTTCGACATGGCTTTTAATCCCTCCCCAAACCTGCATGCTCTAGGGTACCTACAAAGTTCCATACAGAACAGAGGTCACTGAATGACCAGCCTGCAGCCCTCAGTCAGCTGGAGGCCAGATAAGCTCTTCCACAGGCCTCTGGAAAGCTCCTGAAGTGGGTGTGGGTATGGTGGGGGTGGCAGCAGAAGCCACCCTGTAGGTACGGGCAGAGCAATACCTGCTTCCTTCCCAGGGGTCTCTGGGAGACAGCAGCTGCCCCTCCCACCACCCAGGCCTTGCCTGCCTACTCACCAAACTACACTGCTGGCTCCGTTACCTGTTAATACTCCCTGACCATCATCTTTGATGTCTCCTGAGCATCCTTCACAAATAGATTTGGCACATCAAAATACAAGGTGCCTGAGAAATTTGAATTTCAGATAAGTAATGACAAATTTCGTAGAAGTGTACCCCCAATACTGTATGGAACATCGTAATACTGGAAATCTCATTTGTTGTTCCTCTGAAATTTCAGATCGAACTGGGCATCGTGTATTTGATTTGGTGACCGTATCCAGAAGTCTGAGCCAGTGAGTAGAAAAGTTGAGAAAGAAAAGTGCCCCTTGGATCACAGATTCTTTTGGAAGACATTTTTAAAGCTCTGTACACAGGTAGCACATTGTCCTTACCACAAATGCACATACCCATTGTCTCTGTGCCTGCGCAGCCCCCACATACACACATGTGCACGTGTGTGCACACGACAACACACACACACACTCACACACATACACACACACACGAGTTGTGCTTCCCCCTTGGTTAGCATGAACCTCAAGTTCCCTGAGAAAACCAAACCTGTCCTAGGCCCCATCCTAAACCCAGTGGTCCAGCCTCAGAGCGCCTGTGATATCCTGCCCTGGCTCTTTCTCTGGGGTGTGGGGGGGTGTCCTGGGAGCACAGCACTCTCAGTCACTACCAGGACAGTGACCTTGAAGGGGTGGAACTCATTGGAATAGAATTGTGTTCCCCACCCACACACCCACCAAAAGTCAGATGTTGAATCTCTAACCCCCAATGTCACTATGTTGGGCCATGGGGTAGAGGAGGAAGCAATCAAGGTCAAATGAGGTCACAAAGGCCTCTCTGCAGGAAGTGAGGGGACCAGTGAGTGTTCCCCAGAGGGACAGAACCAATAGGATGTATCTTTAGAGAGGAAGTGATTTACTACAGGGAATGCTCATGTGATCATGAGGGCCGACTGTCTCCTTCCCGCCACCCTTTCCAGGCTCCATCTGTCCACCTGGATAATCTTCTTCATGGGCCTGTTCTCTCCCAGTGTTTGAAGCACATTGGTTCATGGAGTCCCTGCTCTGGACTTCCCCTGGCAGATGATGATCACAAAAGACACAGAAACGATCGTCCTTTTAAGAAGAATCCTCCACTCACCTCCAAACCCCCTGAGCTCACCCCCAAGTCCCCTCCCACTGCCATGGCAGCCCAGGATGTAAAGATGATGTCTAAAGTTGGAAGGAACCTCAGGCATGAACTTCCTGCTCTACACTTCTTCTGTCAGCTGGGGTCCTCCTAGCCCTGTGGCACAAGGACCTTAGAAGACCCAGCCACCAAGGTCTAGGGCTGCCCCACACTCCATCCATGAATCCACCTTGAGGGTCCAAGGATGAGAAAGTACCTCAACTCCATCTTTTAAATACTTCCATTTGGGGCTCCATAGCCATTAAAGAGGACAAAAGGGGATGCAGAGAGTCCGCCTCAAGTCACCCAAAGAAGGAAGAGGGAAACAGAGGTACCCTGGGCCGGAGAAAGGAAGGCCCAGGCCCAGGTGGGAATCAGACCCCACCAGTGAGTTAGCAGCTTGGCACCCACTACACTGAATTCCTCATCTGTCGTGCGGGGTTCATAATAATAGCGTCAGTGCTCCTTCCCAGCAGGGTCTGCATTGGCAGATTCAACCAACTGCAGTTGCAAAATATTCAGGAAAAAAATTACATCTGTACTGAACAGGTACAGATTTTTTTTCTTATCATTATTCCTTAAACAATACAGAATAACATCCATTTACATAGCATCTACATTGTAGGAGGCATTATAAATCATCTAGAGATGATTTAAAGTACACAAGAGCATGCGTGGGGGTTCTATGCAAATACGATGCCATTGTATATGAGGAACTTGAGCATCCGGGGATTTTGGTATGGGGGAGTATATACTGGAAACAATCCTTGAGGGATTCAAGGGATGACTGTACTTACCTCATTGGGTTATTCTGAGGCTCTGGTGAGACACCCTGGCCAGGAGCTTAGCACAGCTCAAACAGCAAGGAAAATCCCTAAGTTGGAGACGCATGAACTGACAGAGGAGTCTCCTAGACATGAACTTCAAACCTTAGAGGGCAACAGTGCAGGCAATAGAGCAAGAAAACAGGGTGACAGAACATGTTTTTAAACACACCCAACATTTCCTTTTACATGGTGATATATAGGTAGCTATGTCACCAAAATATAAAGACTTGTACAGAAAAAATGAACAGCACATTCTACATGATGGCTACCAGTGAGGTACAGAAGGACAGCCAAGAAAGAGGGTCAACAGGGACATCCTCCATACTGGTCATGTCTTCTTTCATTCAGCACAGCTCATCTATGGCACACCCCAACCGTGTCTGAGAATCAGCCTGGAACACTCCTCTCCTGTCCTTCCCCACTACCTCCCACTCATCTTCCTGGCCCCAGCTGAGACAGAATTCCCCTGGGAGTTTTGGATCTTCCCCAACCCCCAAGGTTGGCATGGGCCTCTGGCAAAGGTTCCCAGGCCCCTGGTTGTACCCACACCTGTCACGCTAGCTGTAGTGGCTAGTGTAGCGTCTTTCTCCCCTGCTCAGAGCTCTTGATGGCTGGGGCTGAGCTATGGTTTGGATGAATGTCCCCCCAAAATTTATGTGTTAAAGGCTTGGCCCTCAGGATGGCACTATTGGGAGCAGCAGAACCTTTGAGATGTGAGGAACAGTGGGGGGTCTTGCCCTTGAAGGGGACCCTGGTGGCTCAGTCTTGCTGTTTCCTGGCTTGTGGTATAAGTAGGTTGCTTCACCTTGCACTCCCACCATGATGGGCTATCCTCACCAGAGGCCCAAAGCAATGGGCCACCAGTCTTGGACTGAAACTTCCAGAACTGTGAGCCAAATAAACCTTTCCTTTAGATAAGTTCATTGCCGCAGGCTTTTTCTGATAGTAATGTGAAGCTGACTAATTCAACTTGTCTTCCTTGCCCAATCGAGGGACTAGTCCACAGCTGACCCTCTGCATTGAACAAATATTTATTGAGCACCTACTACAGACCAGGCACTGGGCATATAGCAGCGAACAAAATAGACAAAAACCCTGCCATCTAAGAACTGGCATGGGTATTTGTTGCAAGAAATGAATGTTCAAAGAATGAATGGGTTTAGAGCAACTAAAAACCCCACAGAAAAGATGGCTTGTCTTCTGGCTGCCTCTTCCCCTCCACGCCAGGAGAAGTTTCTTCTTTTTAATATTTATTTTTTTAGTTCTCGGCGGACACAACTTCTTTGTTGGTATGTGGTGCTGAGGATCGAACCCGGGCCGCACGCATGCCAGGCGAGCGCGCTACCGCTTGAGCCACATCCCCAGCCCTGGAGAAGTTTCTTCTAAGAAAACACTTGCAAAGTGCTCAGAGCCAGGACCACGCTGAAGGTGGGGGACCCATGAGGTGGTTCCACGGGCCACCCAGGGACCCTAGTCCAGGTAGCTCCTCTTGTGGGTCTCAATATCTCTCTCTCTCTCTCTCTCTCTCTCTCTCTCTCTCTCTCTCTCCCTCTCTCTCTCGGAGGTCCATGCCACTAATATTCAACAACCTCATCCCTCTCATGCAGACAGAGTGTAATAAAAACAATGGACACACAAGTTCAGTTCCACAGCATCTAGGCCACGCTTAATTCAATGCCCAGGGAATTGCCCCCAGGCACCCTCACCTCCAGCACACCCCCATTCATACCTAATCCTGCTACAGCACAAGTTCTCACAGTGGGGTCCACAGACTGGCAGCATCAGCATCCCCATCACCTGAGAGCTTTCCAGAAATACATATTCTCAAGCCCAGCCCCAGACCTATGGAAGCAGCCCCTTCCCAGAGTGGGCCCTGGCACTGTGCTTCAGCTGAGGCAGATTTGTCTCCCTGAGGGCTGGGGAATCACCTGGGGAGCTGGTAAAACTGATGGCTGCATCCTGCACCCAGGGATTCCTACTGATGGCTGCATCCTGCACCCAGGGATTCCTACTGATGGCTGCATCCTGCACCCAGGGATTCCTACTGATGGCTGCATCCTGCACCCAGGGATTCCTACTGATGGCTGCATCCTGTACCCAGGGATCTTGGAAGAGGCCTAGGCGTCTAGTCTTCCCAGACTTCACAGCTCTCCAGGTGATAGCTCCAAATAGCAGATTGGAGCCCCACTCTGCTCCCTGACACTTCCAGCAGGACAAAGAAGACCACTGTCTTCATTTACAAAGGGCTTGTTCCATGCTGACTTAGCGGTGTTTCTCTAACTTTTAAGGGCCTGTCCCCCCAGGCCTTTCAATAGCCCTGAGAATTTGCATTTCTAATGAGTTCCCAGGTGAGGGGGATGGTCTGGAGGCCTCAATGAGAACAAAGGACAAGGAGTCTTTGTTTGACCAAACAGTACTCAGGCTCGGGAACCTTGTCCTAGGCCCCATCTGTGCATTTGTTTTTAAAATGTAGTAAGAGTCCCCCACCCTTGAGGCTGGGGAGGTGGCTGAATGGTACAATGCTTGCCCCGCATGCTCAAGGCCCTGGTCCAATCTCCAACACCTCACACCTATATATATAAAAAAAAAATCTCCCACCCTTGATACCCCATCAACCTTGCTGGGACATTGGGTTCCTCATCCCCCACTATTCCCTCAGTGATATGACCATCCGGGCCTAGCTTCAGCAAGAATTCTGTCAGGTTGTTCAGCCAGAATCCTCCCTTATCACTGAAGGTTGGTAATTTTCCACCCACTGACCCCAACCCTGCTCCTTGGCTATGAATTCCCCCTTGGCCATGCTGTATGCAGAGTCGAGCCCAAACTCTCTCCTCCACTGCAAGACCCCACAGCAGTGATCCCTGTACGTGATCCCTGATGGTCCTAAGTAAGGTCTGGCTTAACATGCTTTACCAAGAAACATCGAAGCTTGGTGTGCTGGCACACATAAGTTCAAGGCCAGCTTGGGTGATTTAGCGAGACCCTGTCTCAAAATAAAAAATAAAAAGGGCTGGGGGTGTAGCTCAGTGGTTAAGCACCCCTGGGTTCAATCCTTGGTACCAAAAAAAAAAAAAAAAAGAACAAGAGTCATTCATTTTTTTCCTTTAACACCACTTAGCCCTAAGCCTAGAAGGGCTAAGTCAATGCCATTACCTCATTTAGGGAATGGGGGAAGTGAGGCACAGCACAGCCAAGCAGCTTGCCAAGGAAATGCAGTGGTGATGGAACTGGATTCGAACTCGATAGGTCAGCTCCAGTGTCCCTGTCTTCCTCGGCAGGTTTTCCAATGCAGGGCCCAGGATTTACTCTAAGAAAAATCCTGAGCTCCTTCCCCGGCCAGCCCCCTCTTTAGGGCCAGCAAAACCAGCAGGGGATGGTGGGCGACGGGTTTTCCGTTGTGCTCACTTTCCTCCAGGGCCACTTGCCCAGTTGCTAAATGTTTGCTGCTGTCCCTGAAGGACCCCATGCCAGCCTTGAAATCTCCGAAGTCCCTTTTGCTCGGACATTCCACCCCTGCCCTTTGAAGACTGGTGCTCTTTCCTCAGCTATCAATTTCACACTAAGCCCAGTTGGTCATTGTCCTGTCCAGGGACAGTGCCTTCAACATGGAAACCTTTATCAAAATGACTGGAGCTGGGCATGGTGGCACACGCCCATAATCCCAAAGGCTTGGGAGGCTGAGGCAGGAGGATCTCAAAAAGTGAGTTCAAAGCCAGCCTCAGCAAAAGCCAGGCCCTAAGCAACTCAGTGAGACCCTGTCTCTAAATAAAATACAAAATAGGACTGGGGCTGGGGCTCAGTGTTGTGTGGTCCCATCCTCTTGGGTGATGCTGGACAGAGACAGCAACCACAGGTCTCAGTCAGCCCCAGTCACAACAATCAACAGTCTACCATGTGCTACTGCCAACATTCTTTGGAAATAGGTGTTCAATAAATTACCTGAAATATTCAACGTGTTATTATAACATAAACCTTGTCTTAGATCGTTTTACTCAGCTGTAATAAGTGTTCCAAGCATATTTAAGGCAGGCCAGGCTAAGTTAAGGTGTGTGGTAGGTGAGTTGTAATAAATGTATTTTCAGCTTAGGGTATTTTTGACTTGTGATGGGTTTGTCTGGAGTTAACCCTGTTGGAAGTCAAGGAGTATCTGTATCAGGAAGACTTGGTTACCTGCCTCCAGATATTTTACCAGGGATTTAGACAGGGGGACCAGGGAACTTAAAAACCTATGATGGCAAAGATTCTACCTGGCTTGTTCATTACTGCCTACAAAAGAGCCAGGACAAAATTAATGCTCAATAAAGATTTAATGAATGAATGAGCTGAGGGATTACCCTTTTCTTTCATCCCAGATGTCAGTTGAGCCCAGAATGTTCCAGTCCATCTCTGTGAAAGATGTGTCTTTTGGGGGGTGAAGTTCAGATTAACCATAAGCACCCAAAATCTCAGGCCGTACTCAAGAAACACCCTTTCCAAATCCCCAGTGTAGTCTCCTCCAACCAGAGCACAAGGCCCCTGGAAGGTGGAGGAAGTAAAACAAAGACTATAAATGAAATGAGTCAAAACACTGAAGAAGAAACAAGAGGGACAGCCCACGGACCAGCTCCCCAGAGGCCAACCTGTCCCCATTTTAACACTGAAAGTCCCTTGTTCCAGGAAACCACTCAGTCCCAGATAAACGTGGCCATTTGGTTACCCCAGCCAGGGGGGCGAGGAAAGCAGAAGTCCAGAAGTGTGAGGAGACCTGGGGGAACCAGGGCAAAAGAATAAAGATGGCAGTTCAATTATTTGTTTACATGGCTGAGGTCAGGAGCCAGGCCTGGTTTATCTCAGATCCCTGGCCAGGGTAGGCATCATGCTCAAAGGTTAGGTTCTGGAACTGATAAACCAGGCTTTCCATCTTCCCAGTCTCCATTTTCTGACTTGTAAATTGGGCCAATGAACAGTACTTTCCTCACAGAGTCATTCCAAAGGTTAGCAAGACACTAAACGTGAAGTCCTGCGCACCGCACAGGGCAGGTAAGTGGTAAGTGTCACCATCGATGCCTGGCTTCCAGTGGCTGCTCAACAAGAATTTGACCCTTCGTAGTCCCTCTTGACCTCTGCTGAAAGCAATCAGATAGAAGTCTTTAGGAGTAGGATCTTTGTCTCAGGCCCCCCTCTTGACCCCTGCTGGGAGAGGGCAAAGCACTCAGAGTCCCTTGTCCCTGCTGATGCCATCGAGGCTCCCTGAAGAAACCCGGACTGCATCCAAGAGCTTGCCAGGTCCCTCCTTGGGGAGGGAGTCCCACCTCTCCATTCTCTGACCTCCTTTCCTCCCTTCATCTTGCCCCCTCCCTCCCTCAGCTACAGTGTTAGTTGTTGAGAGCCACAGGCAAAGGGGCCCCAGCAAACTTCCAGCTGCCGGCTGATGATTGGCTCACAGCGGCCCCAGCAACTTCTAGCTGATTGGCTCCTCTGCGGTGATGCTCATTGGGCTGTTTTCCCCGCCCTTTCAGACCACGGAGCTGCTCATTGGGGGACTTTTTTTGGCTCCGCCCACACGACCCAGCCAATCGGCCTCAAGAGCAGGAGGATTGTGGGAGGAGGAGAGGCTGGTGTTGGGTGAGAGGCTTGTGGGAAGCCGGTGGTGGCAGTTGGGCTCTGAGGGTTTTTCCTGAGGAGCTGTTTTGTTTGGCGTGTGTGGTTCTAAAAATAAAGTTCATTTCTTTTGACAAGTGACTCCTGAATTGTGCCCAGCCAGACTGCGGCAGTTAGTCACATTTTCATGGCTGTGACCAAAAACACCTGAACAACTTAGAGGGGGAAAAGTTTGATTCTGGGCTCATGATTTCAGAGATTCAGTCCATCATTGGCCAAGTCCATGGCACTGGGCCCAAGATGAGGCAGAGCATCATGGCTGAAGGTGTGGCCGAGGAAAGCTGCTAAATCCATGGAAGTAGGGAGGGAGGGAGAGAGAGAGAGAGAGAGAGAGACAGAGAGAGAGAGAGAGAGACCAAGGCTGAGCCTTAGAGCCCATAGGGAATAACAAACTACAGGTCTGGCTCCTCCTCCACCTCCAGGTCCTGCCTTCCTCTTCTGGACTCTGGCCTCCTGACTTTCCCACTCACTTCCTCAAGTAGGAGCTCCTCCCACGCTGACCAGGCCCTCTTGAAGTTCATGACCATGACATTCATTTGCACCCAAAATGCAGGCCCGCCATCAGCTTACATTTCCCCAGACCATTCTCCGGGACACTCTTCTCAGCGCCTCCATGCCTGGACACCCCTATCGCCTACCTCCTTGTCCTCTTCCCTCTCCTCCTGTGTAGGAAAGGCCTTGCTTCCTGGTTCGTACAGCAAATCAAAGCCATCAAAAGAGGACTTCAGCAGCCTCCCCCGCCACACAGACCCACAGCTCTGCCTTCCCACCCGCCGCCTGGGGTGAACGGTCCCTTGCTCCTAGCTCAAGCCAACACCATCCCCTCATCTACACAAGGATGGGGTCCAGCAGCTGTCTCCCTTCTCCTGTGTCGCTCCCTGTCTCCTGGTGGCTACCTCACTCTTCATTTGCATATGAACATCTCTGATTTCTCCCATCTTAAAAGCTTCCTGGAATCCATTTCCACTTGCCACTACCACCCCACATCTCTGCTTTCCACAGGGGAAAAAATATTTAAAAGAATTTTTCTGGGCTGGGGATGTGGCTCAAGCGGTAGCACGCTCGCCTGGCATGCGTGCGGCCTGGGTTCGATCCTCAGCACCACATACCAACAAAGATGTTGTGTCCCCCGAAAACTGAAAAATAAATATTTTTTTAAAAAAAGAATTTTTCTGTGCTTGCTGCCTCCATTTTAGCTTCTTGCCCACTTCTCCCCTCTTCATTGGGAAACATAATGCATGAAGAAAAATAATGACAAATGGATGTACTCAGGAGCCAGCAATGCCACACCTGGGTATATAGCCAAAGGAATTAAAAGCAAGGATTCAACTAACATGTGCCGACACTATGCCTATTTCATAGCAACATGATTCACCGTAACCAAATGCTGTAAGCAACCAACCAAAATGTTCATCAAAGGATGAATGGACATACCACAAGACATGGTATATCCACACCATGAAGTGTTAGTCAGTTTTGCAAGGGAGTGAAATTCTGATACAGGCTTCAACACAGATGAATCTTAAAAACACTATGCTGCGTGAAAAAAGCCAGAAGCAAAAGAAAAAATATTGATTTCATTTATGCAAGATATCTAGAATAGGCAAGTTCATAGAGACAGAGGCAGACTAGAGGTCACTAGGAGCTGAAGAAAGGGGGAAAGAGGGAGTTTTGATGGTTATAGAGTTAAAGGGTAATGAAAAAAGTTCTGGAAGCAGATAACGGTGATAGTTATACAGCATGGGGAATATACTTAATGCTACTGAATTATATGTTGAAAAATGGTTCAACTGGCAAATTTCACGTTATATATATATTATTGTTGGATATGAGGTGTTCCCCGTATCCTCTGAAAACATTAGCAAAATTTACCAACCTTTAGCTAGCTGAAGAAAGAAGAGAGAGAAGGCAAGAAGATGGCAAGTTCAAAGCCAGCCTCAGCAACTTAGTGAGACCCTGTCCCTAAATAAAAAATAAATAGGGCTGGGGATGTGGCTCTGTGGTTGAACACCCCTGGGTTCAATCCTGGTACCAAAAAAAAAAAAGAGAGAGAGAGAGAGAGAGAGAGAGAGAGAGAGAGAGAGAGAGAACACAACTAAAATCAGAAAATTTAAAGTCAATGTTACAGAAATTAAAAGAAATAGTATGAACAATTGCATGCCAACAAATTAGATAATGTAGATGAACTGGGTAAATCCCCCCAAACACATAGACCACTAAAATAAAATAAAATTTTAACAGACCTATAACAAGAGGTTGAACTGATAGTTAATACTCTCCTAAGAAAGAATAGTCCAGGACCAGATGGTTCACTAGTGAATTCTACCAAACATGTAAAGAAAATTTAGCAGAAATCTTACTCAAAAACTTACATTAAAATATATATAATAGGAGGGAGCACTTTCCAGAATATTCTATGAGGCCTGCATGATTCTGACACCAAAAATAGATCAATAGACCACAAGAAAAGAAAACTACTGACCAATATCCCTATGAATAAAGACACAAAAATCCTCAACAAAACATCAGCAAACCAAATTCAACAGAATAATAAAAAGGATTGTATAGCATGACTAAGTGGGATTTATCCCAAGAATGCAAGGGTGATTCCACATAAGAAAATAGAGCAATACAACACACCACATTAAAAGAACAAGGGAAGGAACTCACAGGACCATCTCAACAGAAGACCAAACCAAACCAACCAACAAACAAAAAAGCATTTGACACAATTCAACACCCTTGCAGGAACAAAACATTCAGCAACTAGGAATATCAGATTTCCTCAACATAATAAAAGCCATTTGTGAAAACAACTTCAGACCTAAGATAAGGAACAAGACAAGGATGCCCTGCCTTTACCATTGCTGTGGAACATTCTATTTGAAGTCTAAGTCACAATAATTAAGCAAGAAAAAGAATGAAAGGCATTTAATTTGAAAAGAAGAAGTAAAAATGTGTATGCAGATGACATGGATCTACGCACAGAAAAACCTACAGAATGAACACAAAATACTACCAGAGCCAATAAATTACTTCAACAAAGTTGGCCATCTAAGGCCAACACACTAAAATCAGTGGCAATTGCACAACGATGTAACCATACCTGTTGCCATTGAGTTGTGCACCTTAAAGTGGTGGAAACTGTCGGTTTTATGTGATGTATTTTGCCAGAAGAGTCAGTGGAGTAGGTCATAGGTAAAGAAAATGTGATGACAGAACAATCAGAATTAGAACCAGATTTGAAGATGCTATACTGCTGACTTTGAAGATGGACAAGTCAAGGAAATGGATTCTCCCCTGGAGCTTCCAGAAGGAACACAGCCCTGGGGGACCTAGTTTGGACTTCTCACCTCCAGAACTTTTACAGAATAAATTTGTGACATTTAAAACACACACACATTTGCATGCTTGCACACACACACACATACACACACACACACACACACACACACACACACTTATTAAGTAAGTACCAGATAAAAATACAAAGTATTGCCACCTGTAATTCTAGCAGCTCAGGAGGCTGAGGCAGGAGGATCGAGAATTCGAAGCCAGCCTCAAGAACTTAGTGAGGCCCTAAGTAACTCAGTGAGACCCTGTCTCTAAATAAAATATAAAATAGGGCTGGGGATGTGGGTCAGTGGTAAAGCACCCCTGGGTACCATTCCTGGTACCAAAAAATAAAAATAAAAAACAACAAAGTGTTACTTAAAATAGCAAATACAGGGAAGTTTAAAAAATCATGTGTATTTCTATACACCAGCACTGACCAATCACAAAAGGAACTCTTTTAAAAGTCCATTTATACCAGAGAAATGAAAAGTTGTGCTGCAACTGTGTACAATGAATCAAAATGCAAAAAATCCATTTATAATAGCCTCCAAAGGAACAAAATATCTAAAATAAATTTAACCAACAAGGTGAAAGATTTACAGACTGAAAAGTACAAAATATTGCTGAAAGAAATCAAATACCTAAATAAATGGAAAGTAATCCCATGTTCACAGATTGGAAGACTTAATATTGTTAAGATGGCAATATTTCCCCTGAAAGAGCAACAGATTCAACAAAATCCCTGTGAAAATTCCAACAACCTCCAATGGACCGTAAAAGAAATGCTGATCCTCAAGTTCATATAGAACTGCTATAGCAATATTGTAAAAGAAAAACAAAGTTTGCTGGATACAGTGGCACATGCCTATAATCCCAGTGGCTCAGGAGGCTGAGGCAGAAGTTCAAAGCCAGCCTCAGCAATTCCTCTAGGCCCTAAGCAACTGACCAAGACCCTGTCTCTAAATAAAATATGAAAAGGAGTTGGGAATGTGGCTCAGTGGTTAAGCACCCCTGGGTTCAATCCCCAGTACCCTAAAAAAAAAAAAGGAAAATTTATGTACTCACAACTTCCTGATTTAAAAACAGCATAATGCATAATAATCAAAACAATGTGGTATAGGTTTAGGATAGACATAAAGATGAATAGAATTGAGAGCCCAGAAATACACCCAAACAACTATGGCCAACTGATTTTTTGACAAGGTTGTAAACATTACTCAATGGGTAAAAATGATCTTCTCAACAAATCATGCTTGAACAACTAGATGGCCACATGCAAAAGAATGAAATTAAACTCCTACCTCATTCATATATAAATATTAGCTCAAAATGGATGGATGACCTAAATGTAAGCACGAACACTATAAAACTATTATAAGTGAATAACTTCAAGAGCTAACACTATAAAAACTACTAGAAGAAAATCCAGGAAATCTTCATGATATCAGCTTTGGCAATAGGTTCTTAGACTTAACATCCCAAATTTGAGCAATTAAAAAAAAAAGAGGTAAATTGGACTTCATCAAAATTAAATTAAAGACTGGGGTTGTAACTTGGTGGTAGAGCATTTGCCTAGCATGTACAAAGGTCCTGGGTTGGATACCCCACAACCACAAAATTAAATTAGACAAAACAACTAAACTCTCAGGGTCCTGGAAATAAATGGAAAGTAATCCCATGTTCACAGATTGGAAGACTTAATATTGTTAAGATGGCAATATTCAAGCAGGAAGCTCCAACCTTGGACTAGTGCCAGAAGACTAATTCATAGGGTATAAATAAGCGAATGATAGCTGCAGATAGAATGGCATTCAGATGTCATACTTATTTATGTGTGTGGAGACAGCTGAGACTATTCTTGATGGATAGTCCCACTGTCATTCGGCGGGCCTGGATGTAAAAGCTGAATACTGAGTTACCCAGAAGCTACATGCCTGATACAGAGAAAGAACGGCTTGAAAGTGATATTCCAGTCCTCCAGGACCCTGCAAATACCCTGAATTCATGGCCATAATGTATCCACAGTTGGTAGAACACAAGGCTCGGGTAAGATAGGGTAAAAGTAGAGGTGGACTCATCAACCATCACTTTCAATTGGGGGTCCTTGTCATGTACTGAGCTCTGCAGGTTTAGATTCTGGCATCCAGAGGGATAACTCTTCCACTGGGGGCTCAGAAAAAGTCCTATTAAAATTTAAACTATGGCTTCTACTCAATCAACTACTTTAGGCCTCACACATTAAAAGACAAGCAGGCAACAAGAGTTACTATCCTGGTAGATTTAATTGACCTTGATCTTGGTGAGGAGGTAGGGCTCGGTCACACCGTGGAGATATGAAGGCGTATATTTGGCATTTGGATGATATTCTTGGGCACCCCTCAGTCCTTCCTGGCTCAGTGTTGCTAAGAAATAAACAAGTATTGTAGCTCTGGCCTGAAAAGAGCATGACAAGTAGGGCTGAGGCCCCCTCAAGAATGAGACTCTGCGTCATGGCCCCAGGTAAACCATCCACAGTGACAGTTGTTGTTCTCCAGGGGTAAAGAGAATCTAGGATGGGTGATAGAGAAGGGAGATGCTGAATGTCAATTAAGACCTCAAGAACAGCTGTGATGCTGGGCGTGGTGGTGCACCGCCTATAATCCTAGCCACTCTGGAGGCTGAGGCAGGAGGATCACAGGTTGAAGGCCAGCCTCAGCAACTTAGCAAAATCGTGCTTCAAAATAAAAATCAAATGAGCTGGGGATGTGGCTCAATGGTTAAGTGCCCTTGGGTTCAATCCCTGGTACCCAAAAGAAGAACAGTTGTGGTGGCTGGGTCTATAATTTATCTCATTGGCCTTGCTCTTCTAAGTTTTTCCAGGAAACAAAAAACATCTGACTCCTGAAAAAGCTGTTCCCTGAGTTTAATCTGTGAGTCTAAGCAGCACACGGGGTGGACTATAATTACGGTGCTATGATGCCTGGCGCAAATATGCCACCCGAGGACTGAAGCACTCCTTCCCCCTACTGCAGGGACAGTTGACAGCCAACATTGGCAGCCAAGTCCCGCCTCACCCAAGATTGTGACCCCTGTCCAGGAGCAACCCATAGCCCAAAACTGGTCAGTATGGGAGTGCAAAGGTCTGGTCCCCTAATCTCAATTGGGGACAATTCTACAGGATCATCCCAGCTCCAGAGGTCCCCATTGCGTCAACTGGCCCTGGTTGTATCTGCCTCAGAAATCAACCTGTCCCTCTGCCTGATCCTGCGTCCCTTGTGCCCCCCAGGTGTCGTTGAGGAGTGCTTCCTCCATAAACTTCCTGCATGCAGATCTTGGTCTCGGGGTCTGTTTCCCAGGAAACCTGGCCTGTGACAAACTGTCTCGCAGTTGTCCTCTTGGGCGCTGTGCACATGAAATACTGGAGATGGTCACAGTGGCTGAGGAGTTACTGCTTCCTCCCTCACAGTCCGAAAAATCAACAGCAGGAGCTCGGAAGGCGACATTTCTATTGGTCTGTCTTGCTCAAGTCATGCTGGGAGGGAGATTTGGCCATTGATCAATGAGACAGTGCCACATCAGCCTGGTGGCACTCTTGGGGTCCTGCCATTAATTATTCGAGCGGCAGATCCCACCCTTGGACTAACCCCACAAGACTCACCCCTAGGGTCAAAATAAGTGAGCGACATCGACTGAGCAGGCATCGCGACATCATATTTATTTATGTGTGTCGAGGTGGCTGAGACCATTCCTGATGAATAGTCTCACCGTAATTCAGCAGGGCCCGGCTGTAAAAGTTGAATAGTGTGTGACATTTTAAGCAGCGAGGAACCTGGCATGTCTTATGGCTCATCTTTCCAGTAATTTCCTTCAGAGCATCCTCAGCACACTGGACCACACTTTGCATCTGCCCACTTATCTGGGGGAGCCAGGGAGGGGGCTGGGGGGCAGCACAGGGATCAGGTCCTGTCTGTAAATCCTCTGGACTCCAAGGAGGCAAAAGCAGACTCATTAGCACAGATAAGTGGCTTGCAATGCCCACGCTGTAAATCGCCCACTGAGGAGCTGAGCAGGGTCTGGGATGGAACAGTGTATCTAAAAAAAAAAAAAAAAAAAAAGTCATGTCTCTGGATGGGCCCTGCAGAATACTTGGCCAGGATTTCATGGCCTGTCCTAAAGAGAAGGAGGTCCATATGTTGAATATACCATGAGTTCTGGCATGCATCAACAATATCCCTGTCATTCCAATATTAGAACCTATTCACATGTGTTCCTGTGGACAGTTCCCTGATATATGAACTGTGGCCAAGGTAACGATGTGACCATCTTTATGGAATAATTGAAGCTTTGGTGAATTATATTGGACAGATAGAAGTTACCAATTTTTTTTTTTCTGATGCACTGAGACTGGAGTGACCTTCAGCTTATTGAAAACAACTATGAATACTTGGTTCAAGCTGGCAAAGCGCTATGAAAGACAGAACAGCAGTGAAAACTGCAGGTAGCGAGAGGGAGGCACTGGGTTCAATCCTCAGCACTGCATAAAAATAAATAAGTAAAATCAAGTTATTTTTTTGAAAACTGCAGATATTATTGTAAAAATCAAAAGCTGACTCCATGAAAGGGTTTCTAAAAAGACACACCACTTGCAAGGGGCTGAGGCAGGAGGATCACAAGTTTGAAGCCAGCCTCAGCGATTCAGCAAGACACTAAACAACTTAGTGAGTCCCTGTCTCAAAACAAGATATTAAAAAGGGCTGGGGATGTGGTCAAGTGGCCCTGAGTTCAATCGCTGGTACCAAAAAAAAAAAAAAAAAAAAAAAGAAACCTGAACAAACAATTTAAACAGAGTTAGAGAAGATATCCTGACTGCATACAAAGAGCTTTGATGAATGAATAAGAACAACAACTTCCAAAGAAAGACAGTCAACAAAAACACTTCAAAAAAGAAGATATTGCAGGCTCAGTGGCTCAAGCCTATAATCCCAGTGACTTGGGAGGCCTAGATAAGAGGATCACAAGTTCAAGGCCAACATCAGCAATTTAGCAAGGCCCTAAACAACTTAGTGAGACTCTGTCTCTAAATAAAAAGGGCTGGGGATGGGGCTCAGTGATTAAGCATCCCTGGACTTGATCTCTGGTGCCAAAACAGAAGGAAGAGGAGGAGGAGGAGGAGGAGGAGGAGGAGGAGGAAGAGGAGGAGGAGGAGGAGGAGGAGGAGGAGAGAAAAAGGAGGGGAAGAGAAAGAGAGACGGGGGAGGAGGGAAAAGATATTTAAATGAGAAATAAATATATGAAAAGGTACTCAATTATTTGGAAAATTCAAATAAAAACCACAACAAAGTCCCATTATATCCACCTCTCTCAGGAAAGAATGGCCAAAAGAAAATACGAATGGAAATGATTAGAACAGGGCTGGGGATGTGGCTCAGCGGTAGCGCGCTCGCCTGGTATGCGTGCGGCCCGGGTTCGATCCTCAGCACCACATACCAACAAAGATGTTGTGTCCGCCGAGAACTAAAAAATAAATATTAAAAATTCTCTCTCTCTCTCTTTAAAAAAAAAAAAAGAAAGAAATGATTAGAACAAATGTGAAGCAACTGGAACTCTTGCACTGTTCCCTGGGAATGGAAATTGATAGAACCACTCTAGAAAAATGTTTGGCAGAAAATAAAGCTGAACGTTCGCATTCCCTGGGACCCAGTAGAAATGTAGACATAAGTTCACCCAAAGATGTATACAGAAATTTTCACAGCAATTCTGCTCATGATAGCCCCAAACTGGAAAGTGTCCAAGTGCCTATCAAGAGTGGAATGAAAAAATCACGGTCTAGTTATGGAGTGGGACATTGTACAGCAAAGAGAAGAAGTAAACTGCACACAGATGTGGCAGTGTGGACACATCCTACAGACATAAGATTGAATGAAAGCTGACAAACACAAGAGAGTACCTAGAATATGACTTCATTTATAGGAACTGGCATAAAACAAGAAAGGCTAAACGAAGCCTCAACGGTTTTGGATAAAAACAGGCAAGTCCAGGGTTTCTGGGGTACAAACCATGTTCTAGTTCAGTGCTGTTTTTACTTTTTGGATTTGCATGCAATCACTCATAATTTGGGTACTTTTATGTGTATATGCCATATTTCTTTCTTTCTTTCTTTCTTTTTTTTTTGTTAGATGTAGATGGACACAACACAATGCCTTTATGTGGTGCTGAGGATTGAACCCGGGTCCACGCCCGTGCTAGGCAAGCGCTCGCTCTACCACTGAGCCACAATCCCAGCCCTATATGCCATATTTCAACAAAAAAATTAAATAAAGCATAAACCATTCTAGTTAAGAGATTTCTTTTCTTTCTTTCTTTCCTTTTTTTTTTTTTTTTTTGATTATTCATGTTAGAACCAAGGTTAAGAGCTCACCTACTCAGAGTTGAGGGAAAAAAAATGGGCAGACTCAATGGGAAAAATGAACACCCCTGTCTCAACATAAAAAACAAAAAGGGCTGGGGATGTGGCTCAGTAGTCAAGCACCCTTGGTTCAATCCCTGATGCCCTGGGAAAGTGAAAACTATAAAGTTAATGGAAGAAAATGCACAAGGTCATCTTTACCATCTCTAGAGGCCAAGAAAAGACTTCTCAAATAAAACGTCAAAGGCACAAACCATAAGGTGAAAGACAAAAATCTGATTGCTTCCAAATCAAAGATTTCTATTTATGGATGGCCACCACGGTCAAAGGGGAATCAATGTATGGCCCGAATGGAAGAAAATGTTTGCAATCTCTAAAAGCAAAAAGAGATGAACATGGCAAATATATGAAAAGCATCTGCAAACCAACAACAAGCAAATAAAAACAACAGCCAATAGAAAACTGGGCAGAGAATATAAACAGGCAGCTTAGAGAAGGACAATCCACTTGATGAGGTGCTCATGATCATTTCTAATCAGTGTACTCGGGTTGAGATCTAGAAGTCTTGGTTCCCAGCTGGTGGCGCTGTTGGGAGGTGGTAGAAAAGGTTGGAAGTGGGACCTGGTTGGGAGAAGTATGTTCCTGGGGGCTTGTCCTTGGAGAGGATATCTCACCCCCAATCCTCTCTCTTTTCCTCTTCTCTTTCCCCTTCCTGGGTACCAGGAGAGGAGCAGCCAAGCTCTGCCATGTACTCTCTCCGCCATGATGTTTGGCCCCACCACAGGCCCAGAATCAACAGACTAGGGACCAAAACCTCTGAAACCATGAGCCAGAACTGATCTCCTCTCAGTTGATTTTCTCTGCTACTTTGTTTCTGTGATGGAGAACTGAGCGACACAGAGCGAGCTATCACTTTTCTGTATATTGGACAAAGCTAGATAGCTGCATGATAGGAAGGGCGGGGACCTCTGGCTTCAGTGGAGAAGGAGCTGCCCCCCTCTGACATAAATGAAATACATCCAGAGAGAATGTCCTAGCAATGCCCTTTCTAATTATTTATCTAAGTGGAACTTCAGAGGTCCACAGAGTACATGTTTAAAAAAAAAAAAAAACCCTGGGCGCCACCCACTATGGAGTCACCCATGCAGTAGCAATGGATTAAGTGTATATTTAGTCACATGGGTGGGTCTTCAAGCTAGGCTTAGTGAGAAAGCTACAAAACAAAATGAGATACATAACAGCCTACAGCAACCGGGAGAATGGATGAACAAATTAGGGCATAGTCACACAATAGAATACTACTCAGCAGTAAAAAGAAACGAATTATGGATACATGCCATCCTATGGATGAACCTCAAAAATACTCTGTTGAACAAAAGCCAGACACAGCAGAAGATGCATTATGTAATTCCTTGTCTATGAAATTCAAGAACAGGCAAAACTAATCTACAGCGGGAAAAGCAGATTAGCGTTGCTTAGCGCCAGGGTGGAGGGAGTGAAAGAACAGGAGGGGATTTCACGGTGATAGAAATAATCTAGATCCTCGCTGGGTGTGGTTAAGCAGATGCACACATTCCTCAAAACTCATTGAACTGTATGTTTAAAATGGGTACATGTTCCCGCATGTAAACTAGACATCAATAGAGTTGTTTCTAAAAAAAAAAAAAAAAAAAAGTAAATAAAAGAAACATACACATACTCAAAGCTATGTGCATTTTCTAAGAGATTTAGGTATGGAAAAATTGCTAATGAAAGCAATGGTGTAGTCATGCCTAGGGCAAGAGCAAACAAATCCACATCAAGGGGTCTGTTTAGAAGAACAAGATAATCAGACCTACATTCCCATGTCCATATATGAATGCACGACCAGTGTGACCCCACGTCATGCACCACCACAAGAATGGGATCCTCATTAGAATAAGGTACACACTGTGTGTGTAGAAGATGTCAAACTACACTCTACTGTCGTGTATATCTAAAAAGAACAAGGAGAAGGAGAAGAAGAAAACAAGATGGTGTTTTCTTCATGGATGCGTAAGCCCAATCATATATTTTGGGGTCTGCATTAACAAGTGTTCTCCTGAGAAATTTAACCAATAAGATATGCATGTATACATACTGCACACACACACACACACACACACACACACACACACACACACACTCGTAATTACATACATCCATCTAGAGATTTACAATAAAGAATTGGCTCCTGTAGTCATGGAGGCTAACACGTCTAAAATCTTCAGTGTGGGCTGGTGTACTGCTAGAGACCCAGGAAACCTGACGCTGCACATGAAAACCACACAATCTTCTAGAGAATTCCATCATGCTCATGGAGGCCTGTCTTTTTGTTCTATTCTACCTTTGCCTAGGAGCAAGTTTGTCAGACTTAGCAAATAAAATACAATATTATAGTAAAAAGTATTTGTTATTCAAAATGCAAATTGAGGGCTGGGGTTGTGGCTCAGCGGTAGAGCGCTTGCCTACTATGTGTGAGACACTGGTTCTATTCTCAGCATCGCATGTAAATAAATAAATAAATAAATAAAGGTCCATCGATAACTAATACAATTTTTAAAAAATGCAAATTGAACTGGATGTCCTGGATTTTATCAGGAGATTGAATTTACAGTTTTCAGGGTATCTGACAACCGAGCAACAGAACCTAGTTCTCCTATTTTCAGAATAGTGTCCACCCTGAGCTAGCCAACCCCAATAGCACACTCCATGCATACTGTAGTTGTCTGTTTATCATTCATCTCCCAGCCTACAAGCCACAGGACCGCAAGACCTGTGTCTTGTCTGTCATTGATTGCCAGTGGTGCCTGTTTATCCCAGGCATACATTCTAATCTGTGCATTTTAACCCCATGTAGTGGTGCACATCTATAATCCCAGCAACTCTGGGGGCTGAAACAGGAGGATCACAAAGGCCAGCCTCAACAACTTAGTGAGGCCCTAAGCAATTTTAGCAAGACCTTGTTTCAAAATAAAAAAGGTCTTGGGATGTGGCTCAGTGGTCAAGCCCCTCTGGGTTCAATCCCCAGTATCAAATAAATAAATTAAAACAAAAAGATGCATGCATTTTATTTTTGAAGAATTTCCATGTGAACAATGAGATATCATGTCTGTGTTACTTGAAACTCCAATTTCAGGGCAGTCATTTGCCCTTATCAAACATCCCCTCTCCAGCTAGTCAGCTGACTTTATACCAGAAAATGCCATGTCCAAGCACAAGATCCCAAGGGCTTCATCAATACCTGAAGCTTTAGAGAATTAGCAAAGTGGAAGTCAGAAATGGGTTTGCATTGATAAAATTGGTGGCTTATTAATCAGCATGATAAATGTTAGAAATAAACTTTTTGGTGAATATTAATGGTATTCAGCTGGGTGCAATAACACACGCCTGTAATCCCAGTGGCTCCAGAGGCTGAGGCAGGAGGATTGCAAGTTCAAAGCCAGACTCAGCAATTTAGTGAGGCCCTAAGCAACTCAGTGAGACCCTGTCTCAAAATAAAAATTAAGAAGGGCTGGGGCTGGGGCTCTGTAGTAAAGCACCCCTGGCTTCAATCCTCAGTACCATAAAAAAGAAAAAGTTTTCAGGATCTATGGATTTGCTTAAATATGGTCCAGATAGTCTCCACCTCTAGATGAAGAGGTTATCAGGATCTAGCAAGGCCTGCGTCCTGAACCTTGGAGGTAACAGCTGAGGCTTCATTTGACCTTTGGTTTTGGAGGATTTCTGGATCCCTGATGCTTCTAGAATACTGCATCTCTCTTGAGTGAACTTTTTATGGAGGGTTAGGCTGGGACTTCCTCAAGCCTAGAGAGCAGGGTGCATGATTTACTTTGTGCCGGGTGCCTAATACATGCTTGTTTAATAAACATGCCAGAATCTGGTCCTGCTGTGGTGTGAACTGGTTGTACAGGTGTTGGGAGGGGCTAGCTGATCCTGGCTCACTTTGGAGATGCGTCAGTAACTAAGAAATCCTCTCTCAGCTGCAAACGCACCTTTCCTTACAAGGCTGGAGCCTGCAGCCCTTCACAAACCACATTTCTCCTTTGCTAGGGGTTCCTGGTGAGGCTCTGTCCATGGCAGATGCTAGAGGAAGACACAAGGTTGAAGGAGGAAGAAGAATTTTTTTTTGGGGGGGGGGCATGGTCTTCTGCTGGCTTCCTGTTATCATCCAGATCCTGTGATTGGCATTTCCCCTCCCCGCCCCCACACTCCATATTTCTTTACTCTAGGGACAACAATTGAGTCCTGTTTGCAATTTTTCCAACACCTGCTGTATCAGCTTCATCACCTCCTACCTGAGTCTCCATCTGATCAGCACCCCTCCTCAGAAGTCTTGTCCCACCTCCCGGACTCCCTTCTCTGAGCTCGGAGACAATAGCTGCAGCCCAGGTGACAATTCCTGGGATCTTTTAAGTTTCCATAACTTCAACAATTTCCCCCTTGGCTCCCCCAAAGGTGATAGCTGCTTGCAGCAATTCCTCCATCCATGATAACTTTGTATTATCTTTTGGGGGGTTTGGTGACTTGTGAATAACCATTTCTACTGGAACAATTCTCTATATTCAATTCTGTCAGTTAAAACAATGTGTTTTGTCTGTGCGTGATAAGGAGGCTTTATGTTACCTTCCAGAAAGAACTTTAGGGTTCCGCATGATCAACTTGGTTTAGGTCAGAATAAATATTTGAGGACTAAATAAATGAACAAACAGCTAGATTTCTCCTTGTAAATTGATAACGACTTCCTGGTGTTTGTTTTTTGTTTTTTGGGGGGAGGGTTGTTTTTAGGTTTTGTTGGTTTGTTTGGGGGGGGTTGTTGTTGTTGTTGTTGTTGTTGTTGTTGTTGTTTTTTGGGTTTTAACCCAGAGCCATCTGAAAGAATATTCTGAAAGAGAATAACAATGAGGCCTAAAAACAAGACACAGGAAGAGGAAAAAGAATAACAAGTACTCAAAGCAGGGGACACAGCAGGGGTAAATGGACCTACTAGGGTCCTCCTCCTGGCTATTTGCAGAACTGAATCAGCTTGGCTCTGGGAAGTCAACTGCTAGAGACATTTAGCATCTCGCAGTTCACTGCAAGGCTGCAGAACTGCCCCGGTGGCAAACAGTTCCTCCATCTATTGTTTATGCTCTCCTTGGGCAAAACATTGCAATCTTCTCTCCCTTTGGTGGCTGTTAGGCTCCAGCTAGGTAGCAGGCCTGTGTCAATTGCTGGGAACACAAAGGTGCAGTCCCTCCACCCCCCACAACCCCCCACCCCACCCCCCGCCCCCAGGAGCTCACAGCCAGACTGACAATGAAGGTGATAGCCAGAGAGGAGCCACCACCACCCATTGGATCCCTGGGTACTGGTTGGGAGGACACCAACCAGGGTACTGGTTGGGAAAGAGAGAAATCCCAACAGATCTGCAGGATGCCCTCCCCCCACTCAGTGTCCTGTTCAGTTCCCACTGTCGCCTCAAACTCTGAGGTCTCTGCCCAGTTGAGTCCTCAGTCCCAGGCCCTTCACCCTTCCCCACAAACTATTTCTCCTAGAGATGAGTCCTGAGGCCAAGGGACCGCAGGCCATTCCTCTTCCCAGGGAATATTCGAAAGAGTTCTTTAGCATTTGAAGGCAAAGAAATGAGATCAGTGAGTCACCTCCCACCTGCTACACAAATCCCACAGATAGTTCCCACAACAGCCACTGGACCCATATCTCCAATGTCCACTCGTAGGGAAAGAGGTCATCAGCTGACGTCCCTGTACTTACCAGTGCCTCTGAGTTCCAGTCCCACTTAGCAGCTGGGCACCTTGGGCAAATCTCTATATTTTTCTAACCTTCAGTCCCCTTGGTTGGAAAAATGGGAATAAAAACACCTACTTCACAGGGCTATTATGAGAACTAAATCTGTGGATATATGGAGAAATAACTTGTAGAGCACAAAGCATTTTCCAGATATTATAACAGGACAGAGAAGAGCAGTAAGGATTGTCAATAATGGGGTGGGATAAGAAAAGCACAAAGTTGGGACTGGGGCTGGGGCTCAGTGGTAGAGCACTTGTCCTGCACGTGTGGGGTACTAAGTTCAATCCTTAGGACCACATAAAAATAAAGGAATAAAGATATTGTACCAACTGCAACTAAAAAAAATATATTTTAAAAAAGAAAGAAAGAAAGAAAGAAAGAAAGAGAAGCCCAAAGTTGGCAGAGGTGACAGAGAATCAGGATATTGGGGTGACTAAAGCACAGAGCCTGCAAGTGATAGTTAATTTTATGTGTCAACTTGACTGGGCTAAGAGAAGCCCAGATAGCCGATAAAAAGTTATTTCTGGGTGAACCCTTGAGGGTGTTTCGGGAAAGATTAGTGTTTGAATTGGTAGATGAGGAGAGCACCAGGCCCTCCCTAACATGGCTGGCATCAGGCAACCCACCGAGGGCCTAAAGAGAACAAAAAGCAAAGGAAGCACTGGACACGGTGGAATATGCCAGAAATCCCAGGAACTTGGAGGCTCAGGTGGGAAGATCACAAATTCAAGGCCAACCTCAGCCACTTAGTGAGACCCTGTTTCAAAATGAAAAAAAAAAAAAAATCAAAAGGACTGGGGGTATAGCTTGGTGATAGATCAACCCTGGGTTCCATCCCCAGCACTGCCCCAAAATAAAAATAAATAAATAAATAAATTTAAAAATGGGCTGGGTTCATTGACTTTTTGATCCTCAAGTCCAACCTATACCACATAAGTTTTGTTGTTATTGTTGTTTTGAGTACCAGGGATTGAACTCAGGGTCATTGAATCCCTGAGCCACATCCCCAGCCCTATTTTGTATTTTATTTAGAGACAGGGTCTCACTGAGTTGCTTAGCACCTCGCTTTTGCTGAGGCTGCTTTGAACTAGAGATCCTCCTGCCTCAGCCTCCTGAACCACTGGACAGGCGTGTACCACTGCACCTGGCTCATAAGTTTTAAATGGTGTGCTGTTCGGAATTAGCATAATGAAATCTCACATGGTTCCACTATGTCCCACGCAGGACATGAATCATCTATGTGTCCAGGGCATCTTCTTGGCACTATATATATGAATAAGAGAAAACATGGAATATATAGGGTCTGGTACTATCTGTGATTTCAGGCAACACTGGGGGTCTTAGAACATATTCCCTCAAGATAAAATTCCTACTTGCAGTATGAGATCTCTCTCTCCCTCTCTTTTTTCTTTTTTGCAGTGTCGGGGACGGAGCCCAGGGCCTGGGCATGCTGGGCCAGCACTTTACCGCTGAGCCCCAGCCCCAACCCTTAAATTTGCCCAAATTTGAAACTCCAGGTGCCATCTATTTTCCTGACATTCCCTAAGAAAACATACGGCTTGGGGGAAGAGTGAAATAAATATTAAATGTCCAATTCAGTACAAGTTGTCACAGCTCAGGATTTGCTGGTAAAGGCAAGGTGTGACCTAATTCAAGCTCAAGGGCTTTGCAAGTTCCTTTGGCCTCTTCATCACAGAGGAGCACGCAACAGCAGAATTGCTTCGTCTTCAAAAGTGCTGGCCCGCTTCCTATTAATATTTTCCCGAGGTTAAAGCCTTCTCTTGGGCCTCTAAGACACTGCAGCAAGGATTTGCAATTTGCATGAAGCGCTTCCGGGAGATACTAGTAGGGGGTCACTCTCAAGGGAGGCCAGCCTCAGTGGGATCCTGCAGAGGAGGGCTGGAGTGTAGGTGACCCCAGCCAGCACAGCTGGGCTTTCATGAACGCGCTCGGTGAGTCATTGGCAAAGGGCCATCTGAGTTCCCAGGTGTGGGCAACATGGCTGCGGTAGCCAGAGGGCAGGCTCTGAAGCATGTCACAGGGCAAGGCCGTCTGCAGCAAAAGCGCACAGAAGGCAGGCAAGAAGCACACGGAAATCATCAGAGGGATCCCCAGGGGAGTGTGGGAGACAGTGTCTGGTCTCCCCCTTTTCTTTCATGAAATGGGGAAAAGGCAAGCCAGCAGGTGATGAAGCCCCAACCCTCAATAGCCACTCTGACTTGGATTTCGATCCCAACTGTGACAAAGACTAAGTTGACCCCTGATGCCATTTCTCTTCATCTAGAAGCCCTGATGAAGCGGGGTCTCCAGCTGCCCAGAATAAAAGCCATATTCCCCCAGCTTCCCCCAAACCTACATTGAGGCCAATGGGAGATGAATGATAGTGTCAGGTGTGAATTCCATAAGGTGTGTTGAAACAGAGGGAGGCCCTTCTTTAACCCTAGCTCCCGCCCCCTGGACTGCGTGAAGCGTGGTTCCGAAGGCTGGTGCACAAGCAGCCATCTTGAGCCATGAGCTAGAGACAGGATTGCCAGGTTTAGCAAATACAACTATTAGCTTATTTCATTTTTCCTTAAATATTTTAATATCACATGAGATATATTTATAGTTAAAGATTATTTGTTGTGTATCGAAAATTCCAATTTCAACTGGAGTCCTATATTTTGTGTGGTAACACAAGGGACAGACCATCTGTTAAAGATTTACAGAGTAACAAGATGGAATTGCACTTGGGTGGCTGATTATGAAGCCGCTGTGCTGCAGTTAGACAGCTTCCCTCCAAACTTTGTTTTTGTAAGAAAGACTGTCTACTTGTTGAAGCCTGGTTATTATGCGATTTTCTATTTTCTTTTCTTTTTCTCCTATCCCTGGCAGCTGAACCCAATCTAACTAACTGGTTGGGTGACCCCAGGAAAGTTACCTAACCTCAAGATCGATATCCACGAAATGGGAGTTGGTGATCATCTGCACCTGAGAGGGCTGCTGGAAGATTAAGTGTTGCACGCACTTCAAGCACTGACAGGCACAGCGGGCAGGTCACAGTCGTGGTCGTGGTGAATGATTTAGAAAGAGTCCTCCCTTACTTGTAAATGGGTGTCCTCAACTCACAGCCTCCCCAAATGGCATTCCTGCACCTCATCCTGGCTTGCGTCTTCACTGATTTTTTGTGGGTTTTTTTGGTACTGGGAACTGAACCAAGGGGTGCTTAACTACTGAGCCCCATCCCCAGCCTTCTTATATTTTATTTAGAGACAGGGTCTCGCTGGGTTGCTAAGGGTCTCGCTGAATTTCTGAGGCTGGCTTTGAACTCACGATCCTCCTGCCTCAGCCTCCTGAGACGCTGATTACAGAGCTGATTACCACACCTGGCTGCCATCTTCACCTTTTAAGATCACATTCTGTCTTCTCTGAAGGCCCCATACCTACCAATTTCCAGAAGCATCCTTTGGCATCCAACATGGAACCCTTAGGAAGTGACTCCTGAGTCTGTTTCCTTTCGGTCAGCTTCATGAGGTTTTTTTTTAAAAAAAAAAAGTCCAAAAAATGAAAACACAAAGAAACTGCATATGAATGTGCCACCAAAAGTCTTTCTATGTTTGTTCAGAATTAGAGAAAAACCACTAGTACATTCTCACTTCCCTCTAAATTTAGAAATCTGAAAACATTGTTCATTATGCCAGATATCCGATGTCTTCCTTGTGGGCCTGCAGATTGAGAATTAAATCTCAACACTTCCTCGCATGAGAAGAGCGAGTGGAACATTAGACCGCAGTCCCCAGGGACCTGGAGTATACTTCTAAGACAAGATTTTTCCTGCAGAGGGAAACCAGCCAAAGCAGTAGAGGAAGGATGGCGGGCGCTCACCGGTGCCCTAGCTGCCTGAAGGCATCTATTTCAATATCTGTCCAAGCCCCATCCACAGACCCATTCAAAGTCACACAAATTCTGCACAAAAGGCAAAGAGGGAGCCCACCCAGGTCTGACAACTTGTAGATTTCCTCCCTTCCTCCGATTCTAATGGCCTGATTAGCAATTCTATTGTATTTAATTTGCACCCTGGGTAATTCACTGTCAGCCAGAAGAGCCATCAGCTTGAAAAATGGCACCAAAATTAAAAACCAATAGTCAAATTTCAGTTGGAATGAGCTCTCGTGGCATAATGATGAAATGGGATGAACTAGAGGGAGGCAGTCCAGCCCCACGAGGTGCGAACATTTGAGTCACTAACCTGCTGCTGGGAGTTTGAGCCCTGGCCTCTCTACACCTGGGGAAAGGAGCATCCAAGTTCGAAAACGAAAACTGAATTGGTCCAGTGAGACAGTCATGGGAAGTGGCTGTTTGCCATCTCCTAGCCCATCGTGATGGTTTTAAACATATCTTCAAATTCTGTGACAGTGACATCAAAGGGTGGAGAAGTCCAGTCCCCCCACCCCTACCCTGAATACAAGCCAGCCTTCCTGACTTGCATGGAATAAATAGAACATGGTACAAGTGTGCTGCATGCTTTCCAAGCCTAGGTCACAAAAAGCAACGCGGCTTCCTGTCCTCTCAGAAACCTGAGCTGATGGGTAAGAAGCCCTGAGTCCTGAGCTGCTATGGGGAAGGCCACGCAGAGACCACACAAAGATAAAGACGGGCCCAGAGAGCTCCAGCTGCTTCCACCCCTAGCTGTTTGGGTCTTCCCAGCCCAGGAGCCAGACATATGACTGAGGAAGCCTTTGAGGTGACTTCAGTTCCAGCCATTATGTCGCTGCAACCCAAGAGGCCCCTCGTGAGAACTGCCTGGCTAAGCCTAGTCAATCCCCAGATTAGTGAACAACATTAGGGATTGCTAAGGTTTTAAGCCCCTATTTTGTTATATGGTAATAGAAAAAAAATACTCGGCATTCCGCAGGCTTCCTGCCTGTGCGTCTTGGTGCCAGCCAAGCCCCGAAGACAGCCCTGGTCAAGGGAACCCACCCGACATGCAGCCAAAACTCCAGTCTACCAACCTGGACTGAGGCGGAGCAAAGGAATCGAGACCCACCAGAACAAATACACCCCTGCTCCACCCCCTTCTAGAATTTTCTCCATCCATGTGGCAAAAAAAAAAAAAAAAAAAAAAATCTCCAATCTCCCATTTGGAAGGCATGCCCTAGTTTGGATGATAAAGGGGGAACACTTGGCCTTCTTCCCACTTAGAGAAGTTCATGGCAGAGCTCCTAACCTTGAACTCCCTCCCCGGCAGCCAGGACTCATCCCCCAACCAAGACTTTGAGTCTCAAGGGAATGGCCTCATGTTGGTAATCTCAAGAGTCTTGCAGTGGCTATATCCTATAGAGGCTAGCACAGAGGGCCAGCAAGTCGCTCTCTGCCCAGTCCCCACCAGTAGCCGCCGCCTCCTCCTCCTCCTTCTCCTCCTCCTCCTCCTCCTCCTTCTTTACCAGGGATTGAACTCAGGGACACTCACCCACTGAGCGACATCCCCAGCCCTATTTTGTATTTGATTTAGAGACAGGATCTCACTGAGTTGCTTAGCACCTTGCTTTTCCTGAGGCTGGCTTTGAACTCACGATCCTCCTGCCTCAGCCTCCCTAGCTGCTGGGATTACAGGGGTGCACCATCGTCCCCGGCCCCACCAGTTTATTTAACTACCAACTACTTTCCCTCAAGTTTTTGAACTATTTAACAGCCTTCCAGAACTCTTTTTCCTACTAAAGTCAACTATTGTTGGTTTCAGTTGCTTGAAACCACAGACCCTGACTCAAAGTGCTGTCATCCTAACTGTGCCTAGTACTCCCATCTAAAATTAGCAAGAGTTACGAGGGACACCATCAAAGCCACCGGCCCTAGTCCACAGTCAACCATGGTAAATGTTCTGCTCACGCCACTAACTTTGGCGTGAAAACTATCCAGAGGTAAGCTTGGCAAACGACATTTATTATAGGGTTAGACAATATTACACAGGATTATCCACAATATGAAAGTCCGTACTCCATCCAGACAAATCTTCCTATGAATACACACACCATACACATGCCTGTTCCTTTAGGGTAGAGAGAAAAGTTCACTTTGCCTCTAGACAGGTCCCTGAGATAGTTCCTTCTTCCTCTCTTGGGTCTGTGTAGCAGATGTCGTGATTGTTACCCCCTTGCAATCCCCTCCCTCTTACCACTTGGTGCCTTTGGGCCCAACTTCCAAATGGCAATCCCAATATGTCTTTGCCTGGGGGCTTCTATAGGTTGCCAAAGCTCCTTTGCCTGCCCAAGTCTGGCTAAGTATGGGAATTCATGTTCCTTGGAAAGAGCCCCCATTAATGACTGACATAAGTTGGTGGGTAAGTACACCGGCCTCATCACCCCTGGGGTGGCATAATTTGGAAGCCTGCCCAGTCCCCACCAGTGTTCCTGACTGTGAGTCCAACTACCTTCCCTCAAGTTTGTGAACTACTTCACAGCGTTCCAGAAATCTCTTTCTGGAAGATTCTGTCTCCCCCAAGGAAGTGAGTCTTACTGCTGTATTAATCAGCTGGGGCTGCCATACAGGGGTACTTAAGAACAGAAATTTATTTTTCTACAGTTCTGGAAGCTGGAAGTCAGTCAGAGATCAGTGTCGACAGGGTTGTTTTCTGAGCCTCTCGTCTGGGCTTGCAGATGGCTGCCTTCACGGTCTTGCCTCTGTGCGTGTGGGCACCCTAACCTCCTCTTCTTAGGAGGACACCTGTCAGAGTGGATTAGGGTCCACCCTTATGACCTCATTTTCACTTAATTACCTCTTTAAAGGCCATGTTTCCAAATAAGGTCATATTCTGAGGTCCTCAGGGTCAGGACTTCAACATATGAAGGGGGGGACATAATTCAGCCCATAAGTCACCCTCAGAGGTCCCCAGCTTGATCCTGCATCTTTTCTTTAGTTGTCTTCTCTGAACCCACGTCCCCTTCCAGGATGGTGCCTCTGTGTCTCAGACTTGCTTGTGGGAGAACTCTTACTAAAACAATATGGATACTCCCTTTCTCTGGCCACCAGCTGCCTGGGCTGTCACTGTGCAGAGAATCCACTACAGGAGCAAATCCAGATTCCCCTGCAGTAGGAACCAGGGCTCTGAGCGCTCTGAGGTCTTAGAGTCTGCGGTGAAGGTTTCCCTTCCTGTGATTGGTTCCCTTGGCAGGTTCGCTCTTCTTACCTTCGCTATGATTGGCTGCATGCAAATGAGCTAAGCCTAACACATCCATTCTGGTTGTGCTTAGTGCATTTGCTGCTTCTGCACCTACCACTGGCCCGGCTGGCTGTACTTTTGATACGGATATGCAAATTAAGCCACACTAATTTGTTGATGCTGATAAGATCCCAGGCCCAGGCAGCCCTCCTGCGTGGCGTTGATAAGGTGCTGAGGCAGGAACACAATTCATAGCCTCGCACAGAGACCACCCCAGCAACCCAGGAACCAGACCGCACTAGTTGAGAAGCTGGTGCCCCAGTCGAGACATCTGGGAGCCTGGTGGCATTTCCTGCTTTTCTATCAATTGCCAATGGGACCCCGCTGATAGGACCAAGAGACCTGGGTCTACAACCTTACACCACCACCTCACAACTGTGCCACGTGACCAGCTCACGGAATGCCTCCTCCTACATCAGCGCCTCTGTGACAAGCCTGCTAGCTCCTCGAGCAGGACTTGTCCTAGGCATCCTTGATACATTTCTCTGACACTCCAAGGGCTCAGAAACTGCCCCTGGGCTACTGTTCACAGAAGCTGGAGTCCCAGTCTCTGGCCTCCATGCCTGGGCCTCTCTCAGGTTCCTTCATGGGGCTCAGGACACCCCAAGATATGATCATGAGAAACCAGAACATGCCACCCCAAATTATCCCCCTATTGATTATTTCATGCTGCTCAATTTTTATTACCTGAAAGACTTTTATCTGCATAAACAAGAAAACCTTTGAAGCAGGCCACCTTGGAGTCTCAGCTACTTGGGAGGCTGAGGCAGGAGGGTCAGTTGAACCCAGGAGTTTGAGGCTAACCTGAATATAGTGAGACCTGTCTCTGAAAATTTTAAAATAAACCTTCATTCAGCATATACGCTCTCCCCCTCACCCATAATTTGTTTCCTCCACTCCCAGAACCCCTAAGTCCCTATTCTTTCTGTGGCTCAAGATGCTATATAAACTTCAATCATCTGGTCCTTGAGACTCATATTTTTGTGGGACTCCCACGTGCTCTTACGTAATTAAAATGGTTTTTCTCCTGCTAATCTGTTTTACATCAATTTAATTCATAGCCCAGCCAAAGAACCTAAAAGGGCAGAGGGAAGCCATTTTTTCTTCCCCAAGAAATCTATGCATCATGCTGGGCCTCTGCCCCCTTGGCCTGATGCCCTGGGGAGCAGCCTGGGCCAAGTGGGTGGGGAGGGCCTGGGGTTCTCGAAGGTTCTGTGGCCTAACTCCCATCCGGGCTTGATTTCTTCTCTTCCCAGCCCCAGCATGCTTTTTCATAAATCCTGACCTTGACTCCTAGAGACCCAGCTGTTTTCAATTGCAGGAGTCAGACTGGGGGTGGCAGGAAAGGTCCTGTGCACACCAGCTCTGCAGTGCAGCAACGGAATGGCAGGCCCGAACAGAGTGGCGCTCCGAGCACTCCCGGTGCCTCAGATGGATTTATTCAAAGTTCATAATTACCCTGAAATCTCTTAAAATGAAAACATGATTGAAGAATTAAACCTGGTAAACAAATTAGTCAGAAAGAAAACCTCCGCATAGCAAATGACAAAATCCAAAGCTCCCATCCAGCAAATGCGACAGGCTTGGGTATAATTGACAGCAGCACCGCAGACGACCCTGAGCCCGGGGCAAAGCCAGGCCTGGGGAGCCACAGCCTCCTGGGGAAGAGGAGGCTGGGCCCCAGGGGGCAGTGTGGTCAGTCAGGTAGCAGGGGCCCGGGGAGGGACATGGCTGGGGGCCTGCGGGCCTGTGCAGCTGCACTAAGGGCTGGAGCTACAGCTGGTCCCTGCTGCTGCTCGGGATCAGGTGCAGGGCCTGGAGCAAAAGCTGCTGGGGAGGCTGGCGGCAGCCGCAGCCTGTGACGTCTGTCGGCTTGGTGAGGGACACCTTCTCCTGCAGAGAGGAGCCCTGAGCCTGCTCCCTGCCCCTGCGCCCCCCTTCCATTCCTTCCCCTCACCTCCTCTCCTCCCAGAACCACTGAGAATTGGGATGGGAGTGGGGTGGTTCAGACTGGAGAGGTTTTCTTTGTCTCCCTCTCAGACCTATTTCTCAGGAACCCAAGGTATGGGCTTGCTCCCTCGGGACAAGGAGAGGTGTTCTGGTTACTATTTCTCTGTGACAAACCACCCCAAAATTTGGTGGCAGAGAACAACCATTTATTTACTTAGACCCAGAGACTCTGTGGGTTAGGAACTCAGGACAATAGGAACAGCTTATCTCTGCTCCACGGATGTCTCAGACCTCAGGTAAAAATATTCCATGGAGCCAGGTGCGGTGATGCACACCTGGAATCCCAGGAGCTCCGGAGGCTGAGGCAGGAGGTTTGAGAGTTCAAAGCCAGCCTCAGCATCTTAGCGAGGCCTTGAGCAACTCAGTGAGACCCTGTCTCTAAATAAAATACAAATAGGGCTGGGGATGGGGCTCAGTGGTCCAGTGCCCCTGAGTTCAATCCCTAGTACACTCCCCCCAACAAAAGATTCAATGGCTTGAGGTAACTAGACAGCTGGGATGGAATGATCTGGAGGTCTCTTTACTCATATGAATTGCCTGCCAATTCATATGAGTTGCTGTTGCTAGACCTGTTGCTAGAGCTATTGTTCAGAACACCAACATATGACCTCTCCCCGTGGCCCTGGGTTTTGTCCCAGCATGGTGGCCTCACAGTAGTCAGGTGGTTCACATGGCAGCTCAGGGCCCCAAAGGCAAATGTTTCCAGAAAAAGGCAGAGACTGCATTCCACTTTCTGGTCCACCATTTGGATGTCACTTAACATTTCTTCACCATATTCACTGGGTTACAGGTGCCTCAGTCGCCCACCCAGATTTTCGAGGAGGGGCAGAGAAGCCACCTTTCACTGGGAGGAGCGTCAAGAATTTGGAGACAACGTTTTTAAAAACCACCACAAGGGGTTCTCACTTGGGTTAGTCGGCTTTCTGTGGCTGTGACAAAATACCCAAGAAAATCAACTTAAAGGAACAAAGATTTCCTTGGGCTCCTGGTGGAAACACTATTGTTGCAGGTCTTCCTGGGTTCAGACCCCTGCTCCACCTCACATGATCTATAGTAGATTGAATGATGGTCCCCAGAAAAAGGTTATGCCTACCTCCTAACCCCTGGAACCCGCACATGTGACCTGTTTGGAAAAAGAATCTTTGTATTTGATCCCCAGCACCGCAAAATAAAGGAGGAGACTTCTTTACAGATGTAAGTAAGGGTCCTAGGTGAGCTCACCCTGGATTATCTGGGTGGGCTGTAAATCCAGAGGCAGGTGTCCCTGTGACAGACCTGCAGAGCAGAGCCCCGTGGAGAGAAGAAAAGGCCATACCCAGATGGAGGCAGAGACTGGGACAGTACAGCCACAAGCCAGGGACACCTGGAGCCACCAGAAGCCAGAAGAGGCCCAGAAGGATCCTCCACTAGAACCGCCACAGGGAGTGTGACCCTGAAGACACCTTGAATTCAGTCTGCTGGCCTCCAGGACCCAGAGGGAATCAAATTCTGTGGTTGACAGCCACCCGGCCTGGGGTCCTTTGTTACAGAAGCTCCAAGGGGGAAAAACCACAGCATCTGTGGGAGTGTGGCCAAGTGGCTTCTTCCTTCACTGGGAATAAATGAAATGGGGGCGAAGATGGCGTTGTCCTTCGTGGGAAGGTGGGTTGGTTAAGGAGATCAGCCGTGGAGAGGGCTCAGCCTAGTATGTGGCATGATACCAGAGCCCACCCCCTGCGCCACCCAAGTCCTAGTGCAATAACAGGCACCAAGTCTGCACTTAACCTTGACCTGAGTGGTCTAAATAGCCACCAAGAAGCTCCCTCAGAGGCATCTGCAGAAATGGATCCTAGTGACATTTGTGCCCCGTACTGAGCACTGTCTGTCCAGCAGCCCGGTTACTCTGATGATGGATTTGTACAGACAAGGAAACTGTCTGAGGCTCGGGAAAATAACAGCCATGTCCTTTGCCTGAGGTCACACAGCCACCATAAAGGCAGGACACAAACCCATGTCCTCTGGACTGTCAGCACTATGACATAATCCAACCAAAGTGACACAGCTGTACAAGGAATGAACTGGAAACTCGAAGACTGAAGGGTCCCCTGGGCTGTCCACAGGCCTCGCGGAGTCAGTCCGGGTGTCATCCAGCCACCTCCCCCCGTCCAGTTGGTGTGACAGCAGAGCCAGTGTGTCCTTACAAGAGATTCTAGTGGCTATAAGAGCAGTGCAGCCTCTGTGGGTCCATATGCTGGAGCATGGGCTCCCACAGATTTTTGCCCACTCACGTTCCTAGTGGCCTTCGTCACAATAGCCCCAAAGAGGAAGCAATTCGTGGCCATAAAGAAAACGTGCTACCTCCATATATGGCATCCTCCTTGGCCAGATGGGCTCCAGGCCTCTCTGCACAGTAGGGTGTTGAGTAACCGTATGCAGTTGTCACAGACCTGCAGGCGCCTGCCCGAGGGCCCCAGCACTTGCTCTCCTATCTCTGACTCTTTGCCGGGGGCTGTCCCTGTCGCTGGGCAGGCTGGGAAGGTCAAGGAGTCACGAGCCCCAGGCAGCAAACCCAGGACAGAGGACAGGAGGGCACAAGCCCAGCTCCCTGCAACTCAGGTGACCCAGCTTCTTACAGAGAGGCCCCGTCGCCTGCGGCACCTGAGCTGCTCCCTGAGACAAAAAAAAAAGTTTACTCACCAGGTGGCCCCAAGAGTGAGCAGGGGGAGCCCCAAGTCTCAAATCTGCCTCCTCAGGGTAGCGTTTGGGGACAGTTACGGGATGAAGAAGCAGCAGGGCTGAAGGTGTGGGGAGAGGTGACACGTGGAGCCGGCAGTGGCCTGCGCATGGCCATCCCTCTAACCCCGCTCCTGTGTGGAAATGTCAGCTGGGCCTGAGCTGAGGGTGCAGGGTCCAGCCTCCTGACACCCAAAGGTCCCCCATCTGACACTTGAGCGGGCCCAAGTGAGGAGTCAGTGCTTTTGACAACAGTGACCTTCAAGTCCCTGAAAAGGAACCCAGGCAACCGCTGTCACCACAGCCAAGCCAGCGGGAGACCCACGACACCGCTCAGCTGTGTGACCTCCAGAATCCGCGATTGTTAGTCAACTAAAACCAAGTGGCTGCCAGGCGCGGTGACACACGCCTGTCATCCCAGCGGCTCAGGAGGCTGAGGCAGGAGGATCATGAGTTCAAAGCCAGCCTCAGCAACTTAGCGAGGCCCTGTCTCTAAATGAAATCTTTCTTTAAAGGCTGGGGTGTGGCCCAGAAGTTAAGCACCCCTGGAAACCAAGTACCTGGAGCTAGAGGGTTCTCAGGTTTTCCCTCAGTTACAAACTCTGGGGCGCAGTCTGATTCCCGGGGCTCCAGCAGGGAGGAGGCCGCTCACCTCCCGCTCGCCCAGCCCTGATCAGCAGCTTCCCTCCGGCCCTGCGGCTCCTCTGCCCAGGCTGCTGCTTGGCAACCTGATCAGGTGACACCCCAGAAACCAGGTATGTGGTTGTTGTCGTGGGGAAGGAGATGGGTGCATCTTTCCTTTGACTCCCTCTCCTTCCTCTCTGACCTCATCTCTGCCCACTCCTTCCAGCATATTCCATGGTCCTCGGCTCCTTCAAGCCTCATCCCTTACCACAGGTTATTTCCTCCTCTGGAATGACCTTCCCCCTTTGTTCACCTGGAAAACTCCCATTCAGCCTTCAGAACCCAGTTCAGGTACCCTTGGGAAGCCTCCCTTAATCCCTGCCCTCCCTGTCCCTGTCCCTGTGTGCTGCTCTCTTGGTGTCCTAACTGTTTCCTGTCTCCCCGCCCCCTACCCCCTCCACGCACAGGGATTCCTTGGATGAGGAGCCTGCTGAACTCCCAGCAACTGGGACACACGATGCTTGGCACATTAGAAACTCAACATTGAAGTGTGCTATGACTTATTCCCTTTTCTTCTGCATGAGAGCTTTGGAGAGTCTCTGTAGGAAAGGTGAGCCCCTCTGAACCTAAGTCCCAGCATGTGACTCCCCCTAGCTCAGCACCCTGCATGCTCCCCATTTCACTCAAAGTAAAAGCCAAAGTCCTGGCAATGCTTCCAAGACAGCGGGCTTGTCCTCCTTACCCCTCGCCCCCCACTTGCATTTTGTACTCTCCCCCTGCCTGTGTCCAGGTACACTGGCCTCCTGGAGCCTTCCAGGCCATGCTACCTCAGGGCCTTTGCACTGACTGTTTGCCTGCTGGGGATGCTATTTCTCCAGATAATCTGACGTGAGGCTGACTCCCTCATGTCCTTTGAGTCTTTGCTGTAATGTCACCCTGTCCCCTTCTGTCATTTTCCACAGCACTCCTCTCCTTTTTGCAGTACTGGGGATTGAACCTGGGGGCACTCTACCACTGAGCTACATCCCAGCCCCTTTAACAAGGAAGTTGTCTGTCACAGACAGCCAGGTGTCCTGCATATCCTCAACCCCCTGAGCAAGACCTAGGGAACTGGGACCTTTACACACAGGACAGAGAGTCCCATGGAGACTTCCATGGTCCGTGCTGGGGGCAGGGAACCTGGCTGAGGTGGCCTGTGAGCAGTTACGACACAACCCCTCCAAGATCTCGCTCACGTTTTAAGGCAAATTCTGCAGGCCCTCAACAGCGGTGGCTTTCGGGAATTCCTACCCTTTTCAAAGGAGAAAGGAAGAATCCAGAGATAACCAACCCTCCCTTCCCTGGGCCACTGTTCCCAGAACTACAGGGACTGCTCCTCTTTGGACGCCTGGAGAGGAGAAGCAGCCGACATTCACCCTCCCGTCATTTCCAAAGGGATCAAGCTCTGGGGTTTGCAACTGAGCCTCCCACCGACCTGCCTGCCCACCTGCCAGCTGCCAGCTGAGCCTGGGGAGCTGGGGCTGCAGATAGATAAGAAGACAAGTGGAGAGAGATTCTGAGCCAGGGGACCCGCAGGGGTGTGGGGTGGGGTGGGGAAAGGGATGTGGGTACATCAAAGGGCCCCCTCCGGCCAAGCCCTTTGATCTTCTAATCACATCTGTTTATCTTAGGTCTAGCCTGAGGCCCAAGAACCACCCCAGGGCCAGCCTTGGAGGGCCAGCCTCCTTCCTCCGCAGGCTGTGGGGACAGTGGATAAGGTAGGGCTGAGATCTTTGAGGCCCACACAGATCCTGGCTGACCTGGACCCAGACAGCTGCCAACCGGGAGAGGGGAACAGAATCTTCTGGAACGAGGCCTGGCGAATGGAAAGTGGTAATTCCATGGGAATTAGCAGAGGCAGAGGCGACAGTGCCATCCATGGAATGGACCTGTCCCCAAAGCTGTCAAGGCATGTGTGGTGGTCACAGTGGGGTGGGAGGGAGAGAAGCAGTTATGAAAGGTGGGTAGGAGTCGTTTTGGGGAGCAGAGCCCGAGAGAGGACAGGGGTGTGGAAATTCAAACCACTGCGGCCTTCTCTTGGCTGGAAAGGGCTCTGAGATGACACTTTTAGGACGGGCCAACACAGCCCGAGAACTCTAGGAAGGGCCAGTCACATTGACTATAGTACTGGAGAAGCTTCTAGAAAGGGCACTTCTGCCAAGGAAACAGCCCCAGCCCTGACCACAGCTCCTGGATGTGGGGAGCAGGAACTGAAAGACCTGAGCAGTGGGGGAGGGGGAGGAGGCAGGGGAAGGGCGGAGGCCAAGGGAGGGTCCTGTGGAGGGCAGGTAGGGGAGAGAGGCCCAGGGAAGTCCCCAGCGCCGCCCAGACTGTGGGAGGGAGACCCCGGCCACATCAGGGGTGTGTGTGAGGAAGTGAGGCCTCCCTAGGAAGGAGCTGCAAATGAGAACCATATGGAGTTTTGGGATCCCCGAAGGGACATGGGGAAAGGGTAGGGTGGCGGCCACAGGCACGTTATAATCATCTCCTCTGAAGTTGAACAGGCAGGAGGCTCTGCTTTCCATCTCCTCCCCTGGGGAGGGGAGGCACAGCCTGGCTTGTCAGGAGGCTTTGGCGGGTCACATTTTCCAAGGTGGAGTCTGGGACAGGGAGAGGCTGTTACAGGCAACCAGGGCCCTGGGGAGGTACTCAGAGGCTGCAGCCTGTGCCCCCCAGCTCAGAAACCCTTTATCGCAGTCCCCTGCCTGGGCTCCATGCTGGGAAGCATGGATCGCCTCCCTTCACCCCCTGCAAATCCCTGACCGATGAAGGAGGCCAGAAAGAGAGGCTCAGACTATGAGGGGGTAGAAATGGGAAACTCAGAGAGATCTGATAGAAGTTAGTCTTTAGGTTTCTGGATGGTTCTCCCCTCAATATATAGTAGGCATAGCAGAGAGGTCTCAGAGGGCACGAGGACTCATCTTCCAGGTTCTGGGCTCCAGGTGTCCACAAGTGACCTTGGGGATAGTAAATCTGCTTCAGATAATGATCTTCCTGCTGTAGCTGCCCTCCTCCCCCTCTGCTCCGGGATTTCAGAAGAATAGAAGGTACCTGCCTGTAGCCCCGTTGAGGTTTTCTGGGACTTTCTGTTATAGGAGCCACTGGACAAAAATATGAGATTTTTTTGAAAGGTTTCTTTTTTATATTACCCCCCCCCCACACACACACACACACACTCACACACACACATTGACACACATACATACTTTTCTGTACAGGTAGGTGCCCACCTGGTCACCAATGCGACTCCATGGGAACTGCAAAGGCCACAGTCCAAGCCAACAATGCTCAGTCTCAGAGGTCCTCCCAGGGACTCCCCATGGGCACGCAGGAAGGAGACCCCAGATAGCAGGGTCTGAGAAATCCAGAGGTGCGGTGGAGCAGACAGGGACTGTGAAACCCAGTGTTTGACCCCAGTTCCGCCATCAAACCACATAACCTCTGAGACCTGTCAAAGTGAGGAAGGTGACACGTATGGCTTTGAGGATTAGCTGACAAAATACACCTAGGCACTGGTGTCCCTGAGGGCAATCAAAGCCTTTGGCATGGGTCCCACGTCTCAGAGAGCCCTGCCTGGGCCACGCCTGGAGATATGGGATGAGGAGTCCACAGGACCAAAGGTGCACCAACCTGGGGCCTATTGTTCCATTTTGGAAACACTCTGGGGGGCTGGGGATGTGGCTCAAGCGGTAGCGCGCTCGCCTGGCATGCGTGCGGCCCGGGTTCGATCCTCAGCACCACATACCAACAAAGATGTTGTGTCTGCCGAAAATAAATATTAAAATTCTCTCTCTTTAAAAAGAAAAAAAAAAAGAAACACTCTGGGATGCTGGGACCCCAGAATTCCCTGCCAAACAATCCTACGCCCACTACCAGAGACGACCCAGGTCTTGTCCCCGAATTCCAAGAGCACTCCCAGGTACTTCCTAGGGGCAAGTGGGAAAAGATGGCCCCAACTTTTCACACCCTGATTTAGCCCATTACTGCTGCTATAACAAAATATCTGAGACTGGAGAACTTAGAAAGAATAAAGATTTATTTCTTCTAGTTCTGGAGGCTGGGAAGTCCAAGATCAAGGCACTAGCAGATTCAGGCTCTGGTGAGGGCTGCTCTCTGCTTTCAAGATGGCGTCTCTTGCTGCCTTTTCACGTAGTGGAAAGAGAGAACAGTTCCCTCGCACCTCTTCTGTGAGATCACAAAACCCATTCATAAAGGCTCTGCTCTCACGACTTCATCACCTCTTGAAGGTCTGGCCTCTTAATACCATTACATCCACAATGACGTTTCAGCTATGAATTTGGGAGAGATAGACACTGTGGCCTCCATGCTCAGAGTGGGAGCCAAGAGGTGAGTATGAGTGGAGTCAGAAAATGGACCAAGATGGAACATGAGCTGGGGGGACACAGGTAAGAACACCAGGCCCCTCTCAGTGTGGGACTGAGTGCCAGAGGTAGGAAGAGAAACAGGGACAGTCAGGGGCTGGGAGCCAGCGCTCCCCATACGGCAGTGCTTCCTGGTGGGACCCTGAGGAGTCTGAGATGCCTAGATTCAAACTTGGCCTCTCACATCACCATGAAATTCTATCATCAACATATTTTATGAAATTACTTGTATATTTGCTTTTTTTGGGGGGGAGTGGTATCAGGGATTGAACTCAGGGGCACTCAACCACTGAGCCCCATCCCCAGCCCTATTTTGTATTTTATTTAGAATCTCATTGAGTTGCTTAGCGCCTCGCTAAAGTGCTGAGGCTGGCTTTGAACTCCGTATCCTCCTGCCTCAGCCTCCCAAGGTGCTGAGATTTACAGACATGCGCCATCACACCTGGCTGTAAATTCACTTTTAATTTCTCATCCCCCTCAGCCAGGCCTGGGTTTCTAGTAATAGCAGTGCACCTGAAACCAGCCAGTCTCACCAATAACCTGTGGCTTTTGTCTCCTAGGGATTAAGAGTCACTTCCCTAAAGCTCTATGCCAAATTGGGGACATCTGGACATTCTTTAGGAGACACTCCCTAGTTTTCATGTTTCTCCCCCCAACAAAAATGCCCAGTGATTTGTGATTTCCTGTGGCTAAATGCTTTTTAACGTGTGTGTAACCACCAGACTCACACCCGTCATTCCAGCGGCTCTGGAGGCTGAGGCAAGAGGATTGTGTGTTCAAAGTCAATCTCAGCAACTTAGGGAGGCCCTAAGCAATTCAGTGAGACCCTGTCTGTAAGATATTTTTTAAAGGGCTGGGGATGTGACTGAATGGGTAAGTGCCCCTGGGTTCAATCTGTGGTACCAAAAATTTGTGCGTGTGTGTGTGTGTGTGTGTGTGTGTGTGTGCACGCACGCAACCACCTTTCTCAGTGAAAAATCTCATTTTAGTAACTTTTAAAAGTGTACTCTAGGGCAGGGGGTGTAGCTCAGTGGCAGAGCATTTGCCTGGTGTGCATGGGTCCCTGAGTTTCATCCCCAGCACCGCACAAAGACTTTAAAGAAATAAGTTTAGAAAAACAGAGAGACAAATATCACTCCCTAAGACATACTTTGCCAATACGCCAAACAAAATCTAGATCCTCTAATATTTTCTCTCTCGGCCTCCCTTATTTTCTCCTCAGAGTATTTTCTCAATTTGTAATTATACATTTACTTATAAGGTAATTTATTTTCTGTGTGAGGTTAGGGACTGCGCCTGTTTTATTTTCAAGTATGTAACCACTGCCTAGCACAGTTTAAACACTCAATAAATATGTGTTACATGAATTAATGATTTGGGGGGCTACTGGGGATTGAACTCAGGGACATTTGACCACTGAGCTGCATCCCCAGCCCTATTTTCTATCTTATTTAGAGAAAGGGTCTCACTGAGTTGCTTAGCACCTGGCTTTTGCTGAAGCTGGCTTAGAACTAGAAATCCTCCTGCCTCAGCCACCTGAGCCGTGGGGATTAGACGTGTGCCACCATACCCAGCAAGACGGTGTTTTGATCAAAGGTAGAAGATGTGAACTAAAATTGTTACCACTCTATGAGGTTATGAACCCTAAAGCTGAATCCAAGATTTAAAAAAAAAAAATTCATGTGTCTAACCAAAATTGCTCTTGTCCTGGTTACCTGTACTGCATGGAGCCTTCAAACCTAGTGGCCCAGTGTGACAATTCAGTATTATTTCTCACAGTTCTGTGAGTTGCTTGGACTCAGCTGGAGGTTTCACTCCAGGTCTCTGATTGGTTGCAGTCAGGTGTAAGCTGAGCTGAAGTCACCTGAAGGTTCAGCTGAGATAGAAATCCAAGATGGCACCCTCACACAGTCAGAAGTTCATGCTGGCTGCTGGATGGAAACTCAGCCGGGGTTCTCAATTGGAGTACCTTCCATATAACCTCTCCATATAGATGGGCCTTACCCATAGTTACTGGGTTCCTAGAAGGAATGTCCCAAGAGCAAGTATTCAAATCAGCCCATAGAAAGGAGGCCCACGTGGAATCTACAAGGCTTCCTGTGATCTCATCCTGAAAATCACAACCTCAATTCTACTCCATTCTATGAGTCAGAAACACACAGAGCCCAGATTCAAGGGGGTGGGGAAATATCTCCTCCTCTTGAAAAATGTGTGGGATATTGTTGCTGCCATCTTTGAAAAATACAGTCCATCCCAACTCTATAGTAAAACTATTTTTCTTTGCTCTCCAATGTGAAATCTTAAATTTGGCTCTGAGAATTTTGATGAGGGACAAAGGTTTGAGAAAGACAGGATTACACTGATGATCAGCCCAGTTACACATGCATTATCCTATGTACACTGGGACTTGTTCTATATACACTAGTAGTGGTACTGAAGTTAGTGTCCCTAAATAACTGTTTACTTTTCCTCTATAGCCTTAGAATGCTTAGTAATTTCTCTCTTACTCTAGGAGCTCTCTCTGTTAGTTTGCCCTCACTCTTTCCTGAGAATCAGCCTAATCCCCCAAATATTTCCCTCTCAGCACCCAGCATTTCAACTTCCACTCAATTCTCTCCAGGCAATTGCAATGTCTTGTAGAGCTGGACTGCAATGCTTCCTTTCACCAATAGGAGGCAGCCTAACATTTGACTTGGAGCTATAAAGTTGGGAATGGAGAGGTGGGATGGGGTTGGGGAGAGAGGAGGGTGGCAGGAAAAGTAGCTAACATTCTCTTATGTCCCAACTTGACCTTTGCAAGTGGGAGATTGTACTTGTTCTAAAATACTTCATTTATCAGGCTTTGAAGTTTGATAATACTGACTTCCTCTCAAAGGGCATCCATGATTCCTGTACTGAATTAACTAGAGCGTCTTCATAATATTTCATCCAGTACCCCAAGTCATTTTGGAGCCAGTTAATAGACCCTAATGAATAAGCCTCTCAGTTAAGGGCACTCTATTAGATCCTCAAAATGGATCATGAGAAGGAATAAGTGCAGTCACCACCTTCAAGGGGCCTCCATGGTACCTTTTAAGAAACCTATAAAGGGCTGGGGATGTGGCTCAAGCGGTAGCGCGCTCACCTGGCATGCATGCGGCCCGGGTTCGATTCTCAGCACCACATATAAAGAAAGATGTTGTGTCCACCAAAAACTAAAAAATAAATAATTTTTTTAAAAAAAGAAACCTATAAAACTGATCATGTATGATCAAATTAACTATAGCAACTACAGGGCTCCGGCGAGGAGCAGTTGAAGACCATAGTTGTGGGTTGAACATAGTGGACACACCTGTAATTCCAGCCACTATGGAGGCTGAGGCAGGAGGATTCCAAGTTTGAGGCCCAACCTCAGAAACTTAGTGAGGTCCTAAGCAATTTAGTGAGAACCGAAGCACTTAGTGAGGACTTGTCTCGAGATAAAAAGGGCTGAGAATATAGTTCAGTGGTAAAGTGCTGCTGAGTTCAATCTCCATCACCATCAAAAAGAAGACCCTCATTGGCCTAGCAGCAAAGAAGGGGCAGGATCAAGGAGTCCGAAAGCTAAGGGGAAACTGGTTGCTGACGCTCCCAGCATAGAGTTGGGGGGAAATGTCAGCAGGAAATGGGAAGAACAAACAGTGAAAAGAGTGTTGTACGTAAAGATAGGTTTGACTTGAATAGAGTTCAGACTCTGACTTTGAACTCTTAAGATGTTAGTACCAACAGGAGTCCCACAAGCATCCAGCCTGAATGCAGCCGCCAGTAGGGCCACACTGTGAGTTAGAAGCGCACCCAGACCAGGGTGCACGGCCCTGGCTTCCCCTGCAGCGTTCTTTCCAAGTGTCGAGCGAGGATGATGTAACACAAGCGAAGAAATAATCATTACTCAAATTTTCCAAGAAGCAATGACCTCTCTTTTGTTTTCATGGAGCCAAAGTCAGTTTGCTAACTTCCTGAGTGACCTTGGGGACGTTGCTCCTCCTCTCTGAGTCTCACTTTCTTATCTTCAAGTGCTTGCTATATGTTTTGGGGGATGTAGTTTCTGGTTTTGGGTTTTGGTACCAGGGATTGAACCCAGGGGTGCTTAACCCCTGAGCCACATCCCCACCCTTTTTATTTTTTATTTTGAAACACGGTCTTGCTAAGTTGCTTAGGGCCTCACTAAGTTACTAAGGCTGGCCTCGAACTCTCTATCCTCCTGCCTCAGCCTCCTTCTGGGATTTCAGGTGTGCACCACCATGCCCGGCTTTGTTATGTTAACTCATGTCGTCCTCCCTGTCATCCTATGAAGTGGGTACAATTATCACCATCCCCATTTTACAGATGAGGAAAGGGAAGTGGAAGTTAGTAACTCATCCAAGATCACACAGCAGGTTAAGTGGTGAAGTCAGGTTCAAACTGGGGCTGTGTGGCTGCAAGTCTGTGCTTCCAGCCACTAGGGAATCCTGCTTCTCTGTTGCCCTCCAATGTCCCCTGCCAGCACTGAAGTTCCACGCACGTGCTTCCTGTGCAACTGGGCAGGGAAAACCCAGAATTCGGTTCTCATAAGCACCCAGGGCCACTCAAGCCCCGCTCACCTAGTGAAATTTCAAGGACCATTTATTGGAAGCCCTAAGAAACTTCTTCCCAAATGACTGTGTACCCTTCTGCCTTTTGGCACGTTTCACAACTCAGGATACCACAGGAAAGATCAATGGGCACCATCAGAATCCGGAGAAGAGAGCAAAATCCAGGGGTGGATGGAGAAATGGCTGATGCTGTCCCCTCTGTCCTCCTGCATGAAGGGTCTGATTTCTGCAGATAGGATTTTGAAACTGCAGCTGAGAGAAAGCCAAATAAACAGAATGGCCGGCTGAGGGCCTGCACTTTCTATTCCCTGGTTGCAAAGTAAAATTAGCTAGCTGGTGGCCAGGGCTGGGAGATTTATTTTGGTCTGAAGTCAACCCACAGATTAACAATATTGGCAAGAACTATATAGAAGGGGAAAATATTTTGGATGAGGGTGCATATGTTTGCAGATCCATCATCTCTCTGTGTGCAGCAGCCAAGGGTGCAGAGGAAGGGAGTTAGGAGCAGGCTGCCGTCTCTCCTTCCTGGGAACTGTCATTGTCCCCTGCATGATGCCAACTGAAACTGTCTGGAAACGGTTGCACCATGTTCCACGGGACCCAGAGTGGCCTGGTCGTCCTTCCTTGCCCCGTCGCCTTCCCAGGCCCACATTCCATTCCGTGGATAATTCTCAGGCAACAGCTATTTCCGGATTCTCAAGGACTAACCAAGGGTAGTGTCACAAAAGATTGTCCCAAATGGCAAAAGAGATAATTGGGTGTTGTTTCAGTTTGAAGCTCGCCTTGCACTTTTGATGGATTTCCTGTTGATGAAGCTATTCTACAGCCCCCATCCGAGCAGAGAGGAACTTTTAGATTTGGGGCTGGTAGAGAGGCCAAAAGTTTCTAGACTTTTCACCCTAACTTTTTTCTCTTCAATTGCCTAGAACTCTCCAGCTCCTTATATTCTGATGGGGACCGGTTTGAACATCTTACAGATCCCCCCATTAAGGAATGACTGAAAATTCTACATCAGCACCACAGAAGTCAAGTTCTAAATCTTTTGAAAATTCTACTTGAACAAAGGAATACTGGTGTCTGTTGACCTGATATTTGTCTCTGGCCTCCTTGACATCCTGATTCAGGCTCACAGGCCAATATCCCATACTCCTTGGGGTAAACTCCAGATAGAAATGGCAATCAGGCATCCCTGTCTTCCGCTCATTGCCAGTGTGTCCAGCCTTGAGGAACAATCACAGGTAGAAGTTTCCAGAACACACAGGAGTCACAAGCCCTCTTCTTAAAGAGGCTCATGAGCTTGGGCAAAATAGTCATCATTTTATTTTTTGATACTGGGGATTGAACCCAGGGGTACTCAACCACTGAGCCACATCCCCAGGCCTTTTTGATATTTTATTTAGAGACAGGGTCTCACTAAGTTGCTCACCTTCTCATTGAGTTGCTGAGGCCAGCCTCCAACTTGCAATCTTCCTGCCTCAGCCTCCTGAGCTGCTGGGATTACAGGCATGCGCCACTGTTCCCAGCTGCAGTCATCAATCTTGGAGGAAGTATTTTCAACTTCAAAATGGGAGTAGTTGCTTCCACATTGCTTACTTCACAAGGGGCTTCTAAAGTGCTTCTCACACTCTAATATGCACACGGGTCACCAGGGGATCTTTTTAAAATACAGATTCAGATTCTGCAGGTCTGGGGTGGGGTTCAAGGGTCAGCCTTTCTGACTGCCTCCCCTATAATGCTGGCTCTATAGCAGTCTGGAGTTGTGTTTAGCACGTAGGACTCTACTCCACAGGGCAAGACCCCTCCTAAACCAACCCACTACTCTCACTCAACCCTCCCAACCAGCACATGAGGGAAGGAACTATCAAAACCCCAATTTTACCAAAAAGGAAACTGAAGCCCAGAGAAGTAGAGTCAACGACCTCACCACAGACCTTACACAGCCTGGGCTCCTGCATCAAGTCTGTAGGGGATTTTGAAAGGGAAAAGGGAGAGCCTTCCTCCTTACCCTGTGGCCTCCAGTGCCCTGTATTCCCCGGATGATACCTCCACCCATTCCAACCTCGGCTGTCAGGGGGAGCAAGGAGAGGGAGAGAGAGAGGAAGCGACTCAATACATTCCAGAGTAGACAAAAGTTCCTTAAGAAGTACTGGGCCCGGTGGTGTACCACTGTAATCCCAGCAGCTCAGGAGGCTGAGGCAGGAGGGTCAAAAGTAAGAGGCCAGCCTCAGCAATTTAGAAAGACCCTAACCAACTCAGTGAGACCCTGCCTCTAATAAAATACAAAAAAGGGGGGAGCTGGGGGTGTGGCTCAGTGGTTAAGCATCCCTGGGTTCAATCCCCAGGACCAAAAACCAAAAAAAAAAAAAAAAAAAAAAAAAAAAAAGAAAGAAAAGAAAAGAAAGAAAGAAAGAAAAGAAAAGAAACTGCTATTTGCACAGCTCAGTCCTTGGCCCTGGAGGAGAAGTGGTGAATTCAAAAAACCCAAGAGATCCCTGCCTTGGAGGATGATATATTTCAAGTAGAGAAGCCATCATTTATTATTTGTTGTTCCTGGGTAGTCTTTTGTTTGAGGAATCCTGTCTCCTGGGCAGGGCTCTGCTTTATCAGCAGAGCTTTTGGTCTGTAAAGATAATGGTTCAGGAACTTTCTGAGCTTTCTTTCTGAAGCATTGAGAGTGTGGGACACCAGGCAGGTGGCAGACAGGGCAGGGCTGGGAGGGGGAGGGATGGCAATTAGCAGCTGTTTCGGTTGAAGGTGTAGGCTCCCAAGGACCCAGGGACTAGGTGCTCCTCTGCCAAATGGAAATATCAAACCCATAAATGCTAATGTTGCATGAAAAAGTGCTGATTTGGGAGAAAGTTGCCTGGTTTAGAGAGATTGTCACAGAAAGCGCTCAGGTGCTTGGGTTGAAGGGGAGGAACTAGGAGGATGGAGTCTGCAGTTCCCTTCTGGGCCCTGGGACTGCCCTGGCCACCTTTTTCTGGAAGAGGGGACCTGCAAAAAGGGTTGTGGCAGGAGACAGGGGGTCCATGCTGGGCAGAGGGAGCAATGTAAAGATGAAACCAGGAAAATGGGGATCAGGTTTCTGAACATCTGCCACCAGCAAAGGAGACAGCAGATAGTGCATTATCGGGATCTCTGTGAACTTGACACCTGCCTTGATGGGCCCTTGCCCAAGATCCTTGTCATCCTAATGGCTTCCTAAACTGGGCCCCAGCCACATCCACCTGCCTTGAGGGACCAATTTCTGATTGACAGCTCTGATCTCTGTCTCCACACCCCAATTCCTTCCCTACCATACCACCCACACTTGTGTCAGAAATCTCCTACCCAAAAGAAAAAACCCAAAGATGCTCACAATGTCACCCCAAACTTGTCACAATTGCCCATTTCACACAAGCCCGGGAAGAACTCTGGAAATACTCATGAACTTGCTTCAATATAAATGGCTGGGATGAGAACTATGGGACCAGGAGCAGGGAAGTGTTCTGGAGAAATGACTGGAACAACACCCTTCTGGACTTGAGACAATATGCTGGAGTATTCTGGGCCTCAGGCCTCACTGCTCCGTCTATAGAAAGGGGATAACTGTCTCCACTGGGACAGGTCAGTGACCCAAGATACATGGGCAGGTACTTGGCAACCTGCAAATCGAGAGGGTCATTACTGAGTGCCTCTTCAGCAGGGGACACACCCCAGACAGGATGCAGGGGGATCCCCTGTGTGGATGATGTCATGACTCAAACTTTTTCTGACCCCAGAGCACTGAAGAAACACTCAGAGAAAGAAGCCCACTCCCCCACCTCGGTCTCCACCTCCTCCCCACTCACAGAGTCTGGACACCAAGTTTGGCCAAGTGGACATCTAGGTAGCTCTCCAGCCTTCCCCGCCTTCCCTTCCAGGCCCTCCCCTGGGGTGCAGCCTCGGCCTTGGAGGACAGTTATTCGGGTGTCCACCAAGGCAGACTCTACGGACAAGCTCAGAGCCCAGAGCCCAGCTCGGGCAGGGCAGTGTCTGGGCCTGAGACTTGGTGGCCTGAGTTTTCGCTTCCCACAAGGTTCTCCCACCCAAAGGAGATAAATTCTCTAAAATTTTGAAGCCACTGCCAACATAAGTGAAGTCCCCAAGGTACCCTGCAGAGAAATGTGAAAGAATTAGGACAGACTACCTTGGGCCACTTTCAGTCTTTGGAACCTCATGGAATATTCTAAGCCAGGCGTTCGGCTGGGCCCTGGAGCTCTAGGCAAGGGCTTCAACTCACATTGTGCCCCCCCCCCTCCGAGAAACGTGCTCTAGGGGATGCCAGCCACCACACCATGAGGACACTCAAGCAGCCCTATGAAGAGCCCATGTGGAGAGAACTGATGTCCCCGGCCAACAGCAGCACCATCCTGCTAGCCCCGTGAGGGACAGTCAGCTGAGGAGACAGTGCTCCCGCCCCACCGCCTTCAGCTGCGACACCCAGCAGCTTCTCACGGTGGCCTTTTTTTTTTTTTTTTTGGTGGTGGGATGTTGAAAGCCACAGCAGCCGAAGGGGCCCCAGCAAACTTCCAGCTGCCGGCTGATGATTGGCTCACAGCGGCCCCAGCAAACTTCTAGCTGCCAACTGATTGGCTCCTCTGCGGTGATGCTCATTGGGCTGTTTCCCCGCCCTTTCAGACTATGGAGCTGCTCATTGGGGGACTTCTTTGGCTCTGCCCACGTGACCCAGCCAATTGGCCTCAAGAGCAGGAGGAGTGGGGGAGGTTGAGAGGCTTGTGGGAAGCTGGTGGTGGCAGTTGGGCCCTGAGGGTTTTTCCTGAGGAGTTGTGTGGTTTGGCGTGTGTGGTTCTAAAAATAAAGTTCGTTTCTTTTGACAAGTGGCTCCTGAATTGTGCCCAGCCAGACTGCGGCATTTGGTGGCCCGTATGGGGAACGAACTCACGACCTTGGCGATTTTTTTGTTTGTTACTAAGGATTAAACCCAGGGGTGCTTTACTACTGAGCCCCATCCCCAGCCTTATTTTGTATTTTATTTAGGGACAGGGTCTGTCTAAGTTGCTTAGGGCCTCACTAAGTTGCTGAGGCTGGCTTTGAACTAGGGCGCTCCTGCCTCAGCCTCCAAGCTGCTGGGATTACAAGCATCCAAGGCTTCACACGGGCCTGGCTCTCTTTTGAATCACCTTCTGGGGGGGGGGCGGTAAGGGTCTCCTCAAGAAGCCCCCATTGGAGAGTCCTACATGACCGGAAACTGAGCCCTCCTGCCAACAGCCCACACGTTTTCACCAGCCACGTGAGTGAGCCACCTTGAAAGTGGAACCTCGAGCCCTTCCAAAGCATTCAAAGCATTGTCATCCCACACCAACATTTGGGCTGCAACTTCACGAGGAACCCCAAGTCAGGACCACTCTGCTAAGCAGCTATCAATTCCTGACCTTCAGAAACTGACATAATAAATGTTTGTCTTAAGTTGCTAATTTCTGGAAGCAATTTGTTTTTCCCTATCCCTATGTTAAACAGTACCAAGCCTGGGCACAGTGGTTTGCACCTGTAATCCCAGCAGCTCGAGAGGCTGAGGCAGGAAGATGGCAAATTCAAGACCTGCCTCAACAACTTAGCAAGGCCCTAAGCAACTTGGGAGACCTGGTGTCAAAATAAAAACTAAAAAGGGCTGAGGATGTGACTCAGTGGTTAAGAGCCCCTGGATTCAATTCCCAGTACCAAAAAAAAAAAAAAAAAAAAAAAACAGTACTGGGACCAGGCATACATTTTTGTCCCCATGTTTAAACAATACTGAGAATAAGTAAAAATACTTTAGTTACTTATCCTAAGAAATATTTGCTTCCCGCGCTGGGGATGTGGCTCAGCGGTAGCGCGCTCGCCTGCCATGCGTGCGGCCGGGGTTCGATCCTCAGCACCATATACCAATAAAGATGTGTCTGCGGAGAACTAAGGTGAAAATGTTTAAAAAAAAAAAAAAAGAAATATTTGCTTCTGGAAAACAAGACTGAACCAACTAAAAAAACATTGTTATCAAGACTACACACACCTGTAATCCCAGCTACTCCAGAGGCTGAAGCAGAAAGATCCTAAGTTCGAGGCCAGCCTCAGCAACCTAGTGGGGTCCTGTCTCAATAAGAAATAAAAAAAGGTTCAGCATGTAGCCCAGTGGTAGAACACCTAGTACCTAAAAACAAAACCAAAAAACTAGCAACTTACTGTACGAGGCCTCTGCTTGCTGTGTTCACCAACTCAAAGCTATTTTGCCAGAAATCCTCTCCAGTACTAGTCAGTCTCTTGCCTTGAAAACTCCAACTTAAAAATTGCCCAGTCTAGGGATGAGGTTGTTGCTCAGTGGCAGAGTGCTTGCCTAGTATGTGTGAGGCACTGGGTTTGATTCTCAGCACCACATAGAAGTAAATAAAATAAAGGTCCATCAACAACTTAAAAAAAAAAAAACTTTAAAAAAAATCGCCCTTACTAGAATAGGTTTTTTGTTGTTTGGTTTTGGTACCAGGGATTGAACCCAGGGGTGTTTAACTGAAGAGCCACATCCCCAGCCCTTTTTAGTTTTATATTTTGAGAAAGGGTCTAAGTTGCTTAGAGCCTTGCTACATTTCTGAAGCTGGCCTCAAATTTGTGATCCTCCTATCTCAATCTCCCAAATTGCTGGGATTATAGTCGTGTGCCACTGTGCCCTGCTACCATCGGATTTTTAAAAATATTTATTTATGTATTTTTTAGTTTTCAGCGGACACAGCATCTTTATTTTATTTTATGTGGTGCTGAGGATCGAACCCAGCGCCTACCACTTGAGCCACATCCCCAGCCCGGATTTTATTTTATTTTATTTTATATTTTATTTTATTTTTTTAAATCATCTGTCTCCTTGCTATCTAATACGGTAGCCATTAGCCACACGCAGCCATTTAAGTTAAAGTAGTTAAATAACAAATGTAAAATTCATTTCTACAGTGTCAGCAGCCTTGTCTCAAGTATCCGACAGCTGCATGTGACAGTGACTCCCCTGTTTAACACAGCTCTAGGACACTTCCATCCTCATAGAATGTTCTACTGGGCAGCATCGCTATAGGGGAGAGTGGGCGGCTTGCTTCAGAAGATGGTGTCTCCAAAGAAGCTTCTAGAAGCTTCCCAGAGCAAAGGAGCTTCTCCTGGGCTTGACACAGGCCAGCCCAGGCCACAGGCATGATTCCACCAGGCAGGCCCTTCCTCCGCTGTCTTACAGGAAAGCATCCCGCTTTAGACCTCATGGGGCACACAACACGCTTATTTCCGGGACTGCACGTGATTTCTGCCCTGATTTCTGCCGGGCAGCCCTGGCTCTGCTGGGAAGGAAGACAGATGATCCTCACTCCACCCTCCTCCCCCTGCTCACAGGCCTGGTTTTCTGGTTTCAGATCTCACAGGGGCCCTCTGGACTTCAGGACTTCCTAGACGACTCTCCTGGAACCTTGTCATCACCCAGATTGGGGACTTGGCAAGAAATTTGCAAGTACATGGTGCCTTCCTAGGTGGCACCCCCCCCAGAATCAGAACTAGGCCAAAGGGCAAATTAGAGATGAATCAAATCCTGGGAGTTGTTTTTCCTCTTCTTTTTCGCTTAGAGAATTTTGATTTTCTTCCCCAGCAGCTCTTCGTGGTGAGGGAATGTCATTTAAAATAATTCTGTCTTTTCAAACTGGAGGCTAAGGGGAAAGAAAATGTCACCTCCAACCAGGTCCTCGCCATGCAAATCAAGGACATTTCAAAAAGCTGGCAATCTGCTAGGGGACTTCAAAGGTGTCCAGGTCCAATTACACTTCATTTGGGGTGTGAATTGAGGAACTGGGGAGGGGGGAGGTGGCCCAGGCAGAGCGTGTCAGGGTCGATACCGTGGTAATGAACCTAGGCCTTTGTTCCTAAGATCCCAGCTGCTGACGAGTGAGCCATTTCCTGAAGGGCGGAGGTCCTCAGTGTCCCCTACCAGGTGCAGGAAACAGGGTGAGAGACTGTAGCTGCCATAAAAAAAAAAAAATCATTTGAGGGTGGGCTTTTATTTTTCTTGTTTTCAAAATCAAAGGGATGTGGCTCAGTGGTAGAGCACATGGGTTCCATTCCTAATCCTGGGGTAGGGGTGACAGGAATCTAAGGTTTACCACAATTTAAAAAGGGGTGGGTGAGGGCTGCAGACCGACATCAAAATCTTTTCATCTGGAGATAGCCCATACTTGGGATCTTACCCAATTTGTCTGAATTGGAGTCTGAAAAAAAGATTCTTATTGAATTTGTGGTAACGTGCCACCTTGATTTCTGTGGCTGAGTATATTTGGATGGACATTGGCAAAAGCCTGGGGAGGGAGATTCTCCTCCTTCAGTCTTAAATGCTTTTAAAAATTGTATTTTATTTGAATGATTTTGGTTTTGCATGGAACTAACCACTGTCACTTGGCTTTGGAAACTCCAGCTATCCATGGGCAAGGGTGACCACTTTAGAGCATTGGAGAAGGATCCATTCAAGCTCCCCCACTTCCAAAAATCCCCTCAGAGGGCCTGGCACGGTGGCACCGTCTGTAATCCCAGTGACTTGGGAGGCTGAGACAGGAGGATCACGAGTTCAAGGCCAGCCTCAACAATTTAGAGAGGCCCTAAGCAACTCCGTGAGACCCTGTCTCTAAATAAAAATATAAGAATGGCTGGGGATGTGGCTCAATGGTTAAGCACCCCTGAGTTTAATCCCTGGTACCAAAACAAAACAAAATAAAAATCTCAGAAAGACAGCTTTCAGGGATCTTGGATAGGACTAGATAGGAGTAGGTAGGTGGAGAAGACTCCTACCAGGGAGTGGAAGAGCAATCAATGCCCTGCGAGAGTGAGAAATTGATCAAACGTTGCTCTCTCCCTCTTGCTGGGATGCTTATGGAAGTCATTATCTGTGTCCCAGCTTTCTTTTTTCAAATGCAGATACCCTGGGAAAGGTAACACATGTGTCTCACACCTTAGTGCAAATGCTTTCCTCAAAACCTTTTTAGAGGAGTCTGGGCTAGGCTGCTTGTGAGCCAGAGAATAGAAACTTACAGAAACCCAGCCACACCCCATGAGATTCCATTTTCTGGGGTAGAGCGTGAAGATATATTTTTTAAAAAGCTCTGCAGGTGATGTCAATGTGAAGCCAAGCTGAGGACCCCCTGGGGTAGCAGCTAGGCACTCAAAGAAGCTGAAGGGTGCGGTGAAAGAGAAAGAGAGTTTCCTTAATGAAAGACCAGGGTTTGAATCCTTGCTGGCAGCAGGATCCTGGTAGAGTTACTTATGCCCTTGGAACTTCAATTTTTCCATCGGTTAAATGGGGAAAATAAACGTAATAAACAAGCTTAAATTTGAATGGGCATCAGAATCAAATGGGGGAGCTGTGCCCGCCTGTAATGCCAGTGGTTTAGGAGGACTGAGAGTTCAAGGCCAGCCTCAGCAATTTAGCGAGGCCCTAAGCAACTTGGGGAGAACCTGTCTCTAAATGAAAAAATATAAAGGGCTGGGATGTGGCTCAGTGGTTAAGCACCCCTGGGTTCAATCCCTAGTACCCAGAGAAGAATCAAACAGGAGCCTTATTAAAACACAGATTCACAAGCCCCCCACCTCCCACCCAAACAGTCTGACTCAGTAAGTCTACACGAACTGCCAAAGTGTGTATTTCATAGTTGGTTTGGTTTGTTTGTTTTGGGAGGTGACTGAGGATGGAACTCAGGGCCTCTCACAAGCTCCCACTGAGTGACACCTCCTGCCCCTAAAATTTGCACTTCAAACAAGTCCCCAGTGATGCTACTATTGCATTTGCTATGCTTTCAGAACCACTGTAGCCTGGACAATGGAGCTGGTCTCAGCTCGCAGACAGAATCCTGAAAGCAAAGGTAACATCCCTTTCCTCTCCCGGCAAAAGCGCTCAAAAGACAAACAGAGGCTCCATTTGCACACAAATAATCATATCCTTTTAGCATTTTGCTAGGATGAGGCCCATATTCAAGGTCTGAAACCACCAAGAGCCCACCATGGAGGAGACTGTTCTAGAAGCATGATTGTGCTAGGGCCTCAGAAAGAAAGGCCTCATTTCAAGCAACAGGTTTCTACCCCACCACAAAAAGAAAAAAGAAAAGAAAGAAAGCTGGCCCTATGTCCGGTCAGAGGCCTGCCGGGGTCTTTTTTTTGCACCAGGGATTGAACTCAGGGGCACTCAACCACTGAGCCCCATCTCCAGCCCTATTTTGTATTTTATTTAGGGACAGGGTCTCACTGAGTTGCTTAGCGCCTCACCATTGCTGAGGCTGGCTTCAAAGTTGTGATCCTCCTGCCTTAGCCTCCCTAGCCCCTGGGATGACAGGTGTGTGCTACCGTACCCGGCCTGCCTTGGTTTTTCTGGAGCCCTTCAGACTGAGGATATGGTCACTAAAAACAGATATGACCAATTAAAGCTACTGTGTACCCCAGAGGTGGCTGGGGCTTTGGGGGAGCACTATTTACCCCTGTAGGAGCCCATTTCCTCTTTAAAATGCTCCAAGTCTTTGGGTCATGCTCGGAGCAGGGCTGGCCTAGGCAAGGGTTTGAAGTAGGAAAGTTCCCTGTCTTTTCTGTCTTTCTTTCCATCACAGTCTCACCCACCCCTACTTTTCCTGCCACAGAGCACAGCCTCCTTATGCCTGCAGCCTGGGTTGGCTGCATCTGCCCCAGATGTCACCTACCCCTTTCTAGCCAGCTCGAACTCCCCAGGTATGAGAGACAGATGAAGAAAGACCCCAATCGTTCTGCATTTGGGGGTCGTAGGTTGAGGCACTTTTCACAAATTCTGGCTTTTTCCCTGAGGAATGTCCAAAGGTAAAACCTGAGACACAGGGATCCACTGGGGACACAGGAAGCCACAGAGGAGTCTCCAGGATCAAAGCAAAAGACACAGCGTGGACGCCCTTCACTGAGAAGAGAAAAACTGAACAAAGCCAGCCGAGCTCTGCCCTGTGGTTGCACCTTCCATAAGAGGGTGCCTCGCTCTGAGTTCCACAGTGACCAATAAACACCCTGACCGTCAGGGCCAGTCTGGATGACACCCTGCCAGGGTTGCCTAGAGACTAAAGGAGATCATACTTCTGTGAAAAAATGGAGTGACAAGGTCATGATGAACCTGGAATATTCTAGATCATTCTGGCTCTCCAGGGCCTCATATCTGACAGAAGCTGAAACATATTTCCTGTCCTCAGACCCTGCATCCTGGGCTCAGCCCCAATTCAGGCCACCTATGATATCACCCTCCTTAAAATGGTGCCCATGTTAGAGTATCTATTTCCCTAGACTCTAGGCTTTGGGGACCCAAATTATGACAACCCAAAATAGGGAATTTTTTGAGAGTGGGGAGGAGGGCGTCAGTACTGTCCAGTGAACCCAGGGCCTTGAGATGCTAGGCAAAGTACTGAGCTTCATCCTTAGCCCCAAAGTTATTTTTAAATTCCATCTTATTTACTTGTGAACTGCATCGTCTGTTAAAATGTTAGGAGTTCCACAGGGCAGTCACTGGCAATCTTGTTCACTGTTAAAATGCCACCACTAGCCAAGTGGCTGGAACACCTTGATTGGGTGTGTAGGTGGATAGATGCTGGATGGATGGATGGATGGATGGATGGATGGATGGATGGATGAGTGAAAGGATGCATAGATAGATGGGTGGATGGGTTGTTGAGGTTATACCTCTCAGTATTTCCCACATTAAAAATGAAAATAGAAAAATTTTTAATATTTACATCTTGATTAGTATAAAAACAACAATAACAAATTAATTATACTTGTGGTAGGCAGCCTCCAAGATGGTACCCAATAGTCTCCACCTTCTATCATCCATGCCCTTAAGTAATCCCCTCCCCGCAGTGGGAACTAGACTCACTCCAGATAGATGGACTGGGACATCGATTGTCTTATTGGGATACTGGCTAGAAATTAGATTACAGAGGAACAGTGGCTTCTGTCCTGGGCACTGGCTTTCATTTTCTCTGGGGGAACCCAACAGCCATGTCCTAGGACAGTCCTGTGCAAGGCCCCTGTGGCAAGGAACCGAGGCCTGCCAAAGGCCAGATGGGTGAGCTGGGAGGTGGCCCGTTTCCTTGAGCTTTTAAAAGACTCTAGCCCTGGGCTACATCTTAATTACACTGTCCTCAGAGACGGGAGCCAAAATCACCCAGCTCCTGTGTTCCCAGATTCCTCCAACCAATTCAGCCACCCAATTTAGGCAGTGATTTGTTACTCAATAGATAATTAATACACATGGTAACATCAACAGCAAATTTTATGAAAAAAAATCTATATTTTCCAAAACACACATGAAAAAATACAAACCTTTTTAATAGATGACTTTTTTTCCTGCTTCCCGTGGAACCTGGGGCCTCCTGCTTGCTAGGCAAGCGCTGTCCCACCGCTGGAGCTGGACTCTTGTCTAATAGAAGATGGTGGCTTCCTCTAACTGCCTCGGCAACCAATCAGTTGGGGTATTTATGTCGTTTGGGTTGGGACAAAGCAGATCCCCTGGAGCTTCTCAAAAGGTCTTGGGGAACCACAGGGATCCTTGGACCACACTGTGGGAGCTGCAGACTTGGAGGATCAGAGCACCCCCCCCACCCCCCCCACCCCCCCCCACCCCCGCCAGAGGGTTCTGACTAGGGCCCTCACCCCCAGTTTGGGTTTCCTGTTGGGAACATTTGCCATTTCTCCAGGTGCTAGAGGGACTCCGTGGTGACTGACACCACCCAGGAGGTCCTGTCTCTAGCCAGAAGGAATAAGCGCTCCTCTGGGGCCTAACAGACGACACTGATGAACAAATCCCATCTTGGCTGTGTCAAGTCCAAGATGTCACACAGAGGGGGAAAGTGCCCCCACCTGGGAAACCCAAGGTGAAGGTTGAGACCTCTAGGGCAGGGTGTGGGGGGCTGCTGCGTGGAGAGGGTTTCCGGGACTCTGGGGTTTGCCAGGTCCTCCGGGATTTCCCCCTCCCGCCCCTTTCCTGAGCCGCCCCCTCCCCCTCGCACCCCTCCCCCCTCGGTGAAGTTCAGGGTCTGTTTTGAGCCGTTCTAATTTTCGCCTTCTAGTTGGTCAGAGAAACGCACGCAGCTGTAGCAAAGAATAAAAATAGCCTCCTCCGTGACCAATTTCTTCCCACTTCCCTTTCTCTCCACGCTCGCCTCCCCCTCTGTCCCCACCTTCTGTGGAGGCAGGAAGGTCCCCGGAGGGTGCGAGCACCCCTGAGATATGCCAGGCGCCCTGGCCTCCCTCCCAAGCAGCACGTGTTCCTGCTTCGGTGTCGCTGTGGCCCCCGCAGGCTGGCGCCGGGCTTCCCAGGGGACAAGGCATTGTTAGATGGCTCCCCGCGGGACCCGCGGCGCTCCATCTCGCGGGGCAGTCCTCCTCTCCCGCTCGCGGCGCCGCAGTCACCCGCACGCCAAGTGCCCACCCGTGGCGCTCGGGTGCGGGGACCCAGCCTCGCCCGGTGCCCGCCCAGGCCCGCCGGCGAGGGTTCCAGATCTGCTGGCACTTAAGAGGTTAAACGGGGAGCTTCCAGCTGGAGGGAAAACCGCCCCGTTGCTATGCGCACTGGCTCCAGGCGGTGTCCCCAGCGTCGCGGGCTTCCTCTGCGCGGGGCGGCGGCGCGTCCCGTCTGCGTGCGCGGCAGAACGTGGAATCTGGAAACCAGCCTTCGTCTTTCCAGTTTGGAAGCCGGAGCAGACCGTCAGACCCGCGGCAGCTGGCTCCCCAACGCCACGATGTCGCCTGCCTCGGGCGACAGATCGTTTCGACCAACGCCCACACCTCGCGCCCGGGGCGCGAACCCGGAGCGCAGCCAACAGCCCCGGCCCGCCAGGCCTCGGGGCCCTGCCGGAGAGAGCACGGGCCACCTCCTTCATTTCAGGGGTGACTGCTGGTGTCCAGGGCCGTTGGCCTCTATCTGCTGCACTTTGGAAGCAGACTGAAGCCTCCCACAAAGCCCCGCGAACTTGTCCAAACCACAAGAAACTTCAACTGGACAGCGGGCGCACGGCTGGCTTTATCTGTCCCCAGAGGGTTTCGTCCTGCCTCGCAATTGATTGGGTTCCTGAAAACCACGGAAACCGTTTATCTCGCTCCCTCAGCCTCAAGCCCCCTGACCGGTGGGAGAAGAGCCTGGATTGTTCTGGAAGCCGACCACAGCCCAGCTTCCAACCCGCCTGGCGGCCTGGGCCACCTGCCTGACCCCTGGCTCCACAGAGAGCTCCATTTTGTGGCAGGAAGTGGAATGGGGGAGAGCAAGAGGGTGAGGCGAGGAGATAAGGGATTTGGATCAATGGTAGGAGAAATCTGTCCACTGAGCAGCAGGTTGGGGCCCTCCCAGGTCCCCGGGTACTGTCATGCCCCTGCTCCAATCCAGGCTCCTCTCCTCCCTCAGCACCCAGAGCCCAGTCCCCACAAGCCCAGTTTTGTATATGGAACTTCTTCCCAAGGATCTGTTCCAGCAGGATTATGATCCTCTGCCCCACCCCCACCCCGTTCTGGAAACGCTTAATGCATGAGGTCAATGCCACAGCCAGGGGCATGGGGTTCCCCACAGGAAGAGATCCTTGGGCAGCCTGTTCTCCTAATCTGATGGGACAAGAAGGGACGGTTTTGTACATACAAAGATTTAACTGGGAGGGGTGAGGAGTTCTACTGGGAGCCTGGACACAAACTGTACTGATGGGGACATCACACTAGGAAGCCTGTCACCTTTCTCAGAAGACTGTTGCACATCTGTGGGCAGAGACATGAGATTCTCCCCAATACCTAGCACCTGATAGCCTTGGAGAGCAGGGAAGCCACCCAAAGAATCGGAATGCTTCCACGTTGTTGTCGGTCCCAGTGACTCTATGTAAAGCAACTGACTGGGAGCCTGTAAAACAGAGTGACTTGTCACAAGAATCTCTATTGCACTTAAGTCTCCCCTATGAAAAGAGATACACACCCATAAACACGCACGCACACACACACACACACACACACACACACACACACACACCTAGTCCGCAAAGGGCAAAGCTAGGTAACACGAAGCGAAGCATCTCATGTCATTCCATCAACAACCCTGTGAGCACAGGGGTGATACCCCCAGCAGTTTAGAGTTTAGTTTCAGGGAAGAGAGAACTTCTCTGACAATTTTTTTTGTGGGGGGATACTGAGGATTGAACTTGGGGCGCTAATCACTGAGTCACATCCCCAGTTCTTTTACTTTTTATTTTGAGACAGGGTCTTGCTAAGTTGCTTAGGGCCTTGTTAAATTGCTGAGGCTGGTCTCCAACTTGTGATCTTCCTGCCTCAGCCTCCTGAGTCACTGGGATTATAGACCAATGCCACTGTGCCTGGCTTTTTGGTGATTTTTAGCAAGAAGAGGAAATTATTCCAGGAAATAAGGTGTTTGCAAAATTCTTAGAAGAGTCCAAAGGAGCAGCCTCTAGAGTACGTAAACAACATCACGGATTGTCACCAACATGGTTGCCCTCTCAACCACTAGCAGGGACGCAGAGAGCAAGGGGGCTGCCTTTGGAGATGTCCATGTCCACAGAGCGGGTACTGAGCAGACACTGGAGTATGCACACAAACGGGGTGTTCAGCAATAACAGCCAGAGCGGCAGACCAGCGGTCTCCTCCTCACTTTTGCCTTCCTAACCTCACACAAGTGCATCTAATTGGTGAAACTTAATTCTCAACCACAGCCCCAGCTGCAAATGTGTCTGGGAAATGTAGTTTTGAGTCTTCTAGCCTGGGCCACCATAGGACAGGTTGGAACCGAGGTTGAGTGCACGCTGCCACACCTCCATTTTATAGATAAGGAAGCTAATGTTCATAGAGGTTAAGGAACACGCCCAAGGTCATGTGGCTGGTAAACCCCATCTGCTGGATGACAGATGATGACATAGAACCAAGGCCCTGAGATTGTGAACAGCTTACCTAAAATTGACTGGGAGAAGGGACTCCAAATGGCTGGGTGGTGCACACCTGTAATTCCAACAGCTTAGGAGGCTGAGGCAGGAGGATTGCAAGTTCAAAGCCAGCCTCAGCAATTCAGCAAGACGCTGTCTCTAAAATATTTTTAAAAGGGCTGAGGATGTGGTTCAGTGGTTAAGCACTCCTAGGTTCAATTCCCAGTACCCCCCCCCAAAAAAAAATCACTGGGTGTGGTGGCTCATGTCTATAAACCCGGCAGCTGAGAAGGCTAGGGCAGGAGGATTGCAAATTCAAGGCCAGCTTGGGCACCTTAGACCCTATCTCAAAATAAAAAGGACCTGGAATGTGACTCAGTGGTAGAGCACCCCTGAGTTCAATTCTCAGTATGGCAAAACCAGAAAAGACTCAAAATCAAATCCAGGGTTCCTAACCCCACACTGTGCACTTCCTGTTCTTAAACACACTCGCGCACATGTGTGCACACATGTCCCATCACCATCTGGAAGAAGAGGAAGATGAGCTCAGGCTGTCCCTGGAGGCAAACAGTTCTCTAAAACTCGCTGGGGACAGCAATTCTATATTTTTTTTTTTCAGGAGAGGCACAGCTTACAACATGAAACCTCTCCTACCATGTTTGGGGACTCCTCCATCTTCCTGGCTACCTCTCATCTGGGACGCTAAAAATGCCAGATAGGTGCTTTGCCAGCTGCTATTGCGGTTGGCGTGAGCTTCTGACTTAGGTTTGACCAATCAGATGCCCCATCAAAGACTTGGAGTTAGGAGCAGGGATGCAGAGATGTGGGGATCCCAGAGGTCACTGTGGTGGAGGGTGGCAGTCGCCATAGCAATGGCATTTCATTTCCCGGGGCAGCGGAGATCATATCCATGTCCAGCAGTGGCAGCAAGAGCTGGGGTATCCTGCATTTGGCAGCGGAGTTGACACCGGATCGCTGTGACTTTGGCCATGATCCTGACTGCGGCACAACCTTCTTTGTCTGGCCTGCTTTCTAAACTGTTCTCCAGCCCCCCTGGTCATTTTGTGAGTTCCCCAAGATCCTTTTGATAAAGTCCTTTTCTGCTTAAATAAACCAGAATTGCTTCCTGTTGCTTGGTGCCAAGGGCATGAGCTGTTACAGCCGAGTCGCCAGATTTTGCCTGGCTTCCTTCAGCAAGATCACACAGGACCCCACTAATTCCTAGATGCCTCAGACATTTCAGTCCACTTTCTGGAAGTTCCATATCCAAGGACCTTGTCCTGCTGATCTCACAGCAAGACAGCTGACCTGGTCAGACAGAGGGTCCCACATTGATCTCAGCAGCAGCATAGTGACATTCCTGGGCTGTATCTCAGACTTTCTCCTCTCAAAAGCTTTCTCACTCACCATGACCTTTCCTTGGGCACAAGTCAGAAGCACAAAAGCAACACACACACACACACACACACACACACACACACACACACACACACTCCTCCCCAAGGTCACCAACTTGGCATCCAGAAAAAATTTCCTTTTTCTCCAGAGACCTTGCTTTTGGCCTTCAGCCACTCCACACAGGCAGAGCAGCTATGGGCCCTGCTCAGACTTCAAAAATGCAGGCAGGACACTCGTGCAAGAATGATGACTTCAGGGCTGGGCAGGGTGGCACACACCTCCCCAGTGGCTGGGGAGGCTGAGGCAGGAGGATCACGAGTTCAAAGCCAGCCTCAGCAATGGTGAGGTGCTAAGCACTCAGTGAGATTTTGTCCCTAAATAAAATACAAAATAGGGCTGGGGATGGGGCTCAGTGGTTGAGTGCCCCTGAGTTCAATCCCTGATACCCCCTTAAAAAAAAAAAAAAGAAGAATGGCTTCAGATGATGGCCTGGGTTCAAGGCCCAGCTTTGCCTGCATGTCACAAGAGGGGGTGGATCAGGCTTATGCTCTTGAAACCTTAAAAGGAGGGAAGAGTAAGGGTCCAGCCACAGGACCGTGAGCAGTTCTCACTGTCAACACCAGACTGGCAGCAGGGGCAGCAAAGCCAGCTCAGGGCCAGACCAGTGGGCGTGGTTGCCTGGGGACCTAGTCATCAGAGGCAGGTAGCAGCAGGCCCAGGGCCTGGATTGCCACTGTCACCACAGTGGCGACAGCTCAAATCGGCCTCTGGTGGAGTGTAGACAGGGGTCAGGGTCAGGGCCCGTCTCAGAGGATAGACCAACCAGTGGGCAGACTGGAAATCCACTAGAATGATGACAATGTGCCCCAAACTCTGGTTTATCTTTGTGACATTGTCTTTATTCCCAAGATCCTTGATTTCCTAGTAAAAGTCCCCATGAAAATTAAGCTGAAGTCCAGAGAAGCATGTGCGCCCTGAGGCCAGCAAAGTCAGGCTGCTGCTGCTGGGAGCCACCAGGGTCCTGGCTGGCACTGTGGAGGAAACAGGAGCGGCTGTTCGTAGTCACGGTGGAGGAGAGAAAGGCCAGATCCACCTGCAAGAGAAGGGGCACCTCGCTCCTCTGCAGGGAGCAGAAGGGGCACGTGGATATGGCAGCGAGCACTGGGCAGGGGAGAGCCGGAGACAAGACGGAAATGACCAAACCGCTGGACTCCAGTAGTTGAGCCACAAACGCCAGCTGCCACAGTACCTTGAGGAAGGAGGGTGGATTTTGGAGACAGACAGGCCTGTGTTCAAGTCCCAGCTACACCATTCAGTAGCTTTGGGATCCTGAGCAAGCCCAAGGAGGCATGCCTCCCAGGATTTGTGCCCTCCTGTAGTCCCCTCATGTGTTGACACTGGTTTTGGCCAGGTGACTTTCTTTGGTCAGTAGTATATTAGCAACATGATGAAAAGCAGAGAAGGGACAAATGCTGCATATTGAGGCTTGTCCTCTCCAAACTCTCCTCCCCCACGCCCCACCCCAACCCCCAGGCCAACTGTTGTGATCCAGGAAGCCCAAGCTAGCCAAGTGGAAAGGTCATGGGGGCAAGAACACATGCCACCCGCCACAAGCCTGCAAAAGCCTCATTCAAGGCCCATTCAAGGTGTTTTTTGATCTTCCAGTCCATTCTAATTGCTAACTGGGTCCACCTGAGAGACCCTAGCTGACATGGAGCCCAGTTATGTTGAGGGCAACAGCTGAGTTGGGATGACGCATGGCATTCTGCCAGAAGGGAGTGGTTGAGAGGTGACTCCAGCGAGCCATTGAGATGATGATGGTTATGTTAAGCTGTGTATTCAGTTGTATATGGACCCCGGCTGTCTGGGAATAGGGTGGTTCCTGCTGCCTCTGGCTCCAGGCGCCCTCTACTTTGGAGTTCCCATTGAGTTCTCCAGGGGTCCGAGTGGGGGAGAGCTGAGAGAGTTCCTGGGGTGTGTGCCTGGAGTGCTGGTGGAGCTTGGGCAATAAAGTTTCCTGTTTGAACATACAAGTGCTGTGTGGCAGCTCGGTGAGTTGTGCCCAGGCAGACTGCGGCACAGTTAATCTACAGAATGTCGTTTTAAGCCACTGAGGCTTGGGATGGTTGTTATGCAGTAAAAAATAAAATAAAACACTGTTGGACCTCTCTGAGCCTCAGTGGCCCTTCTATAAAATGGGATGATGTTTGTTGCTAAAAGATCTGAGGAGTCAATTTAAGTCACCATCACAAAAATCCTTTATTGAGCACCTGCTGTATTTCAGGCACCGTGAAGATGCATGCAGTATTTAAAGCAGAATTCAGAGAGGTTAAGTAACTGGCCCAAGGTGGTCCAGATAGGGTCAAAGCTGAGACTGCAACCCAGATCTCTTAGGTTCTAACTACTATGGCCTGGCAGAGCCTCTTCTATTGGTACCAATGAAAGGTGATGGTGTTCCACAGAAGTAAATCAGAGGGTGACAACATGGCCTTGAGGCGAGGGTCACACATGACCAGAGGCTCCTGCTGCAGAGGCAGATGCTATGGAGGGCTCCCCATCCTTCCCGGCACTGATAAGTGACACTGGTAGAGGGTGCCAGAGGAATCTTCTCTCCTCTCACCTCAAGGTGACTGCCGTCATTTTCCACCCCAGGCAGAAGCCCTTGATCAACGTGGAGGGGACAGGAGGGACACTAACCTGAAAGCAAAGGGGCGGGGCCAACGGTGAGGTATAAAGGGGTGGAGCCAAGAAGACAAGCCTTAAGTGGGTGGGACCAACATGCCTGGAACCTGTCCCTCCTGTGCACGGACACGTGGATCAAGACCCTGCAAGGAGGCTGGGGATGTGGCTCAAGCGGTAGCGCGCTCGCCTGGCATGCGTGGGCCCGGGTTCGATCCTCAGCACCACATACCAACAAAGATGTTGTGTCCGCCGAGAACTAAAAAATAAATATTAAAAATTCTCTCTCTCTCTCTCTCTCTCAAAAAAAAAACAAAAAAAGACCCTGCAAGGTGGGACTGCAAATTGGAGCAACCACTCTGGAAAACAGAAAACTTGGAATGGAACCACCATTTGACCCAGTTATCCCATCCCTCAGTTTATACCCAAAGGACTTAAAATCAGCATACCACAGTGACAAAGCCACATCAATGTTTATAGCAGCTCAAGTCACAATAGCTAAAGCTATGGAACCAGCCTAGGTGCCCTCCAACCAATGGATGGATAAAGAAACTGTGGTACATATACCACAATGGAATATTACTCAGCCATAAAGAGAAATTAAATTATGGCATTTGCCGGTAAATGGATGGAACTGGAGACAATCATGCTAAATGAAATAAGGCAACCCCCCCACAAAAAACCAAAGGCCGAATGTTCTCTCTGATACGCGGATGCTAATTCACAGTGGAGGAGGGGGGCGGCGAGAGTGGAGGTTCACCGGACTGGAGGGGGGGATGGGAGGAAGAGAGGGGGACGGGAATAGAAAAGACAGTGGAATGAATCAGACAGAACTTTCCTATGTTCATATATGACTACAACCACTGAAACTGTACATCATGCACAGCCACAGAATGGGAAGTGATACTCCATGTATGTGTGATATGTCTAAATACACTCTACAGTCATATAAAACTGAAAAGAACAAATACAAATTTAAAAATAAATAAATAAAGGTTAAGAAGAAAAAAAAAAAAAGACTCTGCAAGGTCTGGTTGGTGAGGTTATTGGAATAGAGACTCACCTCTACCTGATCCAGGGCTCAAAGTAGAATTGGACAGCCAGGCGCATGCGTGCTTCCTGGTTCACTTGGACCCTGTGGCTTACAGCGACAGCTGTACCTCCAAGGCTGGGTTGAAAGAGGCCAGGCAGTGCATATGCAATGCTTAGCCCAGCTCCTGGCACATACTAGACACTCAGTGAATGCAATTATGATAATTAAGAATAAATGCAGCCGGGTGTGGTGGCGCACGCCTGTAATACCAGTGGCTCAGGAGGCTGAGACAGGAGGATCGCGAGTTCAAGGCCAGTATTGGCAATTTAGAAGGCTGTAAGCCACCTAGTGAGACCCTGTCTCAAAATAAAAAGGGCTGGGGATGTGACTCATTGGTTAAGTACTCATGGATCCAATACTTGTTTACAACAACAAAAAGCAGGTATAAGTCTATTTTTTGCGTGTGTGTACTGGGGACTGAACCCAGGGCACTCTGCCACTGAGCTGCATCCCAGCCCTTTTTATTTTTTTTGTTTTGAGACAGGGTCCTACTAGGTTGCTGAGGCTGGCCTCAGACTTGTGATCCTCATGCCTCAGTCTCCTGAACCTCAGGGATCACAGGCATATGCCACTGTGCCCATCATAATCCCACTTTCAAAACACATTTTAAAAAATCACAACATCATACCCATGAATGTGCCTGTACACTGAAACACGTGGGAAGCCACAGTTGGCACACTATCACTCACTGTCCACATAGCTGGTGACTTTATAAGAAATGGCTCTACCGGGGTGCCCTAGTGACCTTGCACATATCCACCCGGGCCACGGAGGCAAAGCCTAGATCCACAGCTAGTGTGGAGTGAGCAGAGCAGGGCGCTAGGCTGTGGGCACCTTGCTGAGGCTGCCCTCCACTCGCTTCTGACTTAGCCTGCTCAGGCTGCCATGATGCGGTACCTCACACTGGGCTTCAGCAGAGACACTGTCCTTTTAAAGGCTCTATTCCAATGCAGTCATATTCTGAGGCCCTGGGAGTTCAGACTTCAAGCACAGGAATAAGGAGGAGGCATCACCCAACCCATGATGCTTCTCCATTCCTCTTGGGGACTATCCAGAGACTGTGGCTCAGCGCCTCCTGGGTTTTGATGAAGTCTCAGGCATTCTGATGATACAGCTGCAGATCATCAATGGCTAATTTTATACCGCCAACCCCGACAACCCTGAGCAACAGGCGGCCCACAATTCATGTCATAGTCATCCTGTCCTTTTGTTTCCTGTCATCCTTTGTGGTATGGGACAAGGATCCAAGGAGTTGGCACATTAGGCTAATCTTCTTTTTCCTGTTTATGTAAGTAATACACTGTCCAAATCTAAAAATGGCTCACCGCATCTATACCAGGCAAAACCATCCAGGCCTTGGATGATGTTGCAAAGACAAAACCCAAAACATCAAGGTGGCTCCCAGATCCGTGTCCCTGTCCTCCACCACCTCCTTCGCTCTTCTGAGAAGGATGCCTAGCACATGTGAGGTACTGCATCTTGGTAGCCTGGGCACACTAAGGATGCTCTTCCCACCCCCAGCTTTGAGTCCTACTATGATTTGGATATGATTTGTCCTGCGTTCCCAGGGCAATGCTATTAAGAGGTGGTAGGCCCTTTAAGAGGCGGGGCCTACTGGGAAGTGATTAGGTCATGGGGCTCCACCCTTATGAATAGGTTGATGTCTTTCTTGAAAGACTGGGTTAGTTCTCTTGAGGTGGGATTAGGTTCATGAGTTAGGTCTCCTGGAACTGGATTGGTTACTGCAAGAACCACTTACAAAACAGATCAGTCTCCACTCCCCTCTCTCTTTCTTACATGTTCTCTCTGAACATATCCACCTCCTTTTCCTTTTTTTCTTTTTTATTTCTTGTAATTGTAGGTGGACATAATGCTTTTATTTTATTTGTTTATTTTTATGTGGTGCTGAGGACCAGACCCAGCACCTCACGGATGCTAGGCACTCACTCTGCTGCTGAGCCACAGCCCTAGTCCCCCACCTCCCTTTTCTACTTCATTATATTGTGACACAGCAGGAGGCCCTCAACAAAAGCCAAGCAGATGCCAGCACTATGCTCTTGACCTTCCAGAACTTTGAGCTGAAAAAAAACAAAACAAAACAAAACTCTTTTCTTCATAAATTACCTGACCACAGGTATTTTGTTATAGCAACACAAAACAGACTAGGACAGATTCCCTGTATTTTGGATATGTTAGCCATTTAAAAAATGAATTAATATGGCTGGAGGTGGTAGGGCACGTGCTTAGCATGTATAAGGCCCTGGCTCCGTCTCCACCACTACAAAAATAATACTCAATAAATAAAAAATAAACAAAAAAGAATTAACAACAGATTAGGCCTGGGGATAGAGCTCAGTACCAGAGCACTTGCCTAGCAGGCTCCAGGCTTGGGGTTTGAGCTGCAGCACTCCAAAAGAAAACAAAAGATAAAATACAATTAGATGTGAATACATATCTGCATTTAAATATTTAGAAGAGCTTTTTGCATATGAATGGATAGCACTGACAACTGTTGGGGGAAGCGGGCAATGTGTAGTGTCATCAAAAATCACACACACAGGGGCTGTGGCTGTGGCTCAAGCGGTAGCGCGCTCGCCTGGCATGCGTGCGGCCCGGGTTCGATCCTCAGCACCACATACCAACAATGATGTTGTGTCTGCCCAGAACTAAAAAATAAATATTAAAATTCTCTCTCTCTCTCTCTCTCTCTCTCTCTCTCTCTCTCTTTAAACACACACACACACACACACACACACACACACACACACACACAGGAGCTGGGGCTGGGGTTGTGGCTCAGCAGTAGAGCTGCTGGCCTAGCACGTGCAAGGCCCTAGGTTCAATCCTCAGCACCACATAAAAAATATATGAATAAAATAAAGGTATTGTGTCCAACTACAAAATAAATAAATAAATAAATTTTAAAAATAAATACTTTTTTTTAAATGGTCAACATGGCAAATTTTTTTATGTGTTTATATATATGTATATATGTGTGTGTGTACGTGTGTACACGTTACTGGGTTTGGAACCCAAGGTATTCCACCACTGAGCTACATCCCTAGCCCTTTTTATTTTTTTTATTTTTTGAGATAGGGTCTGGCTAAGTTGGTGAGGCTGGCCTTGAACTTGTAATCCTCCTGCCTCAGCCTCCCTAGTAACTGGGATTACAAGCATACGCCATCACGACTGGCTATCACGTGTATATTTTGTCACAATAAAAATGGCATATCAATCATGTCTTCTTGGAGGCTGGAGTTGTAGCTCAGCAGTAGAGCGTTCCCCCTGCACATGAGAGGCCCTGGGTTCGATCCTCAGCACCACATAGAAATAAATAAACTAAAGGTGTTGTGTCCAACTACAACTAAAAAAAAAATTTTAATTATCTCTTCTCAAGTAAATTTTATATTAAACACACACACACACACACACACAAAGTTGAGCTAAAGAGTTAGGCTTTGCTTCCTTGAGATGGAATTTGACAAAGACACCAATCCCCTTGCTGCTGCACCATTTCCCTTCTCTTCTCTCCCTTCTGTCCACCACCCAGGTGACAGGATACGGGGTTGAAAGCTGAGAACACCCCAAAGCACGAAGCCCTCTTTCCTGTAGCTGTTGTGGGAATTGCTCACTCCCTATGTCTCTGACACGTCTGCTTTGCTGTTTGATATTGTTAGCTGATTTCGCATGGGGGGTGTCTCTTTTCACCCTGAATACAAGTTCCTCCAAGGTAAAGTTGGGCACAGTGACATGGCACCTGTACTTCTAGTGACTTGGGAGGCTGAGGTGGGAGGATAGCTTGAGCCTGAGGTTTCAAGACCAGCCTGGGTACCAGAACAAGAGCCCATCTCAAAAAAATGACCCAAAAAGAGTTTCCTTGAAGGTCAAGACTGATTCTTCGCCTCCTCTGTATCTCTTTGACTCTTATATTAATGTCTAGAGTATGGCAAGGGGTGTGTGCAGCCACACAATAGGATATTATTCAGTGCTAAAAAGAAATGAGCCATCAGGCAGTGGAAAGACAAGGCGGAATCTTAAAATCGTACTACTGAGCAAAAGAAGTAAGTCTGAAAAGTCTATGTAATGTGGGAGTCCAACTATATGATATTCTGGAAAAGTCCAATCTACAGACAGTAAAAAAGTCAGTGATGATTGGGAGGCTGAGGCAGGAGGATGGTGAGTTCAAAGTCAGCACAGCAAATGAGCAAGACCCTAGGCAGCTCAGCAAGACCCTGTATCTAAACAGAATACAAAAGAAGGCTGAGGATGTAGCTAGGTGGTTAAGCATCCCTGTGTTCAATTTTTAAAAAAATCAAACCAACATTCCAATGCAAAGATATTAATAATAGCAGAAACCAGAAGCTAATATGTGGGAGCTCTAAGCTTTTGGCCCAATTTTCTGATAAATTTATCTCTGTGTGTGTGTGTGTGTGTGTGTGTGTGTGTGTGTATAGACAGAGAGAGAGAGCGCATGCGCACGAGATGAGGGCCAGGAGAGACTTACTGTTGGTTAATGGACAGCATGTTAGACCATCCACGTGGACACTGACTTATGAAAGAACTGAGAAGATTTATCCTGCCCTGACATTTTCAAAATTCAGTGAAACCTAGTTGGGAGGAAATTAAAGGTTTTCTTCAAAGCCAAAGAAGAAAAATTAGAAGCAGACTAAGCACTTATTTGCAAGTTAAAATTTATGCAGGAAATTTCTACACTTGCCCCAAAGTGTGTGTGTGTGTGTGTGTGTGTGTTGTGGGGAGGTGGGTATGAGGCAATGAACTCAGGGACACTGGACCACTGAGCCACATCCCCAGCCCTATTTTGTGTTTTATTTAGAGACAAGGTCTCACTGAGTTGCTTAGGGCCTCGCCATTGCTGAGGCTGGCTTTGAACTCCCAATCCTCCTGCCTCAGCCTCCTGAGCCACTGGGATTATAGGCATGTGCCATCGCGCCTGGCTGAGTTTGTGTTTCTTTCCAGTTTGCCTTTTTCTACCATATTTTGCATTTAAATCATAAGCAATCTTCACAGAGAATCAAAGCACTCTTCCTGGCCCCTCCGCACCTTTCTAAGCACCTCAGTCACCCTATCTGCCATCAGTCTGGCCATGAGTCTCCTGGCCACAGGCAGACCTTGTCCTCCAAGGGCAGGGAACTGGGCCACATGTCAGTTAGCTTCATTGGGAGAACTAGGAAGTTCGAAGCCCAATGCGCCCCAGACAGCAGTATCACCTGGCAGCCAAACATTCTGGAGATAAGGCAGAAGCCAGAGAAACACAGAAGCTCCGATGTCAACAGACATTTATCAAGAAGAAAGCTCGACCCCAAAGCAGCAGGGTGGGACAGCCATTGCTGCTGGTTGTTCTGTGTCTGTAATAGTCCAGGGCAGGTCCACATCCCTGGCCTTTGTGAGCGTCAGCCCCTTTCCATCCCTCCAAACCTACAAGGCAACGTCAAGATCAGGTTCAAGTCTCTCCTGTTTCCCACGGCTCTGGCCTTCCCCAGGTTGGCTTTACTGGATCTGCAGCAAGAAGCTCGAATGAATGCTATTTTGTTGCCATTGAGGCTCTTGTCCTCGGGGTGCAAGTGCCCAGCAAGGAGAAGCAAATTAGTGTCTCCAGCCGGTGGTCCTGACACTGGGTTTTGAATGGGAGCATCCTGCTGTCCCTGCTCCCAGGTGACTGCGTCTCTCAGTGGCACACCGCACCGCCGTCCCCTGGTTCATTCATCATCGTTTCCCTCTGATGCCAGCTTCTGATTAGAGGGCTAGAGAATAAGCCCTGAGAGGGAACTAATTACTTAAGTGGGGGACGGAGAGGTCAAAGAATGGCTCGGTAACAGTCCGCACGGATCGCCACGGTTATTACTGCAGATCAGGGTGACCAGCAGTGTCTTAGGTTGGGTTCCCTGGGACGGAGACCCAGACAGGTTTCTTTTGCAGGGAATGGTGGGGGCGGGGCTCTCCTGGGAGAGAAGCAGAGCAGGGAGGGGGAAGGAGCCCAGCAAAGAGGGGGAGCCCGCCAAAGATCGGGCCTCACCCTGGGGGAAGGAGGCTGGGGTCGCTGTGCAATAGGAAGAACAGCAGCCATAGGGGGAATCGGGGCTTCCAGTCATCATCTGTGGGTCAGCTGTTCCCATGGACAGAGAGCAATTGTGCAGGGAAAACTGAAGACGTGTTGGGGATGAGGTTGCAGCCAGGGCTCTGGGCACCAGGCTAAACATCCACTGCACCCGGGAAGGGTGGAAGTAGAAGACACCCAATCAAAAGCCTTTGGGGGCCTGGGGATATGGCTCAGTTGGTAGAGCGCTTGCCTTGCATGCATAAGGCCCTGGGTTCAATCCCCAGCACCAGCACCACCACCCCCCACCACCCCCCCCCAAAAAATTGGATGCTGTCTGGCCACCTGTTGCCCCAGTGGGTAAACCAGAAGGGCTTCTGCTTAAGAGTCATGTGACCCTGTTGCCAAAAGCTGGTCTGAGGGCTAGGGTTGTGGCTCAGTGGCAGAGTGCTTGCCTGGCATGTGTGAGGCCCTGGGTTCAATCCCAGCACCACATAAAAATAAATGAATAAAATAAAGATGTTTTGTCCAACTACAGCTAAAAAAATTAAAAAAAAAAAAAAGCTGGTCTAAAAGACCCGATAAGCTTCCAGAAGTAGTTCAGCTTTAATAATAGCACCAACAGGGACAGATGTGACCCTGCCAGGTGCTATTCCAAGTGCTTTACATGGCACTTGATCCTCATCACAACACTCTAGTGAAGCATCTCCATTTTCCAGATGTGGACACTGCAGCTCAGAGAGGTTCATTAACTTGCTCATATTACACAGCTGGAAGTAGCAAGAGCCAGGCTTTGAACCTGGATTCACAAGGCAATACCACCACTTTACTGCCCCTGGCTGTCCCTCTACCAGGTGGGGAAGGGGCATTGTAGACAGGTGCAAGAGGAGTTGGTCTTTGGCGTGTGTGTGTGTGTGTGTGTGTGTGTGTGTGTGTGTGTGTGTGTTACTGAGGATCCAACACAGGGACATGCAGACTGAACTTCCTCACCAGCACCTGCCCGCTTTTTTGGTACCAGGGATTGAACCCAGTGGTGCTTAACCACTGAGCCCCATCCCCAGCCCTATTTTGTATTTTATTTAGACACAGGGTCTCACCAAGTTGTTTAGCACCTCACTAAGTTGCTGAGGCTGGCTTTGAACTCGGAATCCTCCTGCCTCAGCCTCTCAAGTTGCTAAAGATTTTAGGTGTGAGCCACTATACCTGGCCCCTTTTTGGTTTATGAAAGAGAGTCTCACTAAGTTGCTGAAGGTCTAAGTTGCCCAGGTTAGCCTCAAACGTGTGATCCTCCTGCCTCAGCCTCCCGAGTGGCCCAGTTACAGGAGTGTTTTTATAAACCTTTGTATACATCAGAATCACCTGCAGGCAATTGTTACTATATAGAATCCTGAGTCTTATCCTGAACCTATTGAGTCAGAATGAAGGGCTGAGGAGGGACAGGTAGAATCTATACATTTAACAAGTTCCCCTGGTGTTCAGAATCGCAGCCCAGAGGCAACTCTGAAACCCTGCAGAGATTCAGATGAAAGAGCAAATTCTAGCTTTTCCGCGTACTACCTGTGTGACTCTGGAAATGTTAACTAACCTCTCAGCCTCAGTTTTTCAAAAGTCTGAAATAAAAATAATACTTCCCCTCTTAAGATTTTTGTGAGCTGAGTACAGTGGCTCGTGCCTGTAGTCCCAGCTGCTTGGGAGGCTGAGTTCAAGGCAAGCCCGGGCAATCTAGCGAGATCCTGTCTTGAAATAACAATTTTTGTGTGAAGTTTAAACTGAATCACCACATTTCCTGATATGTATTTTATTTTATTTGATCTTGGTACCAGAGATTGAACTCGGGGTTTTTAACCACTGAGCCCCATCCCCAGCCCTATTTTGTATTTTATTTAGAGACAGGGTCTCACTGAGTTGCTTAGGGCCTCCCTTTTGCTGAGGCTAGCTTTGAACTCAAAATCCTCCTGCCTCAGCCTCCTGAGTCGCTGGGGTTACAGGCACGTGCCACCGCGCCCAGCTCCGATATGTATTTTAAAACAATACAGATGCCCCTGATTCACAGTGGTTTAGCTGTTGATTTTTTTACTTTAGGATGATGCAAACGTGATATGAATTCAGTAGAATGTGTAGTTTGGATGTGGAACCTGGATCTTCTCCCAGGCTAATGATATGCCATCCGATCCTGTCTCACCCAGCAGTGACTGCGGCTCCCAGTCAACTGTGTGATCACAGGCGACACTCTACAGTGTGCCATATTGCTGTGCTGTAGGTTAGGTGTAATAAGTGCTTTTTTTTTTTTTTTTTTTTTTTTTTTGCAGTACTAGGAATCACAAATACATTTCTTTTTTTTTTTTTTTTTTTTTTTTTTTTTTTTTGACATAAAGGAAAGTTTATTTCGATTATTTTTGGTTAGTTATCACATTCATACTGGATAAGTTTTCACAACAGAATTTAAGTTTCCAGCATTTAAATCAGGTTGATGATTAACTCAAGGAACCTAGGAAGAATTCTTTTTTGCAATCGGTTACTATGAATAGAGGCATCAGGGCACTGCCGTTTACTAAAGCAATACACTTGAGTGTGTCACTCAACATCCGGAAGGGCACCATCTGGTTCTGGATGCATCTCTCCTGTTTGATTCCCAAGGCAGGCTTGTGGGGAAAGATGTGTCTAGGGCCTGTGCATGATGGGGGATTTGGGGGGACAGCTTCATGCCCTTCCACAGGTGTATGCTACTTCAGAACTGGAAGCTGAGTGTGTAAATAAAAGCCCCAGAGAACTTACTCCAGGAGAAGCTGCTCTTGGATCAAGGGCAGGAATTCAGGAGTTAGAGCAGACAGGCCTTCCACTCTCTTTCTGCCCAGGACAGGTTGATTCTCAGCACTGCTGATTATATGGGGGAAATAGGGCTGCATGGGAAAACCATAATAAATAAAAGCCCAAAGAATCCTGTAATCTGGGCAGCTCGGGAGGCTAAGGCAGGAGAATCACAAGTATAACGGCAGCCTCAGCAACTTAGTGAGGCTCTTGTCTCAAAATAAAAATAAGTAAATAAATGAAAAGAGCTGGGGATGTGGCTCAGTAGTTAAGCAGCCCTGGGTTCAATTCCTGGTACTCCAAAAAAAAAGAAAAAATTTTACTATTTTACAAAACCTTCCTTTAGAAACCCAAGGATCTACATTTCTTTTTTAGTGTGTGTGTGTGTGTGTGTGTGTGTGTGTGTGTGTTATTGGGGACAGAACCCAGGACCTTGTACATGCTAGGCAAGTGCTATGCTATTGAGCCACATCTCCTGCACTTAGTTTTTTTTTTTTTTTTAAACTAGGGATGGAACCCAGGGGTGGTTAACCACTGAGCCACATCCCCAGCCTTTTTCTTACTTTATTTAAAGACGGGGTCTCGCTGAGTTGCTTAGGGCCTTGCTAAGGTGCTGAGGCTGGCTTTGAACTCACGATCCTCCTGCCTCAGCCTCTGAAACTTCTGGGATTACATGTGTGCACTACCACGCCCAACTTCAACATGTTTTTTTTTTTTTTTTTTTTCTGGGGGAGGAGTACGAGGGATTGAACTCAGGGGCAACTGACTACTGAGCCCCATCCTCAGTCCTATTTTGTATTTTATTTAGAGACAGGGTCTCACTGAGTTGCTTAGAGCCTCACTGTTGCTGAGGCTGGCTTTGAACTCTTGATCCTCCTGCCTCAGCCTCCTGAGCCACTGGGATTACAGGCATGTACCACCTCGCCTAGCTGTAAATGCACTCTTCATGTATGATATTTTCAACTTATAATGGGTTTACTGGAAGTTAAGCCCATCTTAAGTCAAAGAGCAGCTGTATATTTGTATCTTAATATATAAATATTACACAAAGTTCTGGTAGACCAAACTATTAATGATGGATGTCTCTAGGAAGAAAGTAAGGTAGTAGGGTAAGGGGTAGAGGGTGGAATGGGAGAGACTTCTACTTCGTACTCTATGCAATAAATTTTAACTTTCTATAAAAAGAATATATTGAAGTATCACATATAGAAAATTTATTTAATCCAAACCAAAAAGCTTAAGTAGAATCCACTATAAAAATTGTGGGGCTGGGTCCTGGCAGGGTGGCACACTAAGGTGGAGGCCCTAAGCAATTTAGCAAGACCCTGCCTCAAAATAAAAAATAAAAAGGGCTGGAGATGACGCTCAGGAATTGAGTGTCCCTGGGTTCAATATATAATACCACTGCCCCCCCCCAAAAAAAAAGAAACCAACGTGGGGCTGGGGATGTGGCCCAGTGGTTAGGTCCCTGGGTTCAATCCCTGATACAAAAAAAAAAAAAAAAAAAAAGTTCATGGCACACAGTAGGTGCTTAATTAACGGCAGCTGCTATTATCATCATCCACAAATATTTGTTGAATACCTATTTTGTGCAAGTCATCGTATTTAGTCTCCATCAGGAGGCAAAGAAGTATAAGCCAATGTCCCTGCTCTTACATTACCAAAAAAACAACAGTCAACCGCCCAATGGTGGTGTTTGCTTTGGACCCAATGAGCGCTATAGAAAATGAGGACGTCAAGGGGTTGAAATGAGAGCGAGATCATTTCCAGCTGGCCTCTTCAGGGGAGGTAGGGCTGGAGTGAGGCTTTGAAAACAGGGGAAGAATTCAATAGGCAGAAAAAGGGGGAAAGGACATTCCAGTGGCAAAAAAGAACTGGGTTCAAAGGGCAAAGGGACTTGCGAGGCATGCGCAAAAGAGGCTAAGTGGACATTTGGCTTGGCTCCGTCTGTGGGACGCAATGGGGTGGATCTGAGCAGGCAGAGGGGCAGCCGGGGGTGGGCTGCCCGCCCTTAGCTCACAGAACCCAAGCCCTGGATCCTGCCCTTCTCTGGTGGGAGTAGACTGAGGCCAAGAAGAACTTTCTTAACCATTCTTTTTTGCTGTCACTGCAGTGCTGGGGGTCAAATCCGGGGCCTGGCACATGTTTGCTTTTTTTTCTGCATTTTTGTTTGTTTATTTCTTGATTTGTTTGTTTGGGGGTACTGGGGAAATGAATCCAAGGTTGCTTAACCACTGAGCCACATCCCCACTGAGCCACATCCCCAGTCCTTATTTTTCTTTTTAAATATCTTTTCGTTACCGATGAACCTTTATTTTAATTTTTTTATGTGGTGCTGGAGATGGAACCCAGTGTTTCACACATGCTAGGCAAGTGCTCTTCCACTGAGCCACCATCCCAACCCTCCCCAGCCCCTTTTATATTTTATTTTATTTTATTTTATTTTGAGACACAGTCTTTCTGAGTCACTTAGGGCCTCGCTAAGTTGCTGAGGCTGGCTTTGACCTCGCGATCCTCCTGCCTCAGCCTCCCGAGCTCTTGGATTACAGGCGTTCGCCGTGACGCCCGGCTCTTGCATGCTTTTTATTTTTTCTTTTTATTTTTTAATAATCCTTTACCCTCATGGACTGAGCCTAGAATAGGAGGGAACATAGGCACAAAGTCGATCCCCACGCTGACTTGCTGGGGCCCAAGTTTGCGCCGCCCGCGTGGTGAACCGTGAGTGCAGATCCGAGGGTGCGCGTCTGGATGCAATATGTACACGTGCGTGCCGCAACGTGCAGTGCGTGTGGCCACTGCTGCATGAGCGTGCACGCTGTAATGACACGCGGTATTTCCTGTGACTGTGTGATCCACTGGCTTGAATTCTGAGTGCCGTGCACGCTCACCACATTCCTGAAGGCTGATCTTCCTGAGCAACAACAAAGAGGGCAGAGAAAAACCAGCAGCCGTCCAACCGGGTGTCCACAGAAATGCCATCTGCCTCTGGCGGTCAGGACCAGGTGCCGCGGGAGCCTGTGCGGTGGCACGGCCCAGACAGGGTGAAAACGAGGCCAGTCGCTCAAGCAGGGGACGGAGGTGGTCCCGGATGCAGCCGGTGGCGCTCAGATGCCTGACAGCAGTCAAGTTTTCCCTTCCTCAGCAAAACACCACGCGGCTGCTCGGTGTTTGGCTGCATAAAAAAATGTCCCCTGCCGTCTTCCCAGAGCTGGTGCCTGGGTGTGTGTTTACACAGCGTGTGCAGAGAGAGCTGCAGATCCACACTTTTTTTTTTGAAAAAGTCAAAGCTTGATTAGCCGAGCACCACGAGGCCCTGGGAAATTGAGTTTAAGAAAAATTTGGATAATTGGAACAGCATATAATATCAAGAATGTTAAATGCGCAAGTCGGCTTGGCACGCAGAGTTTATGGCAAGCTCTGATTAAAACGAAGTTTCTGATCATCAGAGTTTTAATGGCACAGGCTCATTTGAATTTCTTCTGTATAAAAGGGAGATTGGATATCGAGTGCACGGAATATCTGGTGACAGTTCCCATTCTCCCCGATTCCCGTGGGGTCACCTAAATGCTTTTACGATATGTATTGCGCAAAAGGGACGCCAGCCTTCCCCGGGCCCCCAGCTAGCCCAAACAGGACTGGCCGCAGATGTGTTTATCAGATTCCGCTGCAAATTGGAGCAGAGGAGAAGCCTGTCTATCGTCTAAGTCATTTCAAAATCAAAGCCATCCCAGGCGCACCAGAAGCCTGGAGCAGACAGGACAGAGGCCAAGTTTATAAACTCCCGTAATATGTTTATTGCATGGATGGCAATTACCCAATATCCCTGCCCTCCTGGGTCTCCCATGGAAATATTTCCACCCAAAGAAATCTGTGTTGGGCTGCATTTGCCTACTCCTCATTCCAGATGTCTGTCATATTCCCTGCCAGGCGTGGGGGTGGGGAAGAAGAGGACCAAGCTGCTGATAATTCTGTTACTGTTTTGTCCCACTGGGAGGGGACAGTGGCAGTGGCCTGTCTAGTGTCACAGCTCATTCCTCCTGCTCATCTCCTTAGTGGTCAAATGGCATAGGAGTGTGGTCCTTGGATTCGGGGGACCTGACCACCCCAGCCACAGGCCATCTTTCTTGTCCACCTTGGGAACCCTGACAGGTCACATCAGAGACGTCATCTCTTAATGAAATGGCTGGAGTGTACCTAATTTACGCCGGGACCGAAAAGTCCGACAGGGCACAAAGGCCACTTGTTTCTGTTGTCGCAGGGAGCACATGTGGGCCACATCAGTCAGGAATGAATCAGAGCCACGTTCCAGGGCAGCCTGCTGAGAAAATTGCCTGCTCTCGCGCTCCTATAAGGCGTTAAAGATATTTACTGCGGGCGTCCCCGCCGGCCCATTCAGCGCTGCTCCATGGAACCCTGTCCCCAGCTTGAATAAAAAAGCAAGATTGTTCCCTAGAATCATCATTGGGATTTATTCTCTCCTTTCCTCTGGGACTCTTCTGGCTAACATTACACATCACAACACCCCATTAAAGGAGGCAAAGTATTCGCTTCACATGTGCTACATGTGGGAACAGTGACAAGCAGGTTTTGCCTCTGAGACACTTTATAGCCAACAGGATAGATTTCTGCCCTTCAGCAAGTCACGGGGGAAAGTAATCTGAGGCTGGGTGTGCCGTGGCCAGAGAGGTCGGGGCTTGTTCTGGTCATCATGGGGCTGGGGCTGGGGTCTTCAATTCTGGAGCTTTTAATTTATTATTATTTATTTATATTATTATTATTATTATTGGGTACTGGAGATTGAACTTAGGGGCACTTAACCACTGAGGCACATACCTGGAGTGGTACACAAGACAATGTTTTGTTTTGTTTTTTAATAAAAGTATTTATTTATTCATTCATTCATTCATTTATTTATTTACAGTGCTGAGGATCGAACCCAGTGCCTCACACATGCCAGGCAAGTGCTCTACCACTGAGCCCCAGCCCCAGCCCAAGACAATATTTTGAGGGGTAATGTTACAAGCTAAATTGTGAAACCCCCAAAATAAATTCAACTGTTGAAGTCCTAATCCCCAAGACCTCAGAATTCACTTCATTTGGAGATAAGACCTTGTGTTAATCAGGTTTTTTGCTGCTGTGACTGAAAGACCTCACTAGAACAATTGTGGAGGAGGAAAAGTTTATTTGGGGCTCACGGTTTCAGAGGTCTCAGTCCATAGACAGCAAGCTCCAATCCTCAAGGCTGAAGGGGAGGAAGAGTGTGGCGGAGGGAAGCAGCTCACGTGGTGATCAGACAGCAGAGAGACTAAGCTCAGCCATGCCCCCATGCCCACCTCCTCCAGCCACACCCTACCCGCCTTCAGTGACCGCTGGATTAATCCAATCAGGAGAGTAATTCACTGATTGGGTTCAGACTCTCACAAGCCAATCATTTCTCCTCTAAGAATTCTTGCATTGTCTCACGCATGAGCTTTTGGAGGTCACCTCACATCCAAACCATAATGATCTTTAAAGAGGCAATAGAGGGCTGGGATTGTGGCTCAGTAGTAGAACGCTTGCCTAGCACGGGCGGAACCTGGGTTCGATCCTCAGCACCACATAAAAATAAAGGCATTGTGTTGTGTCCATCTACAAAAAACATATTCTCTCTCTCTCTCTCATTTTTTAAAAAAAGAGGCAATAGAATTAAAATGAGGTCATTTGGATGGGTCCTAATCTAATATAACTAGTGTCCTTATAATAGGGGGAAATTTGGGTATAGACATGTAGAGGGAACATGAAGTAAACAGCTATAGAAAGGAAATGTCCATCTGGAACAGATCCCCATTTTTCAATCTCCAGGGATCAAATTCATACCCTTTGCTTTGTACCTTAGCAGTGTCTCCCATTATAGATGGATTATACTTCCCCACCTCAGTGAAACTGGCTTTGACCATATGCCTTGCTTTGACCAATGGAATATTAGCAGTCACATCAAACATGTTGCATTGGTGTGGTTTATCTTTGGAAGCTGCTGCCATCGCTAGTAGTAGCTGGAATGTCAACTGTGACATCACCTGGGGCAGCCGTGGTCACATGAGCTTGGCCACCACAACTGCACAAAAGTTGCATCTAGAACCAAGCCCACCAACTTACAGCCTGAAATAGCCATGCCTGGCTGAGCTAATGGGGAACAATGGCAGTTGCCCTAAGCTACTGAGGTTTAGAGTGTTTGTTATGCAGCAGTATCTGACTGTTACAGTCACCAATATGGACCAATGCAGGTTAACCCTGGTCCCTCCTTCAGGCTGTATGTGAGTGCTCAGTATCCAGCATGGCAGGGGAGGAACCCAGAGGGAAGGATGGAAGTCCCAGTACTTGGAGAAGTCATTGTCAACATCTGCCCATACGATTTTTCACTTTCAGCAAATGGCTGTTATGCATGGCACCTTGAGTGGATTGGTCTGAGAGCACGTCTACCTTAGTCCCTCAGGACACGTGCCCTTAGAGCTCAGCTGCTATGCTGTGCAGAAGGCACATGAAGAGGTCATACGGCGAGGCCATGCTCAGCAACCCCAGCTGAGGTCCCTGGAGGCAGGCAAGATCAACAGGAGACTTGTTAGCAAATGAGCCTTAGGAAGATTCTGATCCCTGACCACCATGCAGGCAAAGCTGGGCCTTGAACCCAGGCCATCATCTGAAGCAGAGATAAACTGGACCCTTCAATCTTGCCCAGATTGGGAATAAATAAAAGCAGATTTGGGAAAAAACTAAAGGATTGGTGTTGTTTCAAGCTTCTCATTCAGGGGCTGTTCAGTATGCAGCAGTTGATATCCTGAGAGGAGGTCTCGAGGAGAAACACATCCAAGCCGGGCACAGTGGCGCACACCTGTAATTCCAGCGGCTCAGGAGGCTGAGGCAGGAGGATCGTGAGTTCAAAGCCAGCCTCAGCAACAGAGAGGCCCTAAGCAACTCAGTGAGACCCTGTCTCTAAATAAAATAGAAAACAGGGCTGGGGATGGGGCTCAGTGGTGGAGTGCCCCTGAGTTCAATCCCTGGTACCAAAAATTAAAATAAATAAATAAATAAAAGAACACACCCAGGAGACCACCCGGGAGGAATCGGGGTAAGGCCAGTGGTCACCTGCTTTTCCTGCTTTGCAAGGGACTGCAGTGACTGCAGACCTTCCAACGGAGCCAAACCTGCATCGGTGCGGCAGGACAGGCTGCCAGATGAGCGGTTCTCCCCGTCACACCCGCTTTGACAATTGCCATTCTTCCTGGGGCAGCTCTGGATGTCTTCCTTGGGGGATTTTTTATTATTATTCTTAATGTCGATGAAGCTGCGGACAGAGTTTAAAGAGGGTAGATGTACAGAAAGCAAATGGTGGAGTCGGCAGGTTGAGCTGGAGGCTAGAATAATTAAAGGTTAAACTCCAGGTTTGCATTTGGTATTTATAGAATTTTCCATGCTTGGTGTGAGGGATTTAAAACCAGACTGCGCAGGGGAAGCCCGCTCAGCTCTGAAAGAGAGAGGGGATTTTAGCACAAGGAACGGACACGGCCTGCTTCACAGTTTTCAAAGGCAACATCATCAAGCCGCTTTGTTGCTTCTGCAGGGTGTCCCTGGGTCCTCTAAAGCCTCCGGCCTCTTGTACTACTTGACCTGAGCAGAGGCTGGTGTGGGAGGAGGGTGCTCAGGGCACCCAATGGATGCTGCTCGAGATGCCCACGAAGGAGGAAGGTGAAGGTGAAGGCTGGTCCAGCCTGGCTCACCTCACAGCTGCCCGCCAGGCCTGAATGCAAACACTTCTTCTTTTCTGTGCAGTTTCTTCTTGCCTCCTCTTTTGCCCTCTTATTTTCAGCATTGAACTTCAGAGAAAGTTCTTTCAACGATCTTTCAGTTGCTCCCTGTTTGTTTTCAGGACACAGTTGTTCCCCTTGGCTTTCTTGATGCTTTGATGGTGGGATGGGGAGAGGTCAGAGGAAGAGAGATCAAGGGATGTCCACGCTACGGGCTCAAACTGCTTCTCCCACACCAGGCAGTGGTATATACCTGTAATCCCAGTGACTTGAGAGGCTGAGGCAGGAGGATCGAAAATTCGAGGCCAGCCTCAGCAACTTAGAAAGACCCTGTATCAAAATGTAAAAAAGCAGGGGGCTGGGGATGTGGCTCAGTGGTTAAGTCACCTGGGTTCATATATAAAATTAGTATCCATGGCATCCCTAGTGTGGTGTTGGCCCTATGCAAGGTCCAGGGAGGTGGAGGTGGCCTTGGTGCTCATGGAGACACGGGAGCATTCAGGGGGCACAGTATGAACATCACAGTGAAGACAGGGAAGTGTGAGGGGACAGGCAGGGGAAAAAGAGGGGAGAGTAGGGGGGGTCCAGTGGTTGAGGTGCGTGAGCTGCCCTTGAGGGCCATCAGTAGCTGGAAATAGGCAGAGGGGAGCCATGGTTGGCTCCATAGTGAGGGGCAAGAGCCACATCTCAAGAAGTTCACTCTGCCAATACGGCAGCCGGCCACAGTGCTGCCAGAGCCCCAGCCCTGAGCAGATGACAGCAGCAGTAACAGGGAATAATTGAAGAAGCCCTCTTCTTGGCCAGCCAGGCAGGTGGTACATGCCTGTAGCCCCAGCAGTTCAGGAGGCTGAGGCAGGAGGATCCCGAGTTCCAAGCCAGCCTCAGCAATTTAATGAGGCCCTGAGCAACTCATTGAGACCCTGTCTCTAAATAAAATTCAAAATAGGGCTGGGGAGGTGGGTCGGTGGTGAAGCGCCCCTGGGTTCAATCACTGATACCAAAACCAAAAGAAAAAAAAAAAAGAAAGAATCCCTCATCTCTCAATCATGGTATAGAATGCCCTGTCCCCAAGGGGAACACTTTAAGAGAATAACAGTATCTGGTTAATCATGAAGGACTGAACACCTGCATTCCATTCCTCTGTTTCCTCCAGACCTTCATTAAAATAAAGGAAAGAGAATTGTTTCTTGGTTAGTTGGTTTGTTTTGGTATTGGGGTGCTCTTCCACTGAGCCACACCCCCAGATCTTTTTGTATTTTATTTAGAGGCAGGGTCTCTCTGAGTTGCTTAGGGCCTTGCTAAATTGCTGAGGCTGGCCTTGAACTTTTGATCCTCCTGCCTCAGCCTCCCAAGTTGCTGGAATGACAACCACGCCCACCCGTATAAATCAAGGAATTTTTAAACAGCATTCACCTGCCAGTATAAAGAAGGCAGGAAGGAGCAAAGAGCACAGAGCTTTGGAAGTTGACAGGCACAAGGTCTTATGGTGACTAACTGGTAGCGGGGCTGAGAAAGCTGACTCTGAACTTGGCAATGGGAAAGCAGAGGAGCTGTGTGAACTGTATCAAAGAACTTCCCCTCCCCCAGCAAAGACTCAGACGTGGGAACGCCAAATGCTTCCAGAAGTCAGAGAAAACCAGGACCCAAACCAAGTCCACTGGAGCAGCCGTCACATCCAGATGAAGCTGCGTGCTCTGTGCACCTGAGGGAGGGCCCCTCCGCCACCCCCCCACACACGCACACCCAGAAGGGTGGACATTTATTATGGCCAGAAGGGTTTTTAAAGGGGGAGGTATCTTTGGATGAAGATAGCACTGTACTTGAGGACTGGAGGCTCAGGGGAAAACAAGGAGATTGTATGCAAATTCTCAGGCTAGGCCCCAGCCAGGCTCCCTGCCCCATCAACTTCTAGGAGGAACTTGACCTTCAGCCTCATCCTTTCCCAGAGAGAGACTGAATGCTGACAACTCGAGCTTTCACCAAGAAAAGGCTGCAAGGCCAAGCAAGGTGGCATCACCCAATGGGGAGGCTGAGGCAGGAAGATTGCGAATTCAAGGGCAACCTCAGCAACATACTGAGACCCTTGTCCCAAAATAAGGTTTTTTAAAAGGGCCGGGGATGTAGCTCAGTGGCAGAGTGCTTGCCTAGCACGCGCAATCCCCAGCACCCTAGCAAACAAAAATCACTAAGGAGAGAGGCTAGACAGGATCACCATAGAGCAGGGTTCTCACACTTGAGACTGCATCGCAATCCCCTGGAGAGTTTGTAAAACAAACACAACCCTGTTCACCCTCGGGGTTTCCAATCCAATAAATCAGAGGTGGGGTCCTGACAATGTGTTTTTTTTTTTTTTTTTGGTACTGAGGAATAAACCCAGGGACACTTAACTACTGAGCCATATCCGCCCTTTTTTATTTAGACAGGGTCTTGCTAAATTGCTTAGGACCTTACCAGATTGCTGAAGCTGGCCTCCAACTTGCAATCCTCCTGCCTCAGCCTCCCTAGCAGCTAGGATTACAAGAATACACCACTGCACCCATGAGAATATGCATCTTTTTAAACGTTCCCAGGGGATACCAATGCCAGATCAGGGGAGCACACTTTGAAATGCACTGCTGTAGAGGGAAGTCTCAGTTGGCCAACATGATCCACACACATAGAGCTTCCCATAGGCTCAGTTGCAAAATATGGACAGATCCCCGGGGATCACCAGACAGGCAAAGAAAACCTCTAACATGAACCCCCAAGACCAAAGCGAAAAGATGAAGCAATCAGGAGGAACAGAGGGTATACTGAGGAATGTAAACCACACACACACACACACACACACACACACACACGCACACACACACGCACAAGCGCGCACACACACTCGCGCACCCCTATCTAATAACCTATCAATAATGTCCCAGAAGAGACTTTTGTTGTTGTTGTTGTTTGCAGGGCTACGATGAAACCCAGGGCGTCACACAAGCCTTTACCAATGAACCCCAGCCCCAGCCCCAGCCCCAGGAGGTTTTATTTGAATCGTGATAAAAAGAATCACTCAAGGGAAAAAAAGGATGTTTCAGAGAATGAAATTCAGCTATTGGAAACTAAACATATGACAGCAGAAACAAAAAAATTAAGTAGAAGAGTTGAAGTTGGGAACATTTCCCAGGAAACAGAGGAAAGGAAAAGAGATTAAAATAGAGAAAAAAAAAAAAAACGGGGCTTTAAAAAAAAAAAGATTAGTCCAAAAGTGTAAATAAAAGGAGTTGTAGAAAGAATAGAGAAACTGGGGAAAGCAATTGCAAAAGAATAATTTCAAAAAAATTCCCACCAGGCGCAGTGGCACAACCCTGTAATCCCAGTGGCTCGGGAGGCTGAAGCAGGAGGATCACAGGTTCAAAGCCAGCCTCAGCAACTTAGCGAGGGGCTAAGCAACTCAGTGAGACCCTGTCTCTAAATGAAATATAAAAAGGGCTGGGGTGTGGCTCAGTGGTTAAGCATCCCTGGGTTCAATCTCCAGAACCAAAAAAAAAAAAAGAAAAGAAAAGAAAAATAGAAAATCCCTCCATACCTGAAGGATGAGAGTTTATAGATTGAAAAGACCATCAAGTACCTAATGCAACGCATAAAAACAGACTTACTTAAATGAATATCATCATGAATTTTGGGGACAAAGATCCTAAAACCTTCTAAAAAGAAACCGCAAAGATGAAAGAATCAGCATAACTTTGAACTTCTGGGTTGGGGCTGGGGCTCAGTGGTAGAGTGCTCTCCTAGCATGTTTAAAGCCCTGGGTTCGATCCTCAGCACCACATAAAAAGAAATAAGTGAAATAAAGGTATTGTGTCCATCCACAACTAATATAGGCCAAAAATAATTGCACCAAAAAAAAAAAAAATCCATCCTGTTGCTCCATGACATGATCAAGAGTCTGTGAAAGGAGGACGGGGCTTTGAGTGCCACCATGGTTTCTGCTACTTGTCCACATGCCCAAGGCCCATTATGAGCAGCTGGGGCAGCCATCACAGTGAGTTCTTCCGGCAAAGCCCCTCTCCAACTTCTCCACCCCACTCCTAGGGCGTCGTCTCCATCAGATCAGGGGTTATGCCCAGGCTGAACCCATGCCCAAGCTGGCAGCCCACCTTGTGCTCCCTAACCCAAGCACCCTTCTCCTAGCATCCCACCACTACTCACTGACCAACTTCCCCTGGACTGTGGCCAAGGGAGGCGAAGAATGTTCATGGTCCATCTTTTGAATCCAAGCACCTAGCACAGAATCTGGCATGGAACAGTGAGCGATAAATACTTGCAGACTGAATGAATAAATGAAGGAATACATTAAAGAAATGCAGGGAGGAATATGACCCAGGGGATTTAGTAAATGCCACATGAATTTATTGTGTCATGTGACTGCCAAAAAAAATTGCTAATTCCCAAGGCTGATACTGTCCACTGAAGTGCATCGACGATTTTACAACTTTAATTTCTCTCTTACTCTTTAGGATAAAAACTATACATAAAGTCGTAAAGTAAATATTAACGGAGATTAATTTCTTTTTTTATTTGCAGACTAAATCAATGGCACTAGTGTCCGTGGATGATTGCTATGCAGATTGCCACGCATCAAAGCCCTTAACCTGGCCCAGATGACTGAGGGTCATGGTCATAGGGGCCACCTGCAGGACACCTTCAGTAGCAGCATATTGTGATCTGGTGAGCTTTCAGGTGCCTAGTGATACGGACTTACCGATCATGTGACCTAGTTTTAATTTAACTCCCAAATGAACTCTAGGGCTTAAAAAGATTCCTGCAAAGAAGCCATGTGTTAAAAATAATACTAATAATACCAGCACCCGCAGGGCATGATGGCGCAAGCCTGTAATCCCAGCAGCTTGGGAGGCTGAGGCAGGAGAATCGTGAGTTCAAAGTCAGCCTCAGCAATGGTGAGGCCCTAAGCAACTCAGTGAGACCCTATCTCTAAATAAAATATAAAACAGGCCTGTAGATGTGGCTCAGTGGCTGAGTGCCCTTGAGTTCAATCCCTGGTGTCCCCAAAAATAATACCAATAATACCAGAACCCCAGAACAAGATGGAGACAGAGTAGCTGTGTTGTCTAGTATGAGTTCTTTGTCAGTCACATTATGAGGCAAAAAAAACCCAACCATAATCTAATCAGTACTGAAATGAAGTCAGCCCTCAAATGGAAAAAAATCAAGAGACAATGTGAAACACGAGCTTCCAATCACTACCATTTTAATGATAGGCCTGGCCTAGAATGTCCATGGTGTACTGGGACTAGTTCATGAAAAGGAGAAACTTCCAGAAACTGTCTTTAACCAGAAATAAATACATCGGATTACAAGGGAAGCCAATGACGTTGAAATCATTACCAAGCAATTAAAACAAATTTAGGATATAGAAATTTATGGGCTTCTTTATTAAATCATTAAATAACAAGGTCCTGTGGCAGGTTTAATAACTACAATCGTTTCATAGTGTTGATGAGCATTAATGATATTCCAAGATGTCTGCAACACGGGAATGTGATTTCAATTGGGGACAAAGTCACAAGTAATGCTAACAGTAGAGTGCTTTGTTGCCTGCATTCATAATTGAACGAAATGCTAAACGTCTGTGAGAGCCAATTGAAATGAAGATGTCCTTTCTCCCTACCAAACTCCTGGACCCCAGGAGCTCTATGTGAACCTCAGTTTGAGTCCCTGGTGTACAGTAAAGTAGAGGCTATTGGTCTTGTCCTTCAGGCCTTCACTAGCAGGTATTCTGATTAAAAAAAAAAAATTAGGCCCAGCTTGATGCCGCACACCTATAATTCCAGCAACTCAGGAGGCTGAGGCAGGAGGATTGAAAGTTTGAGGCCATTAGATTGGATAGAGAGAAAGGATGGGAGAGGAGGGGAGGAGTAGGGAGGATAGGAAGGGCAGCAGAACAGAATAGACAATATGATTGATGTGTGTACATTCCATGTACGTATTATATATCAAAATGCATTCTACTGTCATGTATGACCAATAAATAAATAAATAGATAAATAAGTAAATAAATAAAAGTTTGAGGCCAGCCTCATCAACTTAGCAAGACCCTGTTCAAAAGAGAGAAATGACTGGACTGAGGATGTAGCTTAGCACTCCTGGGTTCAATCTCCAGTACAAAAAAAAAAAAAAAAGGGCAGGGGTGGAGGCCATAGCTCAGTGGTCTGGGGTGGAAATTCCAGGTAGAGCGCTTGCCCGGCATGCATCAGGCCCTGGGTTCCATCCCCAGCACCAGAAATACTAACAATAATAATCATAATTTTTTAAAAAATCATAACCATCTTTCAGCTGAAACAAAAAGTACACCTAATATTGATTGCAAAAATAGTTCTGCAATCTGCTCTTGTAACCCAGTAAGATGCTCGCTCGGTCTCTGCCCTTAGGAAGGCCAGCAAGTCCCTTGCATGAAAGGTACCCTGAGTGTGGATGTGATAGTGTTTACGTGTCAGGATTCAGCCCACCCTCCAGTTAGACCACGCACAAGGTCCCATAGCCTGGGGCATCGCACCAGAGGGGTGTCTCCTGACAGATCCCTTGGCCCTGGTTCAGGCAATGACAGAGGAGTGGGGAAGGCTGATTTGGCCACCCCCATGCCTTCCTTTGTTTTGAACCTGGTCTCACTGTGTGGCCCAGGCTGGCCTCCAAATCCTGGGCTTAGGCCATCCTCCTGCCTCAGTCACTGGGACCATAGGCATACGCCACCAGAGCCATGTCTCAAACTCGACTCATTTTTCCAGTGAAAACTCACTTCTAACATCATGCTGTGTTGAGGGCCACAGCCGAGTCAGGATGACACATGGCATTTTTGCCAGAAGTAGTGGTTGAGAAGTGACGCCAGTGAGCCATTAAGATGATGACTTTTGAGTTCTCGCGGAGTTCCCGTTGAGCTCTCGCGGGGATTCCTGAAGAGTTCCCATTGGTTGGGGAAGTGCCAGAGGAGGGATTTCCGGTTGGTGGTTCCTGGAGGAGCCGAGTGGCGTTAGGGAGAGTTCCTGGGGAGCGTGTGTGGAGTGTGCTGGTGGAGTTCAGAAATAAAGTTTGTTCCTCTTGAGTGGCTCATGATTTGTGCCCAGCCAGACTGCGGCAATGCTGATTGGTGAAAGCTCTGGTGTAGATATAGCTGGCTGATGTGCTTCTGGCAGCCATCTTTAGGGGGTGGCTTTTGCGGAGGACAGTGTCCCGGATAGAACCCAGGGCCTCAATCATTCAAGGCAAGTGCTCTACCACTGAGCTCACTCCAGCTCTGGAGTATGGATTTCTGACTCAGGTTTTCCAGATACTAAGCATTGTTCTTTAGAATACTTCAAATACTGAACCCACGTCTTCTGCAGTATGCGTTCAAACAAGGGTCGGGGATTTAGCTAAATGGCACAGTATCTGCCTAGCTTGAGCAAGGCCCTGAGTTAGATTGTCCTTGGGAAAAAAAGAAAAGAAGGAAGGAAGAACGGAATTGGGGAGGGAAGGAAAGGGAGAGAGAGATTAAAACACCAAAAATACTATCCATACTGAAGTACCTTGTTAGGGACTGAATTGTGTCCCTCTCAAAATTCATATGTTAAAGCCCTAACCCCCAACAGGACCATATTTGGAGATAGAAAATCACTTTAGGAAGTCAATCAAAGTTAAAAGAAATCACAAAGCCAGGTGCCGTGGTGCAGGCCTGTAATCCCAGTGACTTGGGAGGCTGAGGTAGGAGGATGGCAAATTCAAGGCCAGCCTCAACAATCTAGCAAGATCCTGCCTCAAAATAAAAAAAATAAGCAAATAAAAAGGGCCAGGGATGTAGCTCCATGGCAGAGTGTCCCTGGGTTCAGTCTCCAGTACCAAGAAAAAAATAAAAATAAAAGGGTGCCCTAATCCAATAGGATTGATGTCCTTCAGAGAAGAGGAAGAAATGTAGAGAGAGCTCTCTCTCCACATGCAGACCACATGAGAACACAGAGAGAAGGAAGTCATCTAAAGGCAAGGAAGACAGGTCTTACCAGAAAGCAATCCTGGTAGTACCTTGATCTTGGACCATTAGAAAATAAATGACTGTTCCTTAAGCGACCCAGGCCGTGGTAGCTTGTTACAGCTGCACAAGCTCACTAATGCATACTTTGAAGTTGAGACCACAGGCTGGGGTGTGGTTCAGTGGCAGAACCCTTGCCTTGCATGTGAGAGGCCCTGGGTTCCATCTCCTACAGTGAAAAAAATAATCAAGTTCAGGCCACATCATAATTGACTCACATAACAAAAATACACACATATTCTTCCGTGTGTATTAGTTATCTATTGCTTCATGACAATATTACTACAAACTTGACAGCTGAAAACAATCCACATTTCTGTGGTTAGGGAATGTGGGCACAGCTCATCCGAGTCCCCTGCTTAGGGTCTCACAGGCTCCAGTCAAGAGTTTGGCTGGGGCTGTGTTCTCATCTGAGGCTTAACCGGGGAAGGAACGTCTTCCAAGTTCATTGAGGTTGTTGGCAGATTCTGTTTCTTGTGGTTGTAGGACTGAGGGCCTCAGTTGCTTGTAACTGTGAGCTGGAGGTTGTCTTTAGCTCCTGGAGGCCATGTGTCAGTTTCTGTTACTGTGAGAACACACATGAGATCCTCAACCTAAAAGGAAGAAAGGTCTATTTTGGCTCATGGTTTCAGAGATTCCAGTCCAGGGTCACTTGGCCTTATTGCTTTGAGTCTGTGGTGACACAGTTCATCATGGTAGAAGTTGGGTTGAAGAGGCTTATTCACCTTGCAGTGGCCAGGAAGCAGAGTTGTGAAGAGAGTCCCAATATGGCCTCCCGGGCATGCACACAATGACCTAACTTCCTTCCAGAGGCCCCACTTCCTCATGGGTCCACTACCTCCCAATAGTGCCACAGACTGAGGACCAAGCCCTCCACACATAGGCCTTTGGGGAACATTCCAGATTCAAACTAAAACAGCTTTGAAAAGCATGCACCCGTGCGCTGCTCTTGGAACCCTCCTGATCCGTGAACATGCCAGAGCTGGCCTAAGGAAGATGAGGGCCACGTGGCCTCATCACACCAGCCAGCCAACCTCTAGCACATTAGTAAGGCCAATGAGGAGACACACGAATGAGGCCAGCTGAGGTCCACCAGGCCTGGCCTAGTCTAGAAGAACCTCCCGGCAGACATGTCAGTTAAATAAGTGATTTTTGCTGTAGCAGGGCACAGTGGCACATGCCTATAATCCCAGTGACTTGAGAGGCTGAGGCAGGAGGATAGCCTCTGGGTGACGTAGCAAGACCCTGTCTCAAAATAAAACATTAGAAGGGCTGGGGATGTAGCTTAGTGGTAAAGTAACCCTGGGTTCCATCTCTGGTACCACAAATAAAAAGTACAATTAAATAAATAAATGATGGTCATTGTGATCCACCAAGGTTTGGGGGTAGTTTGTTAATGCAGCAATAGGTAACTCATACTGTTTTACTATCTCGTGAAGCTGTTACTCCCTGACCGCCTCCCCTATCTATCATGAGCAAGTGAACCATCTCTGTCTAGTTCCAAAGCATGTGGGCTGAGAGAGGGGGTGAGAAGATTCCCAAGAGGAAAACTGAGGGAGTTTTAAAACATGGTCCAAATTGGCCAGGTATGGTGGCACATGCCAATGACTCAGGAGGCTGAGGCAGGAGGATCCCAAGTTAGAGGCCAGCCTCAGCAACTTTGCAAGACAGTCTTTCAACACTGAAAAAAAAAAAAAGGCTTCAAGAGCAGTTCGGTGGTAAAGTGCCCCCCAAGTTAAATCCCCAGCACCAACACACAAAACATGGCCCAAATTCTATGACACCTCTCTCATCCAGAGGACAGTTCTATGTCCCCTGCTGCTATGGGCTGAATTACATCCCTCGCAAACTCATATGTTGAAGTCCCAACTCCCAGTGTGGCTCTACTTGGAGACAGGACTCATAGGAGGGTCATTAGATAAAATGAGGTCATAAAAGTGGAACCCAAATCCATGAAGACAGTCCTTATAAGAAGACATGGCAGAGCTCAATGTCTCTGCAGAGCCGTGTGGGGACACAGCAAAAAGGTGGCCATTTGGAAGCCTGGAAAAGAGGCTTCACCAAAACCAATCCTTCTAGGACCGTGATCTTGGGCTAGCAAGCTCGAGAATTGGGAGACAATAAACATCTGTGGCTTAACCCGCCTGGTCTGGGATTTTTGTTGCGGTCACCTAAGTACACTGCCACCAGCCCCTGACGGACAGCCCGGGGACATCTCAACCAACAGCAGCACAAGACCCTAGGTTCGATCCCCAGCACCACAAAAAAAGAAGAAGAAGTCATTATGCCTAAGTGTGATCTTATTTATGTATTTTTTTTAAAAATGGAAGCAGGACGTGGTGGCACATGCCTGTCATCCCAGTGGCTCGGGAGGCTGAGGCAGGAGGATCTCGAGTTCAAAGCCAGCCTCAGCAACTTAGAGAGGCCCTAAGCAACTCAGTGAGACCCTGTCTCTAAATAAATTACAAAATAGGGCTGGGGATGGGGCTCAGTGGGCAAGTGCCCCTGAGTTCAGTCCCTGGAACCAAAAAAAGATTTATATCATTGTGATCAAAAGACCCAACAAGAAAATCTTAGAGGTTCAGTTCATGGTCGTGTGGATGTGGCACAAGGAAACCGTTCAGGGACAAATTCTAAACAGCATGCCCTGTTGACCTATCTGCTCCACTCACACCCTACGCGCCCATGGTCGCCACCCAGTAAATCCATTTCAGAGGATTCATTCATGACTCTCATGATCTAATCATTTCACCTGGGAATAGTTTTGCATTTCTCACACATGAGTTTGGGGGATACCTTCTATCCAAACCGTGACGGGGGGGTGTGTACTGGAGGTTGAACCCAAGAGTATTCAACCTCTGGACTACACCCCCAGCCCCTATTTTTCATTTTTTATTTTGAGACAGGATCTCTTACTAAATTGCTGAGGCTGGCCTCAAACTTGCAGATCCTCCTGCCTCATCCTCCTAAGTCAGTGGGATCACAAGCGTGTACCCTGTGCCTGGCCAAATGTGACCTTATTTAGAAATTGAGTGGATACAGCTGTGACTAGGTAACTTAAGATGAAGATATACTGTCATAGGGTGACCCCTGAATCTGGAGTCACTGGTGTCATCATCAGAAGAAGAAAATTTGGACACAGAGAGAGGAGAATGTCACATATAGACTTGAGGAGTAGGCCATGTAAAGACAGAAGCAGAAAATGGACTAAATGGAGCCACAAATCAGGAAATGCCTGGGGCTATCAGAAACCAGAAGAGCCACAGGCTTGAAGGGAACGTGATCCTGCTGACACCTATATTTCAGACTCGTAGCCACCAGCTGAGTGAGAGAATCAATTTCTGGCATTTGAAGCCACCCAATTCCCAGGGAAACAAACACATCCCCATCCCCAACCCTGTTTTATATTTTATTTAGAGACAGGGTCTTACTGAGTTGCTTTGCACCTTGCTTTTGCTTTGAGCCACTGGGATTACAGGTGTGTGCCACCATTCCCAGATGTATTGTAATTTTTAAATGTACAAAATAAACGCAATGTATGAGAATTACACCACTTGCAAGGGGCTGAGGCAGGAGGATCACAAGTTCAAAGCCAGCCTCAGCAAAAGGGAGGCCCTTCCTTAGCAACTCAGTGAGACCCTGTCTCTAAATAAAGTATAAAACAGGGTTGGGGATGGGGCTCAGTGGTCAAGTGCCCCTAAATTCAATGCCTGGTACCTGACACACACAAAAATTATACACACACAAGTTGATATTGGCAGTTTGTTATGTTCAGTGATGATACATGTGTCCAAACATGATTTTCCTTTGTTTCTTGCAATACTGGAGATGGAACCCAGGGGCACTCTACTCCTGAGCCACATCCCCAGCCTTTTGTATTTATTTATTTTATTTATTTATTTTTTTGAGACAGGGTCTGGCTAAATTGCTGAGGCTGGCCTCGAATTTGCAATCCTCTAGCCCCAGCCTCCTGAGTAGCTAGGGTTACAGATGTGTGCCACAGCACCTGGTTTTATGCCTTTGTTTTAAAACATCTGTGCCAGATGTAGTCTGTAGCCCCATACTGCTGCCACAGTGACCATCACACAGGGCCAACACTCAGAAGGGCCCTGTATCTGCTTCCATCTCCTGCTGTTGCCATATTGAAATTCTCAATGACGTTCTGAACAAGGGATCCTGCATTCACATTGTGCACCAAGCCCTGCAAATGACAGAGAGGTCCTGGCCGGAGCTGGAGCTGTCATTTGGAGCCACAGCTGTTGAAGCAAAGGCTCTTCTCACTCGCCTCCCCTGCAGCTGGGTGTGGCCAAGAGAATACATGTTGGGTAGTAGAATATAAACCGATGCGATTTTCAGAAAGCGTGCTTACGTAGAGATCATGTGGTCTCTTTTACTTTCCTGGAATGCAAACATAATGACTGGAGCCATCTTGGGTCATGAAGTACAACTCATGCTAAGAAAGCCAGAGCTACTAGTGAAGGCCTAAATACCAAAGTAATGGGAAGTTATTCAGGAGGAATCAATGGACCTTTTGTGACTTCCTTCTGTCTGACTGGAGGCTTTGAGACAAGTCCCCTCCAGGCCTGCCTTTAACCTCCCTGAGCATAGTTAGCTATGAGCGAGCTCTTGGTACTTACACACCGCCCCCATATTAGTTAGCTAATGCTGCCTGACAAATCACAACCAGGTGTAATGGCTTAAAATAACAATGATAATCGATCATTTCTTTCACCTGTGTAATGGCTAGAGGATACACTTCCATGGTCACTCTCTCATGCAGGGTCTCGCTTGTTTTGCAGGACCTCACTCAATTACTGAGGCTAGCGTCCAACTTGCCATCCTCCTGCCTCAGCCTCCCAATTCGCTGGGACTACAGGCCTGCACAAGCATACCTACCTCGGTTTTGCTCTTTTTGGTTCTAAAAATGTATGCTTTAAGGACTCCCGCCCTTGCCCGTGTGTAATTTATGGAATTTCATGATTTTATGGATGCTAATATCTCCTTTGCAATTTGGTGGGGGGAAAAAAGTAGACAGAAAAGATTTTTTTAAAATGTTAGAGTGTCCCAGTTTTCAACATTTTTTTCTTAATAGATTTCTAGAGAAAAATCAATGAAAAATATTTTAAAGGGGAAATTTTCTTTAACGGTCTAAGAGAGAATTTTTTAAAAATATTTTCAGTGGACACAACATCTTTATTTTATTTTTATGTGGTGCTGAGGATCGAACTCAGCGCCCCGCACGCATGACCGCTTGAGCCACATCCCCAGTCCCTAAGGCAGTTGTTCTTAACTGTGAAGTTTGCTCACCATCGCCATGGACTAGTTAAAACATACAGAGTTTCTGATTAAGTAAACCCGGGAAAGAGCTTAAGTATTTGCATTTTAACAATTCCTCCAGTGTTCCTCATGATGTGAATTCAAGGCCACATTTTAAGGAGGAAAATGCTAAGAGACCTATTCATATGTGCCCAGAATTGGTAGAAAAAACATGGTCCCCTCAGTACCCTATCTATCTTGGTACTTGACCATTCTATGCCACCTCACAGTGCAAGATGGATGCCCAAGGTCCAGCCATCAGGACTAGATTCTAGAGAAATGCTAGAAGAAACAGGGAAAGACAGGCTAGACCATTCCTCTTAAGAACACTTCCTTCCTGCTTCTCAGAAATTGCATGCAAGACTTCTGCTTGCATTCCATTGGCCACAACTTTGTCACATAGCCTCACCTACCTACAAAGGAGGCTAAAAAATATACTCATGTTTTCTCCAGAGTCCATGTGCCCACCTACAATTTTTTTTTTTTTGTACCAGAGATTGAACCCAGGGGTGCTTAACCCCTGAGCCACATCCCCAGCCCTTATTATGTTTTATTTTGAAACAGGGTTTTGCTAAATTTAGGGCCTCACTAAATGGCTCAGGCTGGCCTCAAACTTGTGGTCCTCCTGCCTCAGCCTCCCAAGGCATTGGCATTACAGGCAGGAGCCACTGAATCTGGCCCAACTAATCTTTGGCAAAGGACATGAGGCCCTGTGGTTGGCACAGACCAAGCATCCAAGCATGGCTCAGCCCCCAGGGCTCACGAGGGATTGTTTTCCGTGACCCTGTTGGAAGGTGAAGACCAGAACAAAAGCTGGCCTTAGCCACTGAGGAAGAGACAGGGATTGCCATTGGAGAGACCACCCATGTGCAATGGCTGGGATCCAAAAGCTTGATCCCCAGCCCATGGGGCTGTTGGGAGATGGTAAACCCTTTAGGAAATGGGACTTGGAGGGGGGAAATTAGGTCCCTGGGGCCCTGACTTTCGAGAATATATCACGGCCCAGGCCCCTTCTGCTTCCTGGCCACCATGAGCTGAGCAGCTTCCTCTGCCACATGCTCCTACCACGATGCACTGTCTCGCCACAGGGCCAAGGCCACGCAACCAGGGGCTAAAAGCTTTGAGATGATGAGCCAAAGTCAGACTTTCCTCCTTATATATTGATTATCTCATATATTTTGTCACAGTGACAGAATCTTTGTAACGCTGGGTAGTTTTGACCTCAGTTAGTTCCCTGCATAGCTGCCTCCTCACAGATTTACATGTTGTTCTTCACTCTAGGCCACATTTCCACTAATGAGGAGGGTCTAACACCCTTATTGGCAGGAAAACAGTCCATTCTTCTATTCTCCAGACACAGAAACATAGTAGGTCCTTTATAAACTTTTTTTTTTTGTACCAGGGGTTGAACCCAAGGGTGCTTAACCACTGAGCCCCATCCCCAGCCCTTTTTTGTATTTTATTTTGAGACAGGGACTCGCTGAGTGGCTCAGGGCCTCCCTAATTGCTGAGGCTGGCTTTGAACTCACGATCCTCCTGCCTCAGCCTCCCAAACTGCTGGGATGACAGGCACGTGCTCCATTCCCGGCAAACATTTGCTCTTGGTGCCTATAACATTATACATCAATCCTTGCAAACATCCTACAGAAATAGAGTTTGCAGAGATTTCACTTTTTCTTTTTTTGAGAGCTGTAAGGAATTATAGGAAACCTAATTTTTGCAGTGGTACTCAGAGCATGACTCTGAACTTCATGAAGAGAGAGATCAAGGAGGAGGTGGTAGGGGGAAGAAAAGTCGGTCGTTGCTGAGAGGAAGTCAGAAGAAAAAAAAATAAGCCACGTCCCTCTAAGGGAATCTGTGCACACAGACTTTTTTTGTGTCTTTTGCTAACTTTCACTTCCTGCTTTGCCCAAGTCATCTCCACTGAGCACCCCCACCCCACACTGAAGCCCTTTTGATTTGGGTGGCTACCAAGACCGGTCTCCCTTTACCACCTGAGCCATATTTAAAAATTAAACCATGAAGTCCAGCCCTGGAAGGAAATTTCCCCTGGTGGAGACTCCCAGCAGCAAGGTCTCCCACCAAAGTTTCAGGTTTTCTTTGCCGTTTAGCAGCGTGTAGCTCCCAGTGACACAGTGACAGCGGTGGCTATAAACTTCTCCATTCTGTGCCCTTGCTACAACACAACAAGGGGCGCTTGGTGCATTGCTAGAGTTCCAGGTCTTTCCACAAGAGGACATGTCCCAGGGTTGCTGCCATCTGGTCCTTACCAGATTTGGAATTTCCAATTTTGGATTTCGGATTTCCAATTTCGGATTTCGGGAGGGAGCCAGAGGAAACCGGAACCTCCACCAGTGCATGGGGTAACCAATCAACCAAACCGTGAGAGGGACCTGTGAAAATGCTGGTGCTTGGCTTTTGACTTTCACTGTTATCCTCCAGTATCAGTACAGAGAAAATTTGACTGAGGTCAGGCTGGTAATGAGTCAGTCCCGAGGCTTTGCAAGGCGGGAGACCCTATTTATTAAACTCTGTGGATTGTGCTTCTGACTCAGAAGGGAAGTTAGGCCCAGCTACCCACTGACATGGAGAATGAGTTGCTCACTTTTTCAAACAAGCTAGAAGATCTCCATGGCAGAGGCCATCAGTTGTCCCTAAATAAACCTCCAGTCCCTGACATTTATAAATAATAGATTACCGGGGCCGTGGTGCACGCCTGTAATCCCAGCAGCTCAGGAGGCTCAGGCAGGAGGATTGAAAGATGGAGGCCAGCCTCAGCAACTTAGCAAGGCCCTGTGTCTGAAATAAAATATAAAAAGGTCTGGGGAGGTGGCTCAGTGGCCGAGTGCCCTAGCAACCACCATGTGAGCCAATCCTAGACTTGGGGACCAAAAGTAAAATCTTTACTCGTCTAACAGTCACAGCTTCAGTCATCTTTAAACCACAAACAGAGTCACCTCCAATAAGCTGGGACAGCAAAGCAGAAATGGAAAGCCCCTCTGAGGCTGGACCCACCCAGGAACTCCCCTGCCTCGGGGTGCTTTTGTTTGATCTGTTTTCAGTTGGGTCCTCTGGGCCTTGCAGATAAGGCCACCCCACCTGACGCCATCACCACATCTCCTGGCCGATTTCCACCCATTGGTTCAGAGGAAGACACTACTAAGCCTGGAGTGGTGCCACATGCCTGTTGTCCCAGCTATTAGGGAGACCGAGGCAGGAGGATCTCTTGAGCCTAGGAGCTTGAGACCAGCCTAGGCGACAACACAGTGACACCTCATCTCAGAAAATAACCGTTTTCATCATCGAATTGCAATCCTTATGTGTGGCCAGGCGTCCTTCCTCCGGCCTAACGTCAGCTTCCCTGTTGGAGTGCACGCTGGTTCCTGACCCCAGCCGCAACACATCTGCCCTCTTCCTGCTCCTTGGCAGGAAGCAGCAGCAGTGCCCTGGCGCACATCGCCAGCCGAAGGCAGGGGCCACCTGCACTAAAGTCAGGGCGCCTGGTCCCAGGAGGACTTCCCACTCCCTGTCACATAGGCAGATGTCCCAGCAGGGCCAAGTGCCCCGGGGCCACCCTGTGAGCCCGTCCTAGACTTGGGGGTGTGTCTAGGATTTCCTAGCCTCTGCGGCTGCCTCTTCTGTTTCTGTGGCATCCATTCCATCAGGTCAAGAATCTCTGGCCGAGTGCAGTGGGGCACACCTGCCATCGCAGTGGATCGGGAGGCTGAGGCAGGAGGATCGAGAGTTCAAAGCCAGCCTCAGCGATGGTGAAGCACTAAGCAACTCAGTGAGACCCTGTCTCTAAATAAAATACAAAACAAGGCTGGGGATGGGGCTCAGTGGTTGAGTGCCCCTGAGTTCAATCCCTGGTACCAAAAAAAAGAAAAAAAAAAAGACAAAAATAATTTCTGGGCAGGTGCACATCTCCCTGGACCCCCACGTAGCTCAGGGCCTGAACTCACTGGCTATTCTGCAGCAGGAGGAAAATCACTCCTGAGATGGCTTAAACCCCTGGGAAAGGGCCAAGGGGAATTCACCTTCTCTGGCTAATCTTCCCACGGTCGTTGCCTGCAGAAGATGTCACCTGGCTCCTGTGGGCTCCAGATCCCTCTGCGGTGCTAGTGGGCAGGGAAAGGCGGAGGTCACAAGGAGATTTGGTTGTGATTCTCACACACCCTGGGTGTGCACGTCCCAGGGCCCCACCAGGCTGCTCCGAAGCCCTGACACTTGACATCCTGCCTCCAAGAACTGTCCATGCCCAGGGGATCTGTCCCTGCAGCAGGCTTGGCCTGCGCTGGCTCTCTCTCTCTCTCTCTCTCTCTCTCTCTCTGTCTTTCTCTGGGCTCCAGCAACCCACCCCTTCCCACCCAGAGGCCTCCACCTTGCTGGGCCATCTGCCCGGAAGCCTTAGTAGGCATAGGTGATCCACTCAGTGTCTGGGCCCCTGTTGGGCACCTCGTGGTCTCCCCACCCTGTTCGCCGCTGAACCTCCAGACACCAGCACAGCGCCCTGTGTGTACTGAAGGCGCATAGAGGTGCACAGGAAGACCCAACCCACAGGTCCCAATGAATCACCCTCACCTCCACCACCACCACCACTTCCATTCATTGATTTAACCTGCACCAGTGATCCCACGGATTCAGGTACAATTGTTTTCGCCATTTTTACAGAGGAAGAAAATGAAGTATAGAGAGGTAAAGGAGCTTGCTCAAGCCAATGTTCTGACTGGCTCCAGAACATTCTTCCCTTTATTCTTGTGCTGTGGTGTCTCCTCTCTAATTATAGTTTTTCCTTGAGTGACTTCCTGCACCTCCTCCAGATCAAATGCATTGTGTTCTAGGACAGGGCAGGATTTCTGTTTCCTTGATATATATATATATATATATATATATATATATATATATATATATGGAATAAGAGTGCACAAAGAATTGAACTCAGGGGCACTTGACCACTGAGCCCCATTCCCAGCCCTATTTTGTATTTTATTTAGAGACAGGGTCTCCCTGAGTTGCTTAGCACCTCACTTTTGCTGAGGTTGGCTTTGAACTTGTGATCCTTCTGCCTCAGCCTCCTGAGCCTCTGGGATGACAGGTGTGTGGCCACTACACCTGGTCCATAATATTGATCTTGGTCGTCAAATCTGTGATTTCAGCAGCACTTGGCAGGAACAGGTACTTGGTGTCACCCAGGGTTGCTTGAAAATTGGAACCTGGGATTATGTGAGAGCTCCTCCTGACAATGATGATGTTGTCATCAGTGACCTCATCTGGGGCTGTCAACTGGAACCCATGGCCTCTGCATGTGGCCTAGGCTTCCTCATAGTCTGGCATGCAGCTGGGTTCTAATGGCGAGGAGAGAAAGAGAGGACGGGAGTACCCGTTTGCTACCAGGCCACAGAAATCACATGGTGTCATTTTTATCCCATTCCATTTGTCAACGTGCTCAGGATGGCATCTCAGAGCCTTGTACCTGCTAGGCAAGTGCTCTACCACTGAGCTCCCCAGCACTCCCAGGACCAGGGCTTGAACCCAGGGGCACTGAACCTCTGAGCCACACCCCAGCCCTATTTTGGATTTGATTTAGAGACAGGGTCTCACTGAGTTGCTTAGGGCCTCAGTAAATTGCTGAGGCTGGCTTTGAACTCCTGCCTCAGCCTCCCGAGATGCTGGGATGACAGGCCTGTGTTGTGAGTTTTGAACAAAATGATACATCTAGAGGTTCATGGTGAACTCTATGAAGCTCTATACATGATATTGCTATATTGTAACTATATTGGTATTAAATGAGTTCTTATTTATTTATTGCACTAGGGATATCAGGGCCTCTCATGCTCTTGGCAAATAAATGCTCTACCACTGAGCCACGCCCCTGCCCTTTTTCTTTCACTTTGAGACAGGGCCTGTGTGAACACAGAAAGGGCCAGAAAATGAGAAGGACACTGTAGGGAGGAGAGAGAGAAGGACATTGTAAGGAGAAGGCTGAATTCAGGGGCCCTAGTTGGGGTCATGGATCACTGGGCCCAGAGGAAGGGAAGATAGAAAGTCTGGCAAGGACTGTCAGTGACCATGACATACAGTATGATGCCCATCCCCCAAACCCCTCAGAGTACCCCTGAGTTCACCTGCAGCTACAGCGAAGCTTCTGGAATGCATGCCGTGCTTGGTTCTCTTTTCTTTGCCTAAACGTTTTCTATTTGTTTTCTTTCCTTTTTCTTTTCTAGTACTAGGAATGGACCCCAGGGGTGTTCTACCACTAAGTGATATCCCCAGCCCTTTGTATATTTTTAAATTTTGAAACAGGTTGCCATTTACTTGCTGAGGCTGATCTTGAACTCTTGATCCTCCAGCTTCAGCCTCTAGAGGAGTAGCTGGGATGACAGGCGTGCGCCCCTGCGCCTGGTACCTGTAGAATTTCTTTGGTGCCAGGGAACTTGCTGGAAATGCCACAGCAAACTTGCCCGGATGAGGAAACTCAACCAATGGGGAACAGGAATCTGTGGTTACACATCACAGGTGGGAGATAGTTTTTGAGACATATTCTACACACTCTCTCAGAGGGTGCCCAGTGGGATGAACCCCACCTGTGCACAGGGGTAACCTGCCTGGACTTACTTCTTATTGTGCTTCAATAATTATATTCCAAATAAGCCCCGTAGCCAAGCATGGTGGGGTGGTGCACGCCTGTCATCCCACCGGCTCTGGAGGCTGAGGCAGGAGGATCTCGAGTTCAAAGCCAGCCTCAGCAATTTAGCAAGGCCCTAAGCAACTCAACAAGACCCTGTCTCTAAATAAAAATATAAAAGGGCTGGGGATGGGGCTCAGTGGTTAAGCACCCCTGGTTTCAATTCCCAGTGCCAAAAAAAAAAAAAAAAAAAAAAAAAAAAAAAAAAACACTTCCAAACTGTTGTTCCAACTTAGCCTCAAGATATAAAGTGGAAGGGCCAAAAGCTTACCTTCCTGGCGTCCTTTGTGGTTTATATGTGACCATGTGACCCATTGTCAGCTATTGGGTCATAAGTTGAAGTGTTCTGAAAGGTTTCTTGGAAAGATTTCACTTCTTTATAAAAGGAACAGATATATTTTCGATGTTGTCCCATTTCCCCACCTTCTTGCCTTGACTGTGTTGGAGCTGTTGCAGCCATTTTGAAACCTCCAGAGCCAGGCATGGTGGTGCATGCCTGTAATCTTAGCAACTTGGGAGGCTGAGGTAGGAGGATTGCAACTTGGAGGCCAGCCTCAGTAGCTTGGCAAGACCCTGTCTCAAAATAAAAAGTAAAAATAAAAAGAAGGGGTGGGGATGTGACTCATTCAGTGTTGGAACACCCCTGGGATGGATTCCCATTTAAAGGGGGATAAAAGGGTCCATGAAACCAGAAAGAAAGTTCAAGAGAATTTCAGAAATTCTGGTCCTGATGCTTTAAGTCACTGAGCTTGTAGAGACATCTAATTCTTGACTTCTTCTGTGAGAAAAATCACCCTTCGATTTGCTCAGGGGGCTGTTCACTGAGTTCTCAGTTACTTGCACCCTCACGCATTCTTTTTTTTTTTTTTTAAGAAAAAAAACTTTTTTTACAATACCTTTATTCTATTTATTTTTGCACTGCTGAGGATCAAACCCAGAGCCTCACATGTGCTAGGCAAGTGCTCTGCCACTGAGCCGCAGCCTCAGGCCCTCATGCATTATTAATGGACACAATTGTTCAGGGTGCCCAAGTTCCTGGATGCACTTACCACACGGACTTTCTAGTCATGGACCCAGTGAGTCATGGTTCTCTGTAACAAGTCAGCAAACCCTGGCACAGCACAGCTGGCTCCTGGGCTGCCAGCTCCCTGTTCTTTCTCCTGTCTCGGAATTTCTTTCTTTTTTTTTGGTACCAGAGATTGAACTCAGGGACACTTGACCACTGAGCCCCATCCCCAGCCCTATTTTGTATTTTATTTAGAGACAGGGTCTCACTGAGTTGCTTAGGGCCTCACTAAGTTGCTGAGGCTGGCTTTGAACTCACGATCCTCCTGCCTCAGCCTCCTGAGGCTCTGGTATGACAGGCGAGCACCACTGTGTGCCAGGCTCTCTCTCTCAGAATTTCTGAGGCTTCTCCCAAGCAGCATGGAGGAGAGCCGTGGAAATGCCATGTCAGGGAGAAGGCAGGGTTGGTATGAGCAGCAGCCTCCTGTCTGACTTCTCAGACTTCAGCTGCAAGAAACACTGGTGGCCTCAGGGACCACAGAAAAGTCTTGGGACTAGGTCCCCTTCACTCATTTCTCAGCCTCGAGTTCCTCCTTTTTCACTTTGGATTTACCAAGACCGCAAACTCTAAGGGACAATAATAAGAACTTCGTCACATTTGGGGGACTATTCTGTGACACCCTGGTGACTGCTATTTCCTTCTTCACCTTCTCTTGCCTGGTCTTGTACACAAGCCCACGAAGACTAGGTTCATGGCTCCTTTTGACTGAATTGTGTATGATTGTTAACAAGCACTTCCTGAGAGTCCAGATGCTTCTGAACTGGGGTAATACCAAGGAAATAGGTGGGCATGGTGGCACAGGCCTGTAATCCTAGTGGCTCGGGAGGCTGAGGCAGGAGGATCTGGAGTTCAAAGCCAGCCTCAGCAATTTAGCGAGGCCCTAAGCAACTGAGTGAGACCCTGTCTCTAAATCAAATACAAAAGAGGGCTGGGGATGGGGCTCAGTGGTTGAGTGCTCCTGAGTTCAATCCTTGGTACCAAAAAAACAAAACCAAACAAACAAACAAACAGGCAGTGTGATCCAGATGAGATTGGCTCATTTGCGAAGGTAATTTTAGTTTCAGGAAAATAAAGGACATTGGTCTTTGCATACCAGTTTGTGACCTAACAAGAATTCCTGGGGCTGGGGTTGTGGCTCAGGGGTAGAGCACTCGCCTAGCACATGCAAGGCCCTGGGTTCCATCCTCAGCACCACATAAAACTAAATAAATAAAATAAAGGTATTCTGTTCAACTACAACTAAGAAAAAAAATTTTTTTTAAAAGAAAAAAAAAATTCCTGGCCACTGTACAATTTGGAGCTGGGGTGCTTCCAAACCCAGCTCTGATTGGAGGCCCTGAGCCATTGCCAGGGAATCATGATTTAGTGGTCGAAAATTCTGGAACCTGGAACAAAGTGGATCCCCAAGTTCATTCCTCTCCCACCTTGGGCTACCTGAACCTCTGGCACTAGAAGGAGAAGAATTAGTGCTGGCTGGAGGCCTGATTCTCCCTGAAACCTTAACTCCTCTGTTCCCAGGGGTGGGTCCACCTCTGGTCGTGGCACAAACACAAGGCACTGGGGCGAGGGACTGGACTCAGCCTTCTCCACCTGGTCGTGCTGCAGCCCCCCTGTTTCTGTCTCCTTTTCTTGGCGGCTGCTCAGAGAGTCACAGACTGGCCTCGTGGCTTTGAACACAATCCAGGCAGAAGGCGGCAGGACCGGCCAGATGTGCCTTCGGGTATCCCCAGCCTTCCAACTCTGACACACATGTTTTATGACTCAAGAGTTTTTGGGAAGACGGGCACCATGGTGCATGCCTGCGTCCAGCCACTCCGGAGGTTGAGGCAGGAGAATCACAAGTTCAAGTCCAGCCAGAGCAAATTAGCAAGTCCCTGTTTCTAAATAAAATTTTATTAATTAATTAATTAATTTATTTATTTATTGGTACCAGAGATTGAACCCAGAGGCACTCCACCACTGAGCCACATCCCCAGCCCTAGTTTGTATTTTATTTAGAGACAGGGTCTCGCTGAGTTGCTTAGCACCTCGCTTTTGCTGAGGCTGGCTTTGAACTTGCAATCCTCCTGCCTCAGCCTCCCAAGCCACTGAGAATTACAGGTGTGCGCCACTATGTCCCACATCAAAATTAAATTTTAAAAGGGCTGGGATGGAGGGGGTACAGTGGCACAGATCTGTAATCCCAGTGGTTCAGGAGGCTGAGACAGAAGGATGGCAAGTTCAAAGCCAGCCTCAGCAACTTAGAAGGCTGTAAGCAACTTAGTGAGACCTAGTTCAAAATAAAATATATAAAAGGGCTGGGGATGTGGCTCAGTAGTTAAGCACTACCTGGTTCAATCCCTGGTACCAGTACCAAAAACAAAAATAAAAAATGGTGGGGAAGTAGCTCAATAGTAAAGCACCACCAAGTTCAATTCCCAGAATGGAGATAGGGTGGGTGAGTTTGGGAAAGGTAGTTGCCTCAAGTATTCCTATTACTATCTACATCTAAAGTTTTTACAAAATATGTATTTTTAAAATTTTGAGATACCTGAAATAATAATCCATCCCAGAATGTCTTTGGAACTTTCCAGCTCGCTTCATGTTCAAGTTGAGCAATGCTATATTTTCTTCTCCTCAAATAAATTAAGTGCATATTCTCAGGAATAACACATGGTTGCCATTATGACTTGTGATGTTTGGGGTTTGGTGTCAACCCACATTTTAGCCATTGAACTCTTTCTTTTTTTCCAAAATAGTGAAAAGAACTACAAAACACAAAAGCAATTTTACATGTGACTTAACTTTCCATCTCTGTCAAGCTGTGATTAAAAGTGGAAAATAATACCAGCATTTAGGTTTCTTTCTGGAAAGGCCGGAAGAAAAAGAAGCGTGTGGTAATGGTTGTTTTTTGAATGCCATAAACTACCAAGAAGAGAAGTGGAAAGAATTAAGAGACCCCTGAAACCCTAAGAAGCCAAAACGAAAGGCCTTTTTCATGAGAGACCGGGATTTGGTAACCACTAAAATCCTTGAGAAATGTAAGGTGGTCATGACCTTGGTGCTGGGTATTATTATTTAGCCTCTGATAGCTCACTCACCTCCAGTAGAATCCAAGACACAGCGACAAGATGGATGAGATGCTTTCTGAGCACTTGATTGCTTGTAATGCTGGGTTTGGAACAGGACCTTATGCACGCCAGGCAAGCCCTCTACCATTGAGCTGCACCCCCAGCCCAAGATGCACTTTAAATGACAATCTCTGCACCTCTGCTCATCTTGGTTCTTATAGTAAAATATTCAGCATTCAGAGAAGTGCTGGGATAATTCGTTTCATTGTTGGATCTGTTATTTGCTGGCAGGACAACTAGAAATTGCCCCCCTGAAACAGACTTAGATACTTAATGGGAGGATGCATTGCAGCACATAACTTAAAAGTTCAAAGGTAGATCTCCTGCTTCAGGCAAGTCTTGATCCAGCAACATTGTAAAAATATCCAGTGACCTAGTATGGCCCTTATTTCAATGTTCTCCCTTTGAGTTGGCTGCAGTAGACAGTTCACTCTCATTTGAGAACTTTGTGCCTCAAGCGCCTGCATCTCTCTGATGCTCAGCTTGAATGCTTTCTCCTGCACCAGGGACCTGGTCCTTCTGAATGTAGGATTGGATGCTGGGGAGACCCCTCTTCTCCCTTCAGAAACTTACGTGGCTTGCATTATATTCCTATTGGACGATGCTGCTAAAGATTCCAGAGCAAACTACAGTGCATGTGCCCAATCTGGCCCGCTGCCTGTTTGTGTAAATAAAGTTTTATTGAAACATAGCCACACCCGTTCTTTTTAATTTTATCTGTAACTGCTTTTGCCCTACAATGGCAAAGCTGAGTAGCTGTGACAGAAACACGCGACTTGGACAGCCTAAACTACTCACTCTCTGGCCCTATACGGAAAAAGCTGGTCAACCTCTGATAGAGAATATTGGCCCTAGAAACTTTTCTAGGCTGCAAAATTTATTACTGGCTTTCAGAAAAAGAAAAACAAAAGAAAAGAAAAAATTTGGTTGTTTTTGAAATATATGAAAAATACATTGAATATTTGTGTATGCATATTGTGTGTGATTGGTATGAATGTGTGACTGTTCCAGATGAAAAGGAGAATGTTTCAGTCAGCTCTTTTGCTGCTCTGACTGAAAGACCTGACAAAGAACAGCTGTAGAGGAGGAAAAATTTATTTGGGGCTCACAGTTTCAGAGGTCTCAGTCCATAAGTGGCTGGCTCCATTCCTCAGGGCTGGAGGTGAGGCAGGACATCATGGAGGAAGAGTGTGGCAGAGGGAAGCGGCTCACATGGTGATCAGGAAGCACAAAGAGACTCCACACTCCAGATACAAAATATATATCCCAAAGCCACACCCCCAATGCCACCTCCTCCAGCCACACCCACCTGCCTCCAGTGACCACTCAATTCATCCCATCAGGGATCAATTCACTGATTGGGTTAAGGCTCTCACAACCGATCACTTCTTCTCTGAACCTTCTTGTTTGTCTCACTCATGAGCTTTTGGGGGACACCTCACATCCAAACCACAACAATGACTAAAATTAAGTATTTTAACAAGTCCTTAACAACTGGTCAGCAAGGCGCAAAAATGTCCTCAGAGCTGAGTACATACTTGGTGCACACCAGCTACTTGAGAGGCTGAGGCAGGAGGATGGCAAGTTTGAGGCCAGCCTGGGCCATTTAGTGAGATCCTGCCTCAAAACAAAATAACAAGAGCTGAGTGCCGAGCTTGGTGGCGCACACCTGCAATCCCAGAGGCTTGGGAGGCTGAGGCAGGAGGATGGCAAGTTTGAGGCCAGCCTCAGCAATTTAGCAAGGTGCTAAGCAGTTCAGTGAGACTCTGTCTCTAAATAAAATTTAAAAAAGAAAGATGGGGGGCTGGGGATGTAGCTCATTGGTTAAGAGCTCCTGGGTTCAATTTCTGGTAGCAGTTCTCCTCTGAAAACCTCACCTTCCACAAGCTGAGGATGTGGCTCAGTAGGCAGAGGGCTTGCCCAGCATGTGCAAGACCCTGGGTTCAATCCCAGCACCACAGGGGGCCTGGCTTCCAATCTTTTTGTAAAGGAAAGTATCTTAAACTTCCAGAAAACCAAAACGTTACCAAATAAAGATGATAGCACACAGCTATTATTTTGGTCGACATGGAATACATTATTATACCCTAGTTCTGATTGTCCTTGGGGAGCAAGTTCTGCCCTGGGGCTTCCATACTGTGGCAGTGGTGACATCCCTCCTATCCCCTCCGGAATTAATACATAACCTAAGCTGGAGTTACTCACCTTTCCCCTGGACAGAACCATTGGCTTGAGGAGTACATATGTGGCCCAAGCTGCCCTGTTGGAGACCTTTTCCAGAATCTTCTACAGAGGAAGTAGAAGGGTAGTTGTAAAGATGCCATCCAGGGCTCTTTATCCCACGTACTATTGCCACGTGGTAAACTATGTCAAGGCACAGAGGTGTGAAACCATCATTTCCTCCTACTCACGGATCCTGTGGGTCAGGAACCCTAGCAGGACACACTAAGACGGCTTATCTCTGTTCCCGAATATCTGGGGCCTCAACACACAGGAGTCAAAGACAGGAGGGACTGGACTGGATGACTGCAAGCTGGAATCATCCAGAGGTATCTTCACAAGTGGTGGTTTGTGCTGGCTGTTAGCTGAGACCTCAGTGGGGGCTCTGGGCCAGACACATGCACAGAGCCTCTTCATGTGGCCAGGGATTCCTTGCAGCATGGCTGCCTCAGACACCATGTTCCAGCCAACAAAGCAAAAGCCACATCTTGCTTCATGACTAGCCTTGGCAGTCCCACGGCGGCATTTCCACTGTAGTCACATGCCCACCCAGATTCAAGGGCAGAGAATACAGACTTTGCCTCTGAGTGGAAGGAGTGTCAAAGCTGTATTGTAAGATGAGCATTGGGGTTGCGAAATCTTCCTGCTGACACCTTTCTCTTGTTCTCTGTAAGAACAAGACCTCCATGAGAGGTGTGTGTTCCTGTGCCAACACCTGAGACCTGGTTCCTGGAATCACTCCTTAGATGATAGAAGCTACCCGAGGGCTGGTGGTGTAGTCCCGTGACAGGGCACTTACCTAGCATGCACGAGGCCCTGGTTTTGCTCCCAGCACCGCAGATCAAGAGACAACAACAAAACTGCTCTAGAACATTCCCATCCATCTGACTCAAAAGAATTCCATTTTTGTTTAAACAAGTTTAGACAGATTTCTCACACTCGCAATCAGAAGTTCTGGCTCACAAGCACATAATTCTTGATTTTGAAACAGAATTTTCACTCATTCATTCAACAAATATACATAGCCTGGGCTCACGGTGACTGGGAAGGCTGAGGCAGGAGGATCGCAAGTTCAAAGGCAGCCTCAGCAATTTAGCAAGGCCTGAAGCAACGCAGGGAGACCCTGTCTCTAAATCAAATATAAAAGAGGTCTGAGGATGTGGCTTAGTGGTTAAGTGCCCCTGAGTTCAATCCCTGGTACCAAAAATAAAATAAAATACATATACATATGTACAAAAGGTAATGTAATAAGTACTGTGAGGGGGACAGCAAAATGAGTAGGACACAGCTAACCTATGAGGGGATTACAGGCTACATTGGTTTGCTTGGGCTGCCATAAGAAAACTCCAGAGGTCAGGCATGGTGGTGCACGCCTGTATTCCCAGTGGCTTGGGAGGCTGAGGCAGGAGGATTAAAAATTCAAGGCCAGCCTCAGCAATTTAGCAAGACTCTTGTCTCAAACAATGAAAAGGGTTGGGGATGTGGCTCAGTGGTAGAGCACCCCTGGTTTCAATACCCAGTCCCACAAAAAGGAAAGAAAGAAAACTCCAGAGACTGAGGGCTTAAACAGAACTTTCCCCCCACAGTTCTGGAGGCTAGAAATCTAAGACCAAGATGTCAATAGGGCTGGTTCCTTCTTAGTCCTCTTTTGTTGGCATGCAGATAGCTGCCTTCTTGATGAGTCCTCATGTCTTTTTTCCCCTGGGTACAGAATACCCTGGTGTTTCTCTCTGTGTCCAAATTTTCTCCTTTTACAAGGACATCACTCAAACTGGGTTGAGATCTTCCCCAACAGCCTCACTTTTAACTTATTCGCCTTTTTTTTTCCCCCAACACTGGAGATTAAGCCCAAGGCTGCCCTACCACGAGCTATACCCACAGTCTTTTTTATTATTATTATATTTTGAGACAAGGTCTCACTAAATTGCTGAGGCTGGCTTCGAACTTGCCACGTCCTGTCTCAGCCTCCCAAGTAGCTTGGATTACAGGCATGTGCAACTGTGCCCAGTTTAATCATCCCTTTAAGTCCTTACCTCCAAATACAATGATATTCTGAGGTTAGGCCTTCAACACCTAAAGTTCAGGGTTGGTGGGACACAAAATTCAGTCCATAACACAGGCTATTAGGGTTGATAATTGCAGGTGGCTGGAATACCATTCAGCAAATTATCACTCCTGCCAGGTGTGGTGGTGCACGCCTGTCATCCCAGCAGCTTGGGAGGCTGAGGCAGGAGGATTGCAAGTTCAAGGCCAGCCTCCGAAACTCAGTGAGGCCCTGAGCAACCTAGTATGACTCTGTCTCTAAATATAATAGAAAAAAGAGCTGGGATGCGGTTCAGTAGTTAAGCACTCCTGGGTTCAATCTGTGGTACCAAACAAAAGTCACTCTGTCCCTCCCTCTCTTGGTCTGGCCTGCACTCCTGTCCTACCATCTTTGGTTAGATTGTGTGACTTACTTTAGCCAATGGACTATGAGCAGACGTGTTCTCAGAGAAAGGCTTCCCAGGCACTCCGCCTGTCTGATCTGTCTTTTGCTCTCCCGGGATCTGCCCCAAGAAAAGAATGGTCCATCGCTGGGCTTGTGGCTCAGTGGTGGCGCGCTCACCTGGCATGCATGAGGCTCTGAGTTTGATCCCCAGCTCACATAAAAATAAAATCAAGGTATTGTGTCCAACTAAAACATATTTAGAAAGCCTCCCAAGACAGTTGGTAGCTCAAGGTAAAGGAAGAGTTACATGGAAAAGAATTGGACCCAAGCCCCGAGGTGGAGCCAAATTTACCTGAGATCAGGGGAACCCCAACCCTTTTCATGCCCAGGAACAGAAAATCCAGAGTTTGAGTTCCTGATTTGAGTGTGTTTAAGACTTTTGTTATTATAATGCATAATTGTAACAATAGCTAAATAATTTGATAAGAATAAAGTAAGAGACTATATCATGCAGACAAGTCTTCTTTATGCTGAATTGTATTTTACTGAAGATTTAGAATAGATGTCACTCCTTTTTCTTTTTCTTTTTTCCTCATGGCTAAACAGAGAAGCCACAATTTTTTAATATTTATTTTTTACTTTTAGGTGGACACAATATCTTTATTTTTATGTGGTGCCAATCGAACCCAGTGCCTCACGCATGCTAGGCCAGCATGCTACCACTTGAGCCACATGCCCAGCCTCACAATTTTTTTTTTTTTTTGAGGGAGGATGAGTACCAGGGATTGAACTCAGGGGCACTCGGCCACTGAGCCCCATCCCCAGCCCTATTTTGTATTTGATTTAGAGACAGGGTCTCACTGGGTTGCTTAGGGTCTCACCATTGCTGAGGCTGGCTTGGAACTCGCGATCCTCGTGCCTCAGCCTCCCAAGCCACTTTGATTACAGGCCTGCACCACGGTGCCTGGCTTCACAAATTATTTTGATAATTATTATTTGCCTAACAGGGAGGAAAAGCTTTTCCCAAATACATGGCAGAATTGGTTTTGTGTTTTTTTGTCTGAACTCTCCAGAGGATTATTACAATCCCTTGAGCATCGGCAACATGCTAAGTGTGACCTGGGAACCCAGGAAACACAGGTCATAGGCAGAGATCTCAAGACTCCAGTCACCTGAGGACCATCAGGCCTATGAGATCATGGGCTGAGAATGTCTTAAAGACGTGAAAGGGTTGTGAGTAATTATGTCATTATGCTGGTAATTAGAAGCCCCAGCTCCCATATCATCAACGTCAGCTCTGAGTTGCTACAGATTCCTAAACAAATCTCTCAAAACTTGTGTGGCCCCGGTAGATCCAGTTTCTTCTTTCTGACCCCACGAATTGGCTCTCCCAGTCCTAGTCACGTGTCCCACCTCAACAGGGTTCAACCCTGGTAACAGCATTTAGCCATCCTGATTTTTCTGATAACCTGCCAGGAGCCAAGATTTATAATCAACCGCGTGGTATTTGGAACATTAGTTGAAATGACGCCTTCCACGGTCTCCAGATCATCTGCTTTATTTCACTCGGGGGCTCGCCCGTTTCCATTGCATCTAGAAGCAAAGGTCACGACCTCTTTTGAAAAGGGCTCCACGGAAGGGAAAATAGCAAGTCTACAGTGTTGAAGTAAAAGAATTTGGTTCATAAAATCAAAGTAAGGCGACAGAAGGCAAAGGGAGTTTCCGCTGTTTGAAAAGGGGCTTTCTCAGCACAAGCTTGGGGGAAAAAAAAAAATGTTGATGATTTATGCAAATTAGCGAGGAAATGGGCCCCAAGGGATGTTGGCATAGAAGCTCCAGTCGGGAGCGGGGATGCCAGGCTAGGGCGGCTCTGGTTCACTCCGGGACTGGAGCTGAGCCTGCTCACCTCTGCTTCTAAATACCCTCATCTCCAAACGCGGCTAACAACGCTGATCTTCCTGCCCCTGAAGGGGAAGCATAAAAATGAATGAAATGTCGGGAATGACTTCTAAAAGCCATCGATTAGAAATAGAGCATATGGTCTTCATGAGCGCTTGTTTCTGCCACAATTTTTTTTTTTTCCCTGTTCCCTATGATCGCTCCAGGTCTTTCAAACAGTGCTCCTGCCTGCTTTGGGTGTGCAGGGCGAGGTGGCAGCGCCTGGCTTTTGCCAGCACAGAGCCCCCGCAGCCTGGATCTGCTGAGATGGTGGGGCTGGAAACTATTGTGCCCATTGTCACACCATGTGTTGGAACATGTGTCAGATCACGTGTCCTGATCGTTGCTTCAAAAATATGGTCGCTCACACCTTCACGGGGAAGCAAGCACCTGCTTGTTGCCGAAAGTCCTCTTAGGAAATGGATGGGAAGCAGCAGGAAAGGTGGGGGGAGCCCCGCTGATTGATTGAGAACCCGAGATGGGGATGGGAAGCGGGGCGCAGGGCTGATTGGACTCAGCCATTACTGGGGTGGGTGGGGCGAGCCACATATAGGCTAGGTAACTGCACTTGTGCCCAGAACTGGGTTAAACACTGAGGGTACAAAGTTAGAGGACAAGGTCCCCTGGGTGGAAAGAAATTGATAAAGGTCCTGGCCCCTGCACCTTGGACTCCTGTGGGGGAAGAAAGGGGTAACCTCTACCAAGTCACGTGAATGGTGTGAATTAGTGATGTGATGAGAGCAAGGACAGCTTGCGGGACGTGCTTCATGGAGGTGGTGGCACTATGACTGAGGACTGAAAGCAAGAGTTCAACAAGGGAGTTGAGCGCAATAGCACACGCCTGTCATCCCGGTGGTGGCTCAGGAGGCCAAGGCAGGAGGACCGCAAGTTCAAAGCCAGCCTCAGCAAAAGTGACGTGCCAAGCAACTCAGTGAGACCCTGTCTCTAAATAAAATACAAAATAGGGCTAGGGATGTGGCTCAGTGGTTGAGTGCCCCTGGGTTCGATCCCTGGTACAAAAAAAAAAAAAAAAAAAAAAAAAAAGCACACTTCAGCAAGTGACTAGGAAGGAGCAGGCATTCCAAGCAGAAGCAAATGCATCTGCAAACAATTGTACACAGCTGTGTAGGTGCCCCATGCCACCCTAGAAGGCACCCGGGAAGACTTCCCAAACACAATGAGGACTTTCCACAGCGCCACCTGAGGGTGTTCTCCAGACCCCAACGCTCTGAAGCATGCTCAGTTGGCCACCATATTTGACTTCCAGAAATGATCCTTAGCTAATGAGGAATGAGAACAGTGCTAAGCTGGGGCCGTTTCACTCCCTCTGGAGAACCGGATTGTTAAATATACTGAAAATTTGCAAGCCAATTGTGAAATGGCTGGTGGCCTGCCATCAGCCCCGGTGGGAATATTTATACAGTGACAATTGGCAAACACTTCTCATTGGGACTTCTTTTGTGCTTCCCTAAAGCTGGTTTAATGCCAGATGCAGTAGCACACGCCTGTAATCCCAGTGGCTCTGGAGGCTGAGGCAGGAGGATCACAAGTTTAAAGGCAGCCTCAGCAATTTAGGGACACCCTAAGCAACTCAGTGAGACCCTGTGTCTAAATAAATAATAAAAAGGGCTGGGGAGGTGGCTCAGTGGTTAAGCAGCCCTGGGTTCAATCCCTGGTACCCAAAAGAAAAAAACACTGATTTTCCAGAATACCCCTGGATGGAAGTTGGTAGATAAATAGTCCCACTACCTCATCCCTCTCCAGGACAGTCCTGAAGGGTGTGCCATACTGGATTCCAAAAGGTCACCGGCAGGATTGAGGCCCCATTGCCACCATCAGCAAGTGACCTGCTCAGTAATGCAGCTCTACTAGCCATTTCCCCTCCCTGTCTCAATTCCTGTACCCTTGCTGTGTTCCGGAGGTCACCTCTCTTATGCCCCATAATCCTTAGCTCAAGGTCAGCTTTTAGAGATACTCAAATTAAGACAGGCTTTAAAGTAAGAGATAGCAAGCCTGGTGCATTAGGAGAGCGCAGGAGGGTGATTCAGGAGCAGCGTGCCAAGGATAGGAACTTACTCAAGGTATCTCAAGGTCTTCAAAGTATTTAATTGGGGAAAGAATCAGGTATGCATTTGAGAAATATCACCAGGGGCCGGCCATGGTGGTATATTCCCAGTGGCTCAGGAGGCTGAGGCTGGAGGATTGGAGGATAGTGAGTTCAAGGTCAGCCTCAGCAATTTAGGGAGACACTCAGCCATTTAGCAAGGAATGAGGATATAGCTCCATGTTTACTTGGCCTTCTCCCCCAGGACTAAAGGCACAGATGTTGTGATAGCCAGTTACCCCTCATGGCCCCTACCTGCTGCTCTTCATGCCCTTATGTGGTCCCCTGACTTTGAACCTGGGTGGGCTTGTGACACTGAACTATGGGAATCAGCAGAAGTGAACTATATGCCTAGCGTAGCTTCAGTCTGGGCCTTCCAGAACACTTTGTAAAACTTGGCCCACGAAGCAAGAAGTCCTGCCATCCTAAGACCACATGCTAGACAGGCCCCAGTTGGGAAGCACACTGTACAATTCCAGTTGGGCTCAGCCTTCTCGTCTTTCCTTCCAAAGCACCACCGTGGGCATGAGGCTGACTTAGACCCTCTAGCCCAGCATGCCCACCACCTGATTCCACAGCTGCCCCAGGAAACCCACGGGAAAGAGTGAACCCTAGTCCTGCCCCAATTCCTGACCCACAGGGTCATGAGATAGACTACATGCTTACTATTTGAAACCACTAAAGGTTTGTTCACTGTGCGATCCCGGAAAACTAGAATATTTACCGTACAGTTTTAGTTTTTAATCATGAAAACGCACTTAGCAAACCTATCCGGTGCTCACCTGTCTTGATTGACCCTATTCTAACCACTGGCTATAACCAGATTCAAATAAATAACATTTAAGTATTAAGAAAAAAAAGGCCCAGCCCGGTGGAGTGGGAGAGAGTTCCCGGGGAGTGTGCGTGGAGTGCTGGAGGAGTTCCGAATCCCTGAGAACTCCACGGGAACTCCAAAGTAGCTGCCCAAGGCAGCAAGAGCTGCCCGTATACCGGATAGTAAAGGTCTAATATACAATTGAATCAATCCAGCATCATCTTAATGGCTCGCCTCTCAACCATTAATTCTGGCAAAATGCCAGGGGCCATTCCGACTCGGCTGTGGCTCTCAACAGATCTGGAGCTCAAAGCCAGCCTCAGCAAAAGTGAGACACTAACCAACTCCTGAGACCCTATCTTTAAATAACATATAAAAAGGGCTGGGGATGTGGCTCAGTGGTGGAATGCCCCTGGGTTCAATCCCCGGAACCAAAAATAAATAAATAAATAAATAAATGAAAGAAAAGAAAATAGCAAGAGAAGGCAATTATTTCAGTTTAAATTTTCTGCCTACTAAGAAAAAGGAGCAAAAACAGATAATCTTCGTAGTAACCTGTCTGATAGGCTTTTTTTTTTTTTTTTTTTTTTTTTTTGGTGCTGGGGATGGGACCCTGGGCCTTATATGGGCCAAACACTGTACTACTGAGCTACATCCACAGCTATTTTTTTTTTTTTTTTGAGCAAGATCTTGCTAAGTTGCCCAAGCTCCAAGCTGGCCTCAAACTTTCCATCCTCCTGCCTCAGCCTCCTGAGTAGCTGGGATTACAGGCCTGCACCACTGGGTATGGCCCATGTTTTCTTTACTGCCTGTCATGCTGGGGATAGCACCCAGGCCTTGCATGTGCTGGGTAAATGCTGTACCACTGAGCTCTACCCCTAGCCCCTTTTCTTCCCTTCCTTACTGCTTGGTTCAAGCAGTGAATGCAATGACTGGTGGAAGAGATTTTTAAAAAGAAGAATTAAACCAGGCACTGTGGCTCCTTTCTGTAATCCCAGCTACTTGGGAGAGTGAAGCAGGAGCATCACAAGTTCAAGGCTGGCCTGGGGAACTTAGAGAGACCCTGTTTTTAAATTAAAAAATAAAACGGGCTGGAGATAATAGCTGGGTTGCATCCACAGCACGGCAAAAAGAAAAATAAAAAATGATGGAGATGAGTCTGAATAGAGAGGTTTAACTGTTCATCAAAAAGCCCGTAAGGATCTGAACTAAGGCACTTGGATGAGGAAGAGGCCAGGAGAGATGTTAAGGCAGTGGAACCCATAGGGTCTGACGGGAGAGCTCACATTCTGTACCTTTTGTGTATCAAGCAAAGTAGAATGTAAGTTCCATGAGGGCAGGGACGATGTCTCCTTTGCTTACCATTGCATGCCAGGCCTGGCACGAGGTGGGTGACCGACAAATATCCAAGAAATGAATGAAGAATGAATGAGAGTCTAGGATGTACTCAGTAATAAGAGTGCTGGCCTTGTATGCGTGAAACCCTGGGTTCCAATTCCAAGGCCACACACACACACACACACACACACACACAACCCACACACCAAAAAAAAAATTAAAAAATAGAAAAATAAGATGAATGCATGAGACGGGCTTCATAAATCCTTTGAAGGTTTTACTCCTAATCAAGAGCAGGCTCAACCATCCCTAAAAACCAAAGGAGGAATGTTCTCTCTGATACTCGGATAACACACAATAAGAAGGGGAGGGAAAAACAGAAGTGCTTTCTTTGGCTTAGACCAAGGGGACTGAAGGGAAGGGGGGTGGGACTAGGAAAGACAGTGGAATGAACTGGACAGGACTTTCCTGTGTTCATATACGAATACTCGACCAGTGAAACTCCACATCATGCACAGAATGGCAAGTGATCCATGTACCGTGTGATATGTCTCAATACACTCGACTGCCATGTATATCTAAAAAGAACGGGCTCAAGGGGTCAAGAACATCCACACCTTGAGGGCTCCTGTCCGCAGGGAATGGTTCTCAAGTGTGCCTTCTCTTGCTCTGTTCTACCTGCCTGTGCCCAACCATCCCCATGCTCAGATTCAGCCTGAGGCTTCTTGGGGCCTGGAGGAGGAGAGGCCCAGGAGTGCCAGCTATTCCCAACTCTGGGTCCAATGTGACTCGCAGGCTGAGCTAGCGCCACTCTTTCCACAACATCACTTCCTCTGCAGCGTGAGAAAAGAGGAAGAAAACTGGCTGAGTGACTCTCCTGTTCCCCAAGGGAAAGCACAAAGCTGTTGGAAACAATAAAAGCAGGCCTGTGTAAAGGGGAGACTTTTGTCTGTACAGCCAGGGGTTGCTGCTCTGGTGACTTCCTGCAGGGACATTGGGCAGCTTTGCAGACAAATAAATGCTCACATTCAGAATGATCAGCCTAGAACACTTCCATGAGCCCTCTCTCCTCCCCAGGCTGTACACAGATAATAAATCAAATTAGCATCCCGAACCTCCCGATTAGTGTCACTTGCTACCAGTCTCTTCTGCACACGGGGCGCACGGGATGAGAGTGTTCTCAGCTACAATCCAGCAATGCAGGATTGAGGCCTGTGGCCTTCTTGGATATCATGGGATGCTTCTAACGTGATGTGGCCTCAGGCTGAGGTCACAGGATCCTACTGGTCACTCCAGAGCAAGCTATAAAAGACGCAGCTGACAACCCAGCCTTGTAATCCAGATTGAGTTGTAACTGAGAGAGAAAATACACATTTTCATTTCTCGGTCAATAATCATAGGAACATAAGCCAAGCTAGACAACTGTCAGAAAGAGAGGGAGGAGGTGGGGAATGAGCCAGAGAGGAGAAGGAGGAGGAGGAGGACGGATTATGGCAATAATCAGAAACAGAGAAGAAGCATTTTTCCTATCCCATGCTCTCCTAGTATAGGGAACTTAAACCACAGTAGTCAACAGATGTTGGATGTATCAGACTGGAAAGTTTACTTTCAGGTGACCCAAAGTGAAATTTGTCCTCATTTCAGATTACTGGATTAATGACACAGAAGGGACAACTGGGGAGGTTTAGAAAACCCAGGGGGGTGGGGTGGGGATAACAGTGTGGTACCAAAATACATTCTATTGGCCCATCCAAATCGAAGAATGTTTTTTAATCTCATCCTCTTGGGCCACAGGAAGTGGCAGTGGGCATGGAGTACCAGTGGCAGCTCTCCAAGTCACAGATGTGGTCCCACTGACCGGCATCACAGAGCCGTCCGTTCAAGTGGATGGCGGCCTTCCTTGAGATGTGACCTCACAGCTGGCGAGGGTTGCCACTCGGAAGCAAGCTGCACTGGGTGGTCCCTGAATTGAAAAATAACCACTGAGCTGTTAAGCCAGGCTGTCCCACTCCAGGCTTGTCCCAGAGAAGCCAATGAACCCCGTCTGGCAGGTTCCCACTCCTCCCTCTTGAATTGCTTCAATTGCAGTTCCAGGCTGCCTGATCCTGAGCAAAAGCAGAAAGGTGGGGGGAAATGGCTGAGACCAAGTAGCAGCTGCTTCAGGTATGTGCCCTGGCAAGTTCAAATGCTTGCCAGGCTGATTGGCTAGGAGGGAGGGGGGAACGAGGTTAAGATATTTTTTCATAAAATTTCCTGTTACCTCCCAACACTCAAAAAAACAAGTAAGTTTTTATAAGGGTAGGACAATCCTCGAAGAAGGAGCAATGGTTAGGACTTTCTCTAAAAATCACTTGCCATCAATGATTCTGTCAATCAGTTATTCAGATAAATAAACGCTCACATTCAGAATGATCAGCCTAGAACACTTTCATGAGCCTTCTCTCCTTCTCAGGCTGTATACAGACAATAAATCAAACCATTCATTCCACATATTTATTGAGTGCCTACTATATGCCAACCACCAAAGTGCTCCAGGCCAAATACACAGCCCGCAAGTGGACACCAGGCCTTCTAGATGAATCTGTACTTTTGATACCAAGGTGAATACTTACAGCACACCACAGCTGTACTAAGCCACCCTAAACTCTGAGAGACCCGGGGTTCCAATTCTCATCAAGTCCCAACTCGCTGGGTAACTGAGCAAGTAATGTAACTTGCCCTTTTCCTCCTGCCTCAATTTCTTGATCAGAGCGTGGGAGTGGGAGCTACCATTATTACTTTGCAAAATCCCTTGGCCGCAGTTCGGCCCGGTGCTACCGACCACCGCCTGGTGCTATTTCCGAAGCCGGCCAGGCCCTCCGCCGTTGACCCAGGAAATCGGGTCGCACGAGACAAGGCGGCCTGTGCGGAGCGCGTCGTGGAGAGGGGGGTCCTTTGCGCGCGGCTGCTCGCGCTCCCCCAGGGCCTCGGAGAGTCTAAAAACTCACTTCGGAGGAAGGGAAGGAGCGTGAAGTGGCCCTTTTCCGATCGGAGACACCCCCTCCCGGAGAAACCACCCCCTCCCCCAGCCCAGCGCGGAGTGAAATCTTAGAAGCCGCTGCAGGGCTGGGGCGGCGTGCGGAGTCGGTGGAAGCCGGAGCTGGTCGGCCCGAAGGTCAGCGAGTTGTTTTGAGTTCTCGTACCCGGAAGGGGGGGCAGGGAGGAGAGGACGCCGGGGCCTGAGAGACCCCGCGTCAGAGCCGAAATTGTTTGTGCTCCGGAACAGGCAGCTCAGCGGAAGCCGCGACGGGGGCGGGTCACGTGCGGCGGTGGCGGCGCAGCTGGCGGGGGAGCCGGGCTGGGACCGGGGCCGGGCCGGGCGGGGGTGGCGCGGGGCGGCGGCTCTCGCAGCCCAAGGTGGAACTGGAGTAGTCGGGGCGCTGGGAGCGAGCGGCGCCCCGAGCTCGGAGCGAGGGAGGCGCGCGAGTTCCGAGGGGCGGTGTGGGAGCCGGGCGCTCGGAGCTCCGCGCGGTGCGGCCCAGGAGGGACGGGGAGTCGCCGGGGGGAGGGGACGGAAGCGGGCCCCCCAGGCAAGAGTGGAATCCACGCGGAGGCTACGCGGGCGTCTGCACCCCCAGAAGGGAGGCGCCGCTCTCGTAGTAGCCGGCCTTGTTTTCTTCTTGCACGCAAATACCGGAACGACCGGAACCGCCATCCCTGCTTGTGTCCCAGGGGCGCCGCACTACGGATGGGGGAGGTGCGGGAGTCCCGCAGAGCTACTCCAGCAGGGACCCGCCGAGACCGGGAGGGCTGCCCGGGTGGCTCCGCGGGGTGCGGGCCACAGCGGTGGTGCACCCAACCCATTCGCGCCCCCTACTCCGGAAGAGCGCGCGAGGGAAGACCCGGACTGTCGGGGGGGGGGGGCTCCGCGGGCGTGCGGGGGTCCGAGGGAGTGCCATGCAGAAACCATAGGCCCCACGGTTTACACAGGGCTGGGCTCGTGCCTGGCGGGGCTGGTCCCACGCTTCCCCAAAGTGGCGCGCTCCACTCCAGCGTGGGAAGGAAAGGACACAAACTTGGCCATGTGCCAGAACACTTGGGGACGCCTGACTTTGGAGTCCCCTCACTCCCCCAGTGATCTGAAACGTACTCCCCACTTCCTAAGAGTCCATGAAGCTCAGGTCCAAGGCCTGGGAAGACTGGGAGAGTGTGGGCTGGCCTGGTATGGGACACCCAGTCACGTTCCCCTCGCGGGGAAGGCGCGGAACAGTTGTCTTGCAAAGTTTCTCCCCCATCACCACCACCATCCGAGGAAGGGCGGCTCTTCCGGAGGTGAGGGCGGGGGAAAGGCCTCGGAGCCGGGAGTGGTGCAAGTTCCTGAAGCTGAGACCCAGGCGCGCCAAAGGGGCCTGGGCCACCAGCGCATTCGGAATCCCAGACTGCTGCACCTCACTTCGCTGCAATGTCTGATCGGAGTCGCGGCAGCGGGTGCTGCGCGGAGTCTGGGACGCTTGGAGACGCCATTTGCATCCCCCCTCCCTCCTGCAGGTTGGCGGGGGCGGGGGTGTCGCCAGCCGCGGAAGCGTATTCCTGGCAGTGACACTGATTAGATGCTGTGTCGGTACGTGCACAGAATCGGGGTGGGCCTTCACCTCTCCTGTGCGCACACACTTTCTGTTGGGAAAAGTTGCGGGTTCCCCCCCCCCCTCCGCCCTCTCGCTGCACAGCTGCTGTCTCCAGGGCGGAATTAGGCGGGCACGTTTGCTCAGCCGGAGGGAGAGAGGATCGCGCCGGCGCGGGGAGGCCGCCGGGCCCAGGCCGCGAAAATCCAGCCCTGGCTTTGCGTCGAGCTGCTGAGTGCGGCGCTTACGCGCGCCCGGCCAGCCGAGGCCTGGTTTCCATCTGCCCCTTTTGCCTCCGTGTTAAGTGCGCCGGGGAAAACCCAACGAACCGTGCAGAACCCCTCGGAGGAGAGCCTCCCCCCCCCAGCCTGATCCAGACCGATGGAAAAAATGACAGTATAGGTCAGAGCAGGCTGCCCGCGAGTATTAATGCGGCCGCCTCCGTTCCCGGTGCTTGGGGAGGATGGGCGCCTCGCCAGGAAACCGCCGAAGGAGGAGCCATGAGGGCCGCCTGCCCCCTTCCAGGCTAGAAAACGTGGATTCTCAGAGGGACCAGACAAATGTGGTCGGACAGCTGCGGGAACTTACCCCAATTAAATACAGATTGCCCATGTATATTTCAAGCAGGATCAATCTTTTTTTTCCCCCCAACCAAATGCACGTTGAGCAGTTAAAAAAAAAAAAAAACCACTGTGAGAACAGGTTAATCGGTAGATGCAACCCTTGCTCCCTTCTTAGTATTAAACATGTATGTAGGCGGTGCCGGGCTAAGCACCATTATTTTTGCATGGCCACTGTGTGCCCTGAGAAGGCAGGATCCCCTTTGCGCTCCACCTTCGAGGACCTTTAATTAATAGAACTCGAAGAGGGGGTTATTTGAGTTGTAGTTTCTATTTGGAGGTTGCGTACTCTTGGCAAACTCCTGCCTGGGGTTGTTTGTACTTAGCTTTCATAGCCCACGTTTTTCTCTTGGCTTTTTCTTTTCCTGCCTACGTGCTGCAGGGTGCAGGGAGGAGGCTGCCGAGATGTGAGCTGCAGCCGCCCTCAGACTCTCACTTGCGCACCACGCGGCCTCCGAGGAGGGGAAATGTGAACTCTCCGGGTGGCGCTCGAGAACTGGAATTCGGATCTAGGGCTGCGGACTTGTTTCGGAGGCTGGCCGGCTGCGGCTTGTGGGGGTCAGGGGCTGTGAAGGGGAAACCCCAGAGGTGACCCTGAGGCCTCTTGAGCAAACTGGAGGCGCCCGTGTTCTTTGTCTTTCTCAGGGTTGGACAGCCTGGCACTCGGTTCCGATAAGGATCTACTGAGAGCCAGAGCCGCACCGCCAGCACTTTTTAGTGATTAGGAGAATGCCGGTAGCGGTAGCCACACAAGGGAAGGGCCATTTGCGTTGTCTGTGAAAAGAAAAAGGCAGTCTCACCTAATGAATTATGGGTGACTTGGGAGAGGCCAGGCCGGGAGGGTGAGGCCCCCTTATGCCTATCTTTGCCCCGACGCTCCTCCCCATCTGCTGGAGATCCCATTTCAAAGGTAATGGAAAGCTTTTTGAAACTAGAAATTGGACCAATTCTGTTCACAGAAGCAGTATTTGCATCTGGGTGTCAGTAAAATGTGCTCACCAGCAGCAGCCCAGGGACAATGCCAGCCACCAGCCAGCACTGAAGCAGTGTTAAACTCAGACCAAAGTACACCCCAGAGAACTTGACTTTTGCCCATCTTCTCCAAGAACCCAGTTACAGGAGATGGCAAACATCAAAAAGGGTGGCCTTGGAAGAGTAGGCTGAAGGTCTTGGAACCCAGTGTGGTTTCCTAAGACTGTAGGGGCACGGTTAGTGATGGTGCCTGATCCCGGAGGGAACTTGCCATTAATCCTGTCTAAAGGAGCACCACTTAAAAGTACTCTCCTACATCACCTCGGCACACATTGGCCTTTAAGGGAAAGTCTGGTCCAAACAGCCTGAGCCCATTTTGCCTTAACTTTTCAGTGGGTGATAATAGTGGCCCTTCCTACCCTGGCTCCATATAGGTCTCCAGGAACTTGAACCCGGATGTGTTTCTTACTCCCTCCCCATCCAAAGAAAGGGAGTACCAAACCATAACAACAAACACATGTAGCATTGTATTAGAGGCAGTGGTCCCAGCACTTTGTGTATTGAGACATGTTATCCTCAGAACAACCCTAAGGTCCAGGACTCTTGCGCGGCTTGCTCAAAGCAGCAGTTTGGAACAGGCTCGGGACTGACCCAGAGCCATGTAGCCTCTTGGTGTCAGAGGCTGTGAAAGTGAGCTATTTGGGGGATGTTTTAAGGGGACTGATTGGACCCTGACCTTCCAAAGGAAAATATCATGGGAAGAGACCAGAAGGCCCAATGTTTGGCAAAGCAGGGTTTCGGAGTGGTACAGAAGCACATTACTGTGGCTCCGCGGTACAGAAGGGATCAGGGAAGCAATCTCAAGTTCCCTGGGCCCACGTAGCTAGCATCCGGAGGTCCCGTCCACAGGGTGACTAAGGGCTGGGGGCTGCCGATTGCTGAGGAGCTCCTTATCGCCGGGTGTCAGTGGTCCCGTGCAGCCGAACTAAACAGCCGCCTGCAGGGGCGGCTGGTTCACGCTGGTCTTTGGGCTCCGGGCGCGTCCCCGGGGCTTCTCTCACGGAGCTGGCCGGGCCCAGTGGCGCCTCCTGAAGCTCCAGGTTCCTCTCCGCCTCAGCCGCCAGCCCCCGGGGCTGGAAAGCCCGGCTGCTCAGTCCGGGTTGGGAAGGCGGCTCCGGGCCGCTCACACCTTGCCCTCCCTACCCCCGTGCCCTGCCCCCGCGCGCCTGCGTAGACACACACAGTGGGTCCAAGCATGCAGCTGTTCCCAGGCCTCCGCTTTCCCTTCCTCTTCCCTGCTCTGGCGCTTTGAAAGCCCGCGGCCGTTGTGTGCCTTGCCAGGAAGAGTCTGGGTGGAGG